>NW_006921740.1:7605588-7612272 GCF_000298275.1 Orycteropus afer afer
AATATCTTCCCTTAAGAACTGATGATTGACCAGGTAGCTTAACCAGTGTGACATTAGTCAATATCTAAAGACATATATTTAAATTTGTTTCCAGAATTATTCTTATTATCTACATGTTTTCTGTAAATGAAAATATATGGTTTGCCAAACTACATAGAGAAACCCAAACCAAAGAAACCCATTGTTGTTGACTCAATTCTGACTCGTAGCAGCTCCACAGGACACAGTAGAACTGTCCCATAGGGTTTCCAAAGCAATATAATCTTTCCAGAATCAGACTGTCACATCTTTCTCCCAAGGAGTGGCTAGTGAATTTGCACCACTCTCCTTTATGTTAGCAGCTGAGCTTTTAACCACTCCATTACCAGGGCTCCTATAGAAATACACATATCTTTTATTTATATCATATCAGTTACTTGAATTTTGAAATATTTTTTTCTATCTGTTAAAATAAGAAATTACTTCCCCTGGGTATTAAAGTTTTCATTCTCTATAATGCAGCTATGCATGTTAATCAACCATATTACCTGATTAATATGTAATTTTAACATCTTTGAATGTAGGATTGATATTTCCATGATCATGATCCCAATGGATGAGCTATATAAGGAACCAACTTAGAACCTGAATTACTTTTCTCAAGTTTTTAAGCCAGTCTTTCTGGTAGTAACCGGTCTCGTTCTAGTCTCCTACTTCCCACGTTCCATTCTCCTCTTTCTTACCCTCTTTGTTTTCCTCTCCCTTCCCCGGCCCCTTCTCCCTGCTCCTCCCCAACGCTCTTCACCATCTGTTATTGTCATTTCTTCTTCCCTCCCCCTTCCATCTCCTCCTCTTCCTCCTTCTTCTTCTCTCAATTCTACTTTTCTTTAAATCACTGACATTTGATCTAATTGTCTAGGTCAGGGGAACCCCACACGTCTTGGAAATTGTGCTCCCATTGACTAAGAAAAGCATTTTTTAAAGTTAAGGAGCTCTGGTAGCATAGTGCCTAAGGCACTTGACTGCTAACCAGAAGGCTGGCGGTTCAAACCCACCAGCCACTCCTCGGAAGGAAGGTGGAAGGTTGGGCATTCCTACTTCTGTAGTGATACTGCCTCGGAAACCAAGGAGGGGTCGCTGAGTCGGGGCCGACTCAAGGGCAAACAACAACAACAACAACACTATGTGTTTAGATAATTTCATTGATGATCTATCTATTTCCCTTGTGAAGACATTGTTGGAGACATAAAACAATCCCGCCAACAAAGGACCTCTGTGTACCAAAATAAAAGAGGCAGAGAGAGGATACAATTTATTAAACAGTAAGTATTATCATGTAAAACCAAAAATAACAAACTCACTGCCATCAAGTCATTTCCTACTCACAGAGACCCCTCCTTGGGTTTCCGAGGCGGTGTCTCTATGGAAGTAGATTGCCCAGCCTTCCTTCCGAGGAGTGGCTGGTGGGTTTGAACTGCCAGCCTTCTTCTGGTTAGCAGTCAAATGCCTTAAGTGCTATGCTACCAGAGCTCCCATTATGCCTTAGGTGCTATGCCACCAGAGCTCCCATTATCATGTAAGGTAGTCCAAAAGTGACTACAAAGTCTGAACAAAATTTTACCCAAATGTTTCCAGTTAAGAAGAAGAAAGAATAATTAAAGTTTAGTTCCTTGAGATGTCAATGGATGCCCTTTGTATTTTTTTCTGCATACTTTGTGAAAGAATTAATTTTGGGAGTTACATGTTTATAAGGGAACTCTGGTAGCATAGTGCCTAAGGCACCTCCTCGGAAGGAAGATGAGGCAATCCACTTCTGTAGTGATACCGCCTCGGAAACACAAGGAGGAGTCACTATGAGTCGGGTCCGACTCAACAGTACATAACAACAACAACTTGCTTATAATTTCAAGACTCAGAAGGTCCATGACCTTGTATCATAAAATCAAAAGGTCAAGCCTCTTATAGAGTTTGTTATGTTTTTCATGAGACATCCTAAAGAGGATAGGGTTAGGGAGGAGCCACTTCCCTCCTCAAAGAAAATGTTATCATTTTAAATTTAAAACATTCAATTTTAGATTTACAAGGTGCTTTGATTAGTCACCAGTGCAGTCTATTGTACAAGTAGGCGATGGTCATGTACTATAATCCTTGATTTTCAGCTGAACAAAGTGACTGTAACAATGAACATCTGCATTATGATGTGGTTTTCAGAGATCAAGATTGACATTAATTTTGACCACATTTTAAAAAGATTGATCAGATTTAGATTCAAGCCTTACCTTATTTCTATTAAGCTGTGATGTGTATAGGTTTATCTACTTGTTCATCTACTGATGTCCTCTTGGCAAAATTTACCTCTTGTCTTTCTTGTAGTATCATTTTTATAGAGATCATTGACTGGACCAGTGGTTACATTGCTATTAAGTCTCATGTACTTATGACTTTGTAAGAGTTGCCAGAATTTATCTGGGAAGATGCAGGCCAAATATTCAAATCATAGTTTTTTTCAAAAAAGATCTTATAAGAGTGGTCATATGTGACTACTCTATAGATTGGCAGTTTCAGTCTTTTTTTTTTTTTTTTTGGTTTAAAAATATGGAAGAAATCATGAAAAGTTATAAGGACATGGTAGTATCCATTGACTCATTTATTTATTTATTAATTTATTCAACAAACTGTTTTTAAGATGTTGTAATCATGGGAAACAAAGCTGAAATATAATTAATCCCTTTTCTAAAGAAGCTTATATTTTAATAGTGAATGTGTTCCATGAACAAAAAAATATGAAACAAGAAAGCTTTCCAAAAGTCAGTGACTCAGTAATGATACATTTCATCAGGGGATAAAAAGATGACTTCTGCCTGGGTTTTTAGAAAGGCCTTGTGGAGAAGGCATATAGGCACTGAATGATGTGTTAGAACTCCATAGCTGATGACAATGGTGATGGGAGAAGTAGAACATATTCTAAGAATGGCATGAAGTCTGAAGGATATGCTTAGGGAGTCCTAGAAGATGAGACTGGAGATGTATTTTGAAGCTACATTATGCAGAGTCACAGGATAGACTCAGACGAAATATCACATATTATCATTTTTAGAGAAACGAAGCATAAGTCATATTTTGGAGCCAGAAACCCCTGGATCAAATCTTAGTTCTTTCATTTTCTATCTATGGAGTCTTGAGCAATAACTGAGTTATAGTTTGCTCATCTTAAAAACTGAATTAGTAATGTCAACCTTGTATCTTATAAAATTTAGAAATTATGGCAATTTAGAAAACACTACATAAACTTGTTAGGAGGTTTAGGCATTATCTGAGACTCTCTCTACACTCAGATTCATTAATGGTCTTTACCTGAGAAGGCAGAGCTGGCCTGATACATTGATTTAAAAATGAATCACATGAGAGATTAGCAGGTAGCAGAGATCACCTAATGATATCTATTAGAAAACCAAATTACTTCTGAGTTGTTTGCCAATTTCAGATAACATCTTACATTTGGGTCCAAGATAGTTTTTCCATTGCTTGATAGCATTCTTACTGTGCCTCAACTAATTTTACTTCTCACTGTTAACCCCAATGTGGTGTTACTTTTACTTTTTTTTTTTCCTATAAGTAGCTGTTTGAATGAATTGACTTTGGAGCAAGCCCAATTCCTTTATTTATCCTTTCATGTCAATCTGGAAGTGCTGTTCAAGATGAGTCCCTGCAGAGATGGCATTTCAAGCCGCCTATGAGGATTACATTTTAGGCTTTTTTTTTTCTTCAGCATGCAAACCCAATTTGGGGAATTATCACCTCAGGCATAAGGGTGCTAGTTCCAGAAATGTCAGTCAGAAAGGCATGTGGAATAGCCCAGCTCCCTTTCACAAATAGTTTGGTGGGGAGCAAAATACCAACTCCATCAACTAGTCAGTGGGCGGACAGACCTTTGGAAATGTCTGCAAAACCCTCTGCTAGCTGCTAATCTTTTCTCTGTAATTTCACTGACATAAGCAATAAACCCTGTAATTATATTGCACTAATCAAGAAAACTGACAATAATGGGATATCAATCACAGTGCTCATCTGTAAACCCAGTCAGGTTCAGAGTCTAGGTTTGGCATCATTTGTAGTTTCAGTTATAACCTAACAAAAGGAACTGATATAGGCAAACTGGCCAAACACATGTAGCTCAACCATTTGTCTGATGTATCTTGAATTTGCTTTTCAAAATGCATCATTTTCTAAATTTCTCTGATGCTGATGCTGATGTGCTGATGTTGAGTATGTGTGGTTTCCTTCATTTGTAGTTTATAACAGCAATAACTTCCACTGCACAGGGCATTTCCTGAGGATTAATGGCCAGCTGGGGTTAATGGCTGAAGGTAGCGCCAAAGACCATCAATTCCTTCCCTCTCGTCATTAATTCTTAGGAGATGACCTACTCTTTCATCATTATTGCTTGAGTGTTTCTTTGTCTGACCTTTATATGAAGTGATGTGGCACCATGGGAATTAATCCTGATGTGGGGACTGAAAAAGATGCACTTGCCAAGTTGCCAACTGTTTTATTTTTCTTCTAAAGTTATTTTAAGGACAATTACCATTTACCTGGGAGTCCCTAGGTGGTACAAATGATCAATGTGTCAGCTGCTAACTGAAAGGTTAGTGGTTCAAGTCCATCCAGAGACAGCTCAGAAGAAAGGGTTTGTGATGGTACTTCTGAAAAATCAGCCACTGAAAACCCTATGGAGCAGTTTCACTATGACATACATGTGCTTACTATGAGTTGAAATTGATTCAATGGCAACTTGGTGGTTTACCATTTACTTATCCACCAAGTCAGAAACTTCATGCTATAAATCTGTGTATATCAAATGAGCAGTTTATCTAGAATGAGCCATTTACTTTTTCTAACTTCTGACAAGTTGTCAAAACTGTTTACCCTCAAAGCTGAGGATGGAGTCAGCTTCCCAAATCAGATTTCAAAATTTCCTTATTGTTTGATTGCTCCTTTCTAAAATGTTCATGACTATCAGGGAACTCTTTTTCAGAGAGGTGTCTCATGAAATAATCTTTCCCATCATTTTGTGGGAACTATTCGTTGTTCTCCTCAGAACTCTTAATTCAAATGTGCACAAAGGCTCTTCCTCTGGGATCTCTGTGTGTGCTTGTTTGTACTGAGGGGTGGGGCAAGTGGGTCTGCAGGGAATAAGAAGGTATTAAACACAAGCCTGCGTCCACAGAGCGCTCCTGGGTGGTTTTCTTATTTGCAGGGACAAGGTGATCTCTTTCTAATCAGCTCTTCATTATGGTCTCTTGAATTATCATGTTCCCTGAAGATTTTCATAGTTGTATTTTTCCCTTGGAAGAATAATAATGGTTGAATTATTTAGTAATCTGGTCTCTCATCCAAGAATCTCAAGGTACTTTGCAAAGATTAATTATGATTCACAAGACCTACAAAATGGGAAAATCTTGGATCTTAATTTGAAACATTTTGAAATTATGAGGCCTCAATAAATTAAGGAAATAGAAGTGAAAACCTGAAGTTTGTGGTTGATCTGTAAAAGAAAGCAATTTCCTTCTGAATTCTGTGACATTTCTTGCTCCAGATTAAGATAAAGGATGTAAAGCAGGATTCATGAAAGGGAATTAGCTTCTCTTAAGCACTATGAATGAACTTTTCCTGAACATTCCACCTGTGCTGTTTTTCACTAGGGGAACAGTGCTGCCTGTTTAGAGTAGTGCATTAATCAGAAGTTGGCTGAGCCCAACTAATAATTGTTTAAGTAAAAAAAAAAAAAAAAGGTAATACAATTGAAAATTTTGCCATAGCCTGTTTTTAGCTAAACTCAGTGACTCAAATACCTTCATGAGTCTCTTCAATCTTCTTCCTTGTGCAAACTTCATTTTAGGTAAGTTTTCCACTTGGTACAACCAGAGCTCCAGGCTAATATCCTCTGAGTTTAACAACTTGATTAAAAGGGTTTCTCTTTCCTAAGAGTTTTACCAAAAAACTAATTTAAGAATTGGTTTGTATTTGATCATGTGTCCATCCTTAAACCAATTGTTATATCCAGTAGGGTAAAACATGTTGGTTGGCTGTGCTGGTTTATGGGACTACTCTTGAAGCTGAAAATGAGGTCAGCCATACTCAAACTAGATGGATTGAGTTGGTGAGTAGGAATGATTCCTAAAAGGAAAATCAAGGTATTATTCCAAGAAGGAGGCAGACTAGGTCTTGAAAAGGCAGAAAGAACAGATGTCCATAAAAGGTCACGTGATTTCAGCAGTTACTTACGCTTCTACCCCAGGCTTACAGATGAGGAGAGACAACTCAGGGACGCCCGAAGTAGCAAGCAGGAAGAGCAGGAGAAAGGGGTTTAAAAGCCAGGAAGCCAGAGAAAAGAGCAGTCAGCCAAAGGGATTAGGTGAGGAGAGGCAACTCAGGCCCACCCAGAGTAGCAGGCCGGAAGAGCAGGAGGAAGGGGATAAGAAGCCAGGAACCTGGATGGAGGAGCAGTCAGCCCCAGGGACAACTCAGGGACGCACAAAACATCAGGGCAGAAAAGCAGGAGAAAGGGGTTAAAGCTAGGAAGCCAGACAGAGGTACAGTCAGCCACAGGGACCCAGTTGGGGGTGATAGGAGAGGTCTCCAACAGCAAGACAAACTTGTCTGTCGGTTTGTCCTACTGTGGTGACATGTAGACTTGAGTTTTGA
>NW_006921740.1:7615992-7617509 GCF_000298275.1 Orycteropus afer afer
CTTGAAAAGGCAGAAAAAACAGATGTCCATAAAAGGTCACATGATTTCAGCAGTTACTTTTGCTTCTAGCAGGAAAAAACTCAAAATTTCTCACTTTTAGTAATTTTTTGTTAACTAATATATACTTTCCAAAGCATGTACTCTAGAAGCTAGTCTCATTAGATGTCTCTTTAAAAAAATACTTAAAGATTGCATACATTTGAGGAAAAGAGAAGACTATAATTATTGTTGGATTTTTATTAGCATTAAATAGACCAGTATGTACTTGTATACATACAGATATTACTGTATTTACAAAATCAGTCAACTTTTCATTCCCTTATCTTTATCTATATATATCTAGATACATATGGACTCAAGCATACCAATGATTATGAAGATAGCCTAGGACCAGACAAAATCTTGTTCTGTTATACATGACGTTGCCATGAGTCAGAGCCAACTTAACAGCAGCAACAACAACAAAAAAAGTATTTCTCTCTCTATCATCTATCTGTCTGCCTATCTATCATCTAACTATTATATGTGTGTGTTTGTTTCCAAAATTTATAATATACAATATGTGATATAAGGTATGATAGTTTCTTGAAGCTGTGTGGTACTGAAAGAGAGAAGAAAGTGTCCAACTACAGAAACTAACTTGGAAGTGGATTGATTCTTCCAGCAATTGTCATGGATATTCACAATTCCTCAAATGATTAGTTCTGGGTATCCAAATGGAAAAGCACATATCAGCAGGGAATCTAGGGATCAGCCTGTCAGGTAAGAACATGCTCAGTAACTGTGAGCTATGAAAATTGCCTGACAAGACACCAGGTATGGCTCATGGCCCAGTTACTGAGAATTGGATTAGTGTCAATGTAGAAGAGCATCAGGGCCCTCTGCAAAGACTTAGAATCCCGGGGAAAGGCTCGAGGCCTGCAACTAGACTTGGTTGCAAATGATAGTGTACTAGGCAGTTGAGGGACCGGAAGTTGGGATCAGAGACTGAAGAAGCCAAGAGAAAAACTATTGTTAGTACATTGTTGGGATATGTGCCTGTGTGAGAAGATGTCTGTGAGAACATGTATCTTTCTGGGATTCTAATGTGAGAATGTATGGTGACATTGAAGAATAGTGCCTTAGTATAGTGGATAAATTTTGAGACAAGAAACACCCAAGTGTGAACTCCAGATCATAGAAATCATAAGCAGGGAAAGTTACTTAATTATGTTGAAACTTGCTCTGATCTATAGTATCACTTTCCTTTTAGATATGTTGTAAGTATAACAGGTATATTTCACCATTAGAACATTGGGTATGCAAAAAACATTTTGTTCTTTATTTCTTTATGACTGAATGTAATTTAACTCAAGAATGCATGTTCTTATTCATACTGGGATATATAATTTATGGTATCAATTAATAATACCTCAGCCCCTTACCAAAGAAAGGTGATCCCACAGAATGTAGAAATTATAGAACAATACCATTAATATCACATGCAAGTAAGATCTTACTGAAGATAATTCAGAAAC
>NW_006921740.1:7618601-7628175 GCF_000298275.1 Orycteropus afer afer
GCGCGGGATCAGGCAGTGTTTCATTCTGCTGTGCATGGGGTCGCTATGAGTCGGAAATGACTCGACGGCAGTTAACAACAACAACAGCCCCTTACACTTTAAAAATGTCTATTTTGAGTAACTATTTAGGTCAAAAATATTCACCTTCCCATTTTTCCTCCTTTTCTCCATTTCCGTGGGTCATACTATATTTGAGAGAGACTTACATATGAAGGCATGCTATTTAAGGAAGGAAACGTATGGTTGGTGGTTTCTGGTTGCTAACCTTCCTAACATCTGGTTAGGTGTAACTTCTCTCACCAGGACTGATACTATTACTTCTGTGTCTAAGTTATCTAGTGCTTCTATAATAGAAATTCCACAAATGGATGGCTTTAATAAACAAATTTACTCTCTCATAATTTATGAAGCTAGAAGTCCGAATTCAGTATGCTAGCTCTAGGGAAAGTATTTTTCTCTCTCTGTTGGCTCTCAGTTTAGGAGGAAGGACCTTGTCTCTTTTCAGCATCTACGGGACCAGTGTTCTTTGGAGATCTTCATGTTTCTTGTCATCCATCTTCCCCTGAGTCTAGGAGCCCCCCAGCACAACGTCCCAGGACGTGGGGCCAAAGTATGTGCTTCACTCCTGGCTCTTCCTTCTTGTAGTAGTAGATCTCTTTGATGTGTGTTCACTTATTTAATTCCTTTTAGATCTGGAAAGAGATTGACTGAAAATAAAATCTTATCTTATAGATTATTTCCTGACTAATTAACATACCTTCTTCTAATCCTGACTCATTAATATCAAAGAGATGAGGATTTACAGCACAAAGGATAATTACATCAGATCTCAAAATGGATAATAATTACATAATACTAAGAATCGTGACCCAACCAAGTTGATCCATATTCTATGGGGGCACAACTCAATCTCTAGCCTTCTGCTTCTAATTTTTTGGATTTTCTGTAGCCTCTTTAATTTGAATCCATTTACCCCTTATGGTAACTACAAGAGTCTTTCTGGTACACCAGCCCTCATTTCCACTTCTGGGCCCAGCTCGGATTCAGGACACTCAGCTTCTTTTCTGTCAGGTTCCCACTATACTCATTCACATGGAAATTTTTTCTCAGCCACAGACACTCTTATTGCTATGTCAAACATAAGATTTCTCTAAGAAGCTTAAATCCTCTCAGAGTAAATCCTGGAGAGTCAAGTAACTACCATTTGTAATATGGGATCCCCCAAAATTTATCAGATAATCTATTGTAGTTTCTATCATCTCCTCATCTTTCCTACTTGAAATTCATTTGTGATCAGCAGTGAAGGGGGCACGGTTAAGTAGATTGTCTACTTTATCTATGTCATATCGTCCCGTTTTGACTCTAGTGAAGAAAAAGTTCTTTATCACCCCATATTTTGTTTCCCTTCCAAGCTGTCTATTGTTAGTGGTTACATTCTAAACTGTGAACTCTCTTGGATTTAGCTCTTGATATATAAATCTGAGTTATTGGAATTTAAAAGGAAAAGAATTCAAAAAAAGAGGAAGAAAAGAAGGATTGAAGTAAGGGAGGAAGGAAAGAAATATATATGTGTTTTTTCTCAAGTGCTTTACTCTTGCAATTGGAAACTATGTGTTTTTTTTTTAATCATATTTTCTCTATCAAATATTTATAAATGTCTTTATAAGTGCTTGAAGCCATGAATTTGATCCTTTGCTCTCTCTGTATCAAATGTTAACCTAAGGATATTATGTATAGGTGACGACTAGTGCTGTTTGGGTGAGAGAGGGGGAAATTATGAGTAAAAAGAATTTTTTAAAAAATGTCAGGATCAAAATATTACCCTGCTGTATAAGAATTGGAGCTAATGCATGTAAAGCATCTGACACATAATAAATTTTCAAGAAATGGTAGCTATAATTATAGTATATTCACCCTTTTTGGTGAGCTTTTGATTGAAGCTTGACAGCAGTTGGTCCAAGGTTAAATCTCAAGTTCAGGCCTGATGCATTGGGATTTTGCTAATGATTTAAGGCTATCTGTGTGCTTTGAATAATAGACAAAGTAATGAAAAGGCTAATAATTTATTTTGAAAACTGAGAGAATGTATACTTTATTCACACCAAAAGACAGGATTATTCAATCCTCTTCCATCTGAAAATGGTGTTTCATATTTTTATGTAACATCATAAAATGTTGTTTGACTAAAACAACTGTTTTAAGCAAAATATCCACAAATTTATAGAGTAGTTATATTTGATTGTATACTAATGATTTAAATTTCTGTTTTGTTGAGAAAATATAATTGTGCTCACACTTTCCTCATCTAAATGATCTCTGGGTTCTGCTTAAGAGGAAATATGTGTATAGGTTGAAGGTATGGGCTCTAGGATGAGAGAGCTATTGATTCAAAACCTGGTTCTGCTGTTTCCTAGCTTTATGACAGAGCTTCACTGCTATGCATACAGTTTTCCATAGCCATTTTTTTTTTTTTTTCAGAAGTGAATGACAAAAAACAAGCTTCCAGGAATTGATGGAATACCCATTGAGATGTTTTGACAAGCATACGAAGTGTTAGAGATGCTTATTCATTTAAGTCAAGAAATTTCAAAGACATTTACCTGGCCAAATGACTGGAAGAGATCCATATTTGTACCACACTTATATGTAATGTTCCAAAGAAAGGTGATCCCACAAAATGTGAAAATTATTGAACAATATAATTAATATCACACCCAAGTAAAATCTTGCTGAAAATAATTTAAAATTTTTTGTCACACTATATTGACAGCGATTTTTTAGAAATTGAAACTGGGTTTAGTAGAGAACATAGAACAATGGATATCTATCCTGATGTCATATGGATCTGGCAAATACCAGAAAGATGTTTACCTGTGTTTTATTGACTATGCAAAGGCATCCAGCTGTTTGGATTATAACAAATTACAGATAACATTGCTAAGAATGGGAATTCCAGAATACTCAATTGTGCTCATGAGGAACCTATACATAGACCAATAGTCTGTCATTCAAACAGAACAAGGAAATACTGCAGGGTTTAAAATCAGGGAAGTTGTGTGTCAGGGTTGTATCCTTTCACCATACTTATTCAATATGTGTGCTGGCCAAATTATCCAAGAAATTGGACTATATGAAGAAGACTGTGACATCAATATTAGAGGAAGACTCATAGCAACTTGAGCTATGTAGATGACACAGCCTTGCTTGCTGAAACTGAAGATGATTTGAACCATTTAGTGATGAACATCAAAGACTGCAGCCTTCAGTATGAATTACACCTCAACATAAAGAAACAATAATTCTGATAACTGGGCCAAGAAGCAACATAATGATAAATGGAGAAAAGATTGAAGTTGTCAGAGATTTTATCTTACTTGTGCCTATAATCAGCACTCTTGGAAGCAGGAGTCAAGAAATCAGATGCATTACACTGGGCAAATCTGCTGCAAAAGACATCTTCAAAACGTTAAGAAGCAATAATGTCACTTTGGAAACTACGGTGCACCTAACCCAAGCCATGGTCTTTTCAGTCACCTCAAACGCAAATGAAAGTTGGACAATGAATAAGGAAAATGGAAGAATTGATGATTTTGAATTGTAGTATTGATGAAGAATACTGAAAATATTAAGCACTGCCAGAGGATGAACAAATCTGTCCTGGAAGAAGTGAAACCAGAATGCTCCTTAGAAGTGAGCATGGGCCAGACTTTGTCTTACCTACTTTGGTCACATTGTTAGAAAGGATCATTTCCTGGAGAACAATATCATGCTTGGTAAAGTAGAAGGTCAGCAAAAAAGAGGAAGACCCTCAAGGAGATACACTGACATAGATGGGCTCAAGCAAAGCAAAGATTGTGAGGATGGTACAGGACTGAGCAGTTTTTTGTTCTGTTGTAGGTGGATCGTTGTGAATTGGAGCTTACTCAGTGGCACCTAACTACAACAACAGCAGTTGTGACCTAGGGAATGTTATTTAAAGTCTGGGTTGATTTTCTCACCTATAGATAGAGATAAGATAGTACCTATTTGCTGGAGTTACTATCAGAATTTACATTTACTGAAGTCTTACACATGGTAGGGATCAGACAAACTTAGCTTTTACTTTTCACAAATCTTATTCTCACTTCTATTTTGCCTTCTTCAAGAAAGCATTGTATTTTTGTTGGCACTTTGCTATTATTTTCTGAATATTATGAAATTCTTTTCCCTACTAAGAGAATCATCCTCAATCTCTCCTGTACAGGTCATTCTTAGCACAATGAGTAAAGTTTCCTATCCTTATAATACACTGTGATGAGGAGCGAGGCAAAGGGTGCTTGTTGATGGCACATGTACTTCCTGAATTTATGTGTTTCCGTAGCCCGTACTCTTAGACTGTTATCTCCTGTTATGAACAATTTTCTTGGTTATGATCATCCAAGAGTAAGACTGCTAGTGGATGCTGACTTTTGAAATAACTTTCTTGGCATGATTGCCTGGCAGCCCTGATTGCAGGCAGCCACCATTGCCTACTGAAGTCTTCTTCATCAGCAAGATTTTTGGAGAGTTCATCCATTTCTAGTTTTGGCCAAAACTTGGTTGCTTGTTAGCTCCTTCTTCTGCTTTATCTTCTTCATAGCTAGAATCTCTCTCACACACTAGAGCAATGTTATATGCTTTTCCTTTGTAATATGGCACTTGTTGTGTGGTTAATTTGAACAGAACTTGCATTTTGCAATCTGGGTCATTTGAATTTTGTTAACTATTTACTGTGATTTGTGTGAAAGTTTACTGAGCAAATTAGTTTTTCCTTCAACCATTCCCGTGTGTTTTGTTTTCAGATGTTGATTACAATCCATGCAATGTAACAGCACCTTCCCACTTCCTCCCTATGTTTACTATTTCCTTATGTCTTTCTTTCCTATCTCTTCCTTCCTTCTGAGGTTTATCCCTTGGCAAATGTTGCCCTTTTGATCTTATATGGTTGGTTGATTTTTCTATGGAGTGTGTACCACCTTGATGTATTGTTCACCCTATACATTTCTCTATTGTTTGGCTGAAAGTTGAGCCACAGGGGTTAGTTCAATTCCAGGTTTGAAGGGAAACTAAGGGTTATATTCTCCAGAGGTCCACCATCCTCTATCAGACCAAGAAGCATGCTTTTTTTTTTTTTTTTTTAATTTTGAGCTTTGTTGCACATTTCTTTCCCACTCTATCTGGATCTCCTATTGCGATCTCTTTTATACTGCTTGGCAGTAGTAGGCAAGATTATTTAGTAGTTTTCTTCTCAGGATCATGGAAGCTGGGGTTCATCTAGTCCATTAGTTCTTATGACTAATTTTTTCCATGTGCCTTTGACTTTCTTTATTTCCTTTGCTCTGGATAAGGAGAGAACAATATTACAACTTAGAAGGCCACCCACAAGCTTTTAAGACCCCAGTTGCTACTGGCCAAATTTGGAAGTAGAACATTGTTTTTCTGTACCATGTTATGCCAATTTTTCTTGATGTTCCTGAGACTATCATCCTGAGCCCCCAGACTCAGTGGCACTCATAAAGATCAATATCCTAGGCATTAGTGAGCTAAAATGGACTGGTATTGAGCATTTTGAATCATATAATCATACGATCTACTATGCTGGGAGCAACAAATTGAAGAAGAGTGGCATTTCAATCATTGTCCAAAAGAACATCTCAAGATCTATCTTGAAGTACAACACTGTCAGTGATAGGATAATATCCACATGCATACAAGGAAGACCAGTTAATACTAATATTATTCAAATTTGTGCAACAACTACTAAAGCCAAAGATGAAGAAATTGAAGACTTTTATCAACTTCAACAGTCTAAAATTGACCAAACATGAAATCAAGATCTATTGATAATTATTGGTGATTGGAAAGTGACAATAGGAAACAAAGAAGAATCATCAGTAGTTGGAAAATATGGCCTTGGTGATAGAAATGACACCAAAGATCACGTGATAGAGTTTTAGAAGACAAATGATTTATTCATTGCAGATATCCTTTTCAACAACATAAAGGGTAACTATATGTGTGGACTTTGCCAGATGGAATACACAGAAATCAGATTGACTTCAGTTGTGGAAACAGGCAATGGTGAAGATCAATATCGTCAATCAGAACAAGGGCAGTAGCTGACTGTGGAACAGCCCATCAACTGCTTATATGTAAGTTTAAGTTGAAGTTAAAGAAAATTAAAGTAAGTCCACAAGAGCCAAAATATGACCTTGATTATATCTCACCTGAATTTAGAGACTATCTGAAGAATAGGCTTGATGCATTGAACACCAGTGACCAAAGGCAGGGTGAGTTGTGGGATGACATCAAGAACATCATACATGAAGAAAGTAAAAGGTCATTAAAAAGTCCAGAAAGGAAGAAAAGACCAAAATGAATGTCAGAAGAGACTTTGAAGCTTTCTCTTGAATGGTGAGTAGCTAAAATGAATCAAAGAAATGCTGAAATAAAAGAACTGAACAGAAGATATCAAAGGATGACCCTTAGAAGACAGTGTAAATTATTATAATTAAATGAGCAAAGACCTGGAATTTGAAAACCAGAAGGGAAGAATATGCTCAACATTTCTGAAGCTGAAAGAACAGAAGAAAAAATTAGAGCCTCAAGTTGTAATACTGAAACATTCTATGGGCGAAATATTGAATGATGAAGGCAGCACCAAAAGAATATGGAAGGAACACACAGAATCACTGTATCAGAAAGAATTGGTCAATGTCCAACTATTTCAGGAGGTAGTATAAGATCAAGAATCAGTGATACTGAAAGAAGAAGTCCAAGCTGCACTGAAGAAATTGGCAAAAAACAAAGCTCCTAGAGTTGATGGAATACCTATTGAGATGTTTCAATAAAAGGAAACCACGCTGGAGGTTCTTACTTGTTTATCCTAAGGAATTTGGAAGACAGTTGTCTGGCCAACTGACAGGAAGAGATTGATACTTATGCCCATTCCAAAGAAAGGTGATTCAACAGAATATGGAAATTATCAAACAATATCATTAATATCACACACAAGTAAAATATTGCTGAAGATGATTCAAAAATGGTAGCAGCAGTGTATTTACAGGGAACTTCCAGAAATTCAGGATGGATTCAGAAGAGGGTGTAGAATGAGGGGTATCATTGCTGATTTCAGATGCATCTTAGCCAAAAGCAAAGAATATCAGAAAAATACCTACCCGTATTTTTTGACCATACACACACATTTGACTGTGTGGATCATAAGAAATTATGGATAAAATTGAGAAGAATGGGAATTCCAGAACATTTAATTGTTGTCATGAAGAACTTGTACACAGACCAAGAGGCTGTCATTCAAAAAGACAAAGGAGATACTGAATGGTTTAAAATCAGGGAAGGTGTACATCAGTGTTGTATATTTTCATCATACTTATTCAATTTGTGAAGAGCTCTGGTGGTGCAGCACCTAACACATTTGACTGTCAAACAGAAGTTTCACAGTTCCAACCCACCAGCTGCTCCACAGAAGCAAGATGAGGCAATCTACTTCTGTAAAGATTTACCACCTTGGAAACCCAATAATGGATGCTATGAGTCAGAATCGACTCAGTGGCAGTGGGTTTGGTTTGATTTGGATTCAATCTGATGCTGAGCAAATAATCTGAGAACTGGACTATATGAAGACTAATGTGGTATTAAGATTGGAGGAAGACTCATTAACCTGAAATATGCAGATGACACAAACTTGCTTGCTGAAAATGAAGATGACCTGAAGAATTTACTGATGAAGATCAAAGACACAACCTTAAGTATGGATTGCAGCTCAACATAAAGAAAATGAAAATCCCCAAAAGTAGGCTAATAATCACCATCATGATAAATGGAGAAAAGATTGAAGTTGTCAGGGATTTCATGTTACTTGGATCCACAATCAGCAGTCAAGAAGTCAGATGCCATATTGCAGTAGGCAAATTTTCTGTAAAAGAACTCTTAAAAGTGTAAAGGAACAAAGATGCCACTTTGAAGACTACAGTGTACCTAACCCAAGCACTGGTATCTTCAATTGCCTCGTATACATGTGAAAGCTGCACCATCAACAGGGAAGACTGAAGAACTGATGCCTTCAAATTAAAGAATACTGAAAATACCATGACTGCCAGAATGACTAAGAAATCTGCTCTGAAAGAAGGGCAGCTGTAATTCTCCTTGGAAGTGAGAATGGTCAGACTTTGTCTCACCTTCTTTGGTCACATTGTCAGAAAGGAGTATTCCCTGCAGAAAGATATCATGCTTGGTAAAGTGGAAGGGCAGCCAAGAAGGGGAAGAACCTCCACAAGATAGAATGACACACTAGTTGCAATGACAGGCTCAAGCATAGCAAGTGTTGTGAGGATGGGTCAGGACCAGGTATTGTTTTGTTCTGTTGTACACGGGGTCACTGAGTTGGAGGTGACTCACTGGCACCTAACAACAACATATGTTATCCCAGTACCTTCCTCCCTGCACAGTTTCTGCTGAGAAATCATATCTTTGTCTTACTGGTTCTCCAATGTAGGTAACTTTCCATTTTTCCTGAGCTGCTTTCTGGATTTTTTCTTTTGTCTTTTATTTTGGATTATATGTCTTGGTGATTTGGAGATCTATCCCAATTAAAGTTTGTTGAGCTTTTTGAATACATTGTTTGTCTTCTTTCCTGATACTCTTGTTGTTATGTTGGCTGTGACTCATAGTGACCCCTCCATGGATTTTCTGAGGCAGTATCTCCACAGAAGTAGATTGCCCAATCATCCTTCTGAGGAGTGGATTATGCAAGCTTCCCCCCCAAAAAAAAGTCTTCTGCAATTTTATCTGCAACCCTCCCTTATTTTTTCCCCTCTTCCTCTTCTGGAATTTGAACACATGCAAGTCATTCCCCTTGATGGTTTCCCACAGAATTTGGAAGCTTTCTCTTCTCTATTTTTAGATTAGTATTGATACATTTGTTTTTAATTACACTAATTCTTTCACTGTTTTAATTCTATTCTTTTGCTGTTCCAATGCATTATCTGTTTCTCAGATTTTAATATTAATTTTCTGGATTTCTATTTGCTGTTTTGTGTATGGTTTTTAATTTTCCATGTCTTTTGTGAATTTTTTCTTATATTTCTTTCCTGAATTCTTCTACAGTATTGTCTTTATATTCCTGGATTTTGTCTATGATTTCTTTGATGTTGCCTTTATTTCTTTCATTTCTTTCTTAATCTTTTGAAGGGTCCTATGTATTATTCTTTTGAATTATTTATGACATAATTCTAATACCATTTCTTCCTTTGGAAGATTTTCTGGCCTTGCATTTTGGTCACTTGCTTGAGCCTTTTTCTTCCAGTTTTGTGGGATTTGAAGTTATCTGTTGTCTCAGAGACATTATTTTGGTGTTATTGTAGTAATTTGTTGATTGTATGTTGGTTTGCTTTATTCTGATTTTATATATATAAAATCAGAATAAAGCAAACCAACATACTATCAACAAATTACTACAATAACACCAAAATAATGTCTCTGAGACAACAGATAACTTCAAATCCCACAAAACCGGAAGAAAAAGGCTCAAGCAAGT
>NW_006921740.1:7628275-7629010 GCF_000298275.1 Orycteropus afer afer
ATAAAATGGGACTGATGTGCTACTCTGGTTGTTAGTTTGATACCACTAAGGCACTCACTATCTCTCTCTGGGTGGATTTGGTACAGTTGGTACAGTGTGGGAGTGGAAGTATAAATTTCTGATTTGTACTGGTCACACAGAGAAGCTGAAGGTAGGGTTAGCGGGTGCTGACTGCTGTCTGTTGTCATTCCAGTGTGCTAGAGTGAGTGATGGCACTCATGCAGTTGATGAGATGGCATGGCAGATATGGTGAGTATGGCTGGATAGGGTCTCTGGTTCCCCACTTATGGGGAAAAAGGGAGAAAAAAAAGTGAGGAAGAGGAAGAAAACAGAAAAAAAACAAGGGGGAGGAGGAGGGAAGTACTAAGAAGAAATAAAAAAAGAAAAAGGAAAATGAAAAAGAAAAATATTGGCACAGTACTAATTGGCGTAAGTTGTTGTTGTTGTTGTTAGGTGTCATTGAGTCATCTCCAACTCATAGTGACCTTGTGTACAAGAGAATGAAACACTGCCTGGTCCTGTACCAGCTTCATTATCCCTGCTGTGATGGTTGGAGCTGTGTGTCAACTTGGCTGGACCCCATTTCTGTGTGGGTGTTCCCATGATGGGATCAGATGACTGAGTTCTGAGTGGCCAGTCTGCCCAAGAGGAGTTTCCCTAGGGCCTGCTTGCAATGATATTCCAAGGACAATCTGGAAGAATGGCATTCCGAACTACAGACTTCCTTGAGTGAGC
>NW_006921740.1:7629315-7640200 GCF_000298275.1 Orycteropus afer afer
GGCAGTCACTGTGTCAATCCATCTTGTTGAGGGCCTTCCTCTTTTGGTGTAAGTACTATCCACCAAACATGGCTGTGGTAGGAATGTAGCACTCCACTGAAGTGTGCATTGCCAACTGTGGATGAGCTGAAGTAGACATTGCTGAATGCAGAGACTGTACAGGATGAGGCTCTTGGTCCTTGAGATCATGCATCACTTCTCTGGAGGCTGTGAAGGCAGGGACTGCTGACTGTGAGGTAGCTTCTCATTATCAAAGAACCAAGTGGGGGAGAGAGAAGAAATAAAAAAAAGAAAAGAAAGTAGAGAAAGACAAGTTGAGGAAGTGGGAAGAATGAAAAAGAAAGGCAAAAAAAAAAAAAAGGAAAACAAAAAAAAAAAAAAAAAGGAAAACAAACAGTACTTTGAAGAGTGTTAGCTGTCAAACATGGCTTTGGTGGGAATATGGCACTCATTCCATCTGAGCACACAATGAAAACCACAGAGGTGTGGGGTTGGAGATATGTTGGCCTAGAGGCATTAAGGTTGTGAACCAACTACACAAGATCAAAGAAAGGAAGAGGGGAAAAAGAAGAAGACAAAGGAAAGGAAAGGAAAATAAAACAAAGAGGAGAGAGGGAAGAACTTAGAAGAAAGAAAAAGCAGCATAGTACTGGCATGAGGGTTAGCTGCCAAACACAGCTGTAGAGAGAAGGCAGTATATATTTCATAGGAGTGTGCCCTTCCAAACATAGAAGGGTGGGAGCAGGTGCAACTGACCATGGAGGCAATAAAAACAGAAAACAAACAAACAAACAAACACCACCAAACTCTCTGCCATTGAGTAGGATCTGACTCACAGCAACCCCTCCTTGTGTTTCCAAGGCAATATCTCTACAGATGTAGATTACCCAACCTTCCTTCTGAGGAGTGACTGGTGGGTGAGTTTGAACCACCAGCCTTTTGGTTAGCAGTCAAATGCCTTAGGCACTACACCACCTGGAGGCTAGAATTCTTCCTCCACAGGATCAAAAACAAAAAAGTGGAGTATATGTTGAGAGGAAGAACAAGCAAATGAGAAAAAGAAGGAAAAAAAAAAGAGAGAAAGAAGGAAGAACTAAAAAGAAAGTAAAAAATAGCAAGAAAAAACACTACACAGGCAGTTAAGGGAGTCTTACCTGCCACCAGGTGAGTAGGGGTAGGGGAACAGTGCCTCTGGTCACCCCAATATCATGCAGGTTAAGGAGAGAGATCATATATCTCTGGTTCCCAATCACCAATATGGGTGCCAGCACGGTCATCTGCATGAAGAGTTGTTATCTGCTTCAAAATGATCATGCTGTACCAAGATAATTAGTAATTCATTAGTCCATATGACTACTTATTCTCCATTTCAGGTTAGTCTCTTCCTCTAATCAGTATTTGATCTACTACTTTATCCTTTCCTTTGAAGATCTAGGTTTCAGGTTTGTCATCCTTATCCATTTCACTTAAGTTTCTTGGATCTTTGTTGTAGAGGATCTGCATAGTATATCTTCCTAGTCCACCATCTTGGATCACTAGTCCACCCCCCCCCTTTTTTTTTAAGATTCTCCCATTTTTCCCCCTCAGCATTGAAAGATAATCACACAAAAATAAACAAAAGACAAAACAAAAGAAAAAGGCAGACAAACAAAAACAGTTAATATATACCATTTTAAATAGGTTCTTGCTGGGAAAGGAAAAGGCTATTAAGGATACTCAACAATTTATAATTTCTCTGTTTTATTCTAATTCTCTGTTTGGGTCTATTTCCTGACCTTTAAACTATGCTATATCTTGTGACAATTTATCAGAGGAAGAGTAAAAACTGCCTGAATATTCAAGTTTTAAAGTGATAAACAGCATAATAATTTTTTTTCATTTGTATGAATAATTCCTTAAAGATTCACTAGTTCTGCTGCATTGTGGTATTGTTGAGTACTGTTTTAGAGGAAAATTAAATTTAAATTTCTGAAAACTGGGGTGAAGAGAGAATATAATTTTAGCTAGTACAAAATATCATTCTGCATGGGCAACATAATCAATAAGTGGAGCTTTAGTTTCGTGTTATGTTTATTTTTGATACATGTCAAGTAAGATCCCACTTGTCTTTGGTTCTTCTTCAGGCTCTGATGGTACTGAGGTATCAGCAAAAACAGGATATTTATTTATTTATTTATGTTCCCCTCAATTTTACTCTATCATCAATTTTTAGTGTGGGATCCAAACCCAAATCCAAAGCCATTTTGTCTTGGTAGACATCTAGTATTATTGTTGTTGTTAGGTGCCATCCATTTGGTGCAGACTCACAGTGAACCTAGGTACAACAGAACAAAATACCACCAAACACCATCTTGTTGAGGGCTTTTCCCTTTTTCTTTGACCCTCTGCTTTACTAAGCATGATATTTTTCTCCAGGGAGTGGTCCCTTCTGAAAACATGACCAAAGTACGTGAGATGAAGTCTGGCCATTCTTTCTTGCAAGTGGCATTTCAGTTGCGCTTTCTCCAGGACAGATGTGTCCATTCTTCTGGCAGTCCATGGTACGTTCAATATTTTTGACCACAACTCAAAAACATCAGCTCTTATTTGGTCTTCCTTATTAGGAGCTCTGGTAGCATAGTGCCTAAGGCACTTGACTGCTAACCAGAAGACTGGCGGTTCAAACCCACCAGCCACTCCTAGGAAGGAAGGTTGGGCAATCTATTTCCTTAGTGATACTGCCTCAGATACCCAAGGAGGGGTCACTATGAGTTAGGTCCGACTCTACAGCACATAACAACAACAACATTGATTGTCCAGCTTTCACATGTAAATGAGCCTACTGAAAATACCATGGCTTGGGTTGTTGTTGTTGTTGTTATGTGCCGTCGAGTCAGCCCTGACTCATAGCGACCCCTCCTTGGGTTTCTGAGGCAGTATCACTACGGAAGTAGGATTGCCCACCTTAATCTTCAAAGAAACATCTTTGGTCTTAACACTTTAAAGAGGCCTTTTGCAGCAGATTTCCCCAGGGCAATATATTGTCTGATTTCTTGACTGCTGCTTCCATCGGTGTTGACTGTGGATCCAAGTAATATGTAATCTTTGACAACTTCAATTTTTCCATGATTTATTGTGATGCTTCTTATTGGTCCAGTTCTGAGGATTTTCATATTCTTTATGTTAAAGGGCTCTGGTGGCATAGTGTCTAAGGAATCTGACTGCTAACCATAAGGTTGGTGGTTCAAACTTACCGACCACTCCATGGAAGGAAGAATGGGTGATCTTCCATAAAGATTTACCACCTCAGAAACCCAAGAGCATCACTATGAACTGGAATCAATTTGATGGTAGTGAGTTTGGTCTGGTTTTGGTTTTATGTTGAGATGTAATCTATACTGCAGACCACAGTATTTCAAGTCATTTTCACTTTCAACAAGCAAAGTTGTGTCATCTGCATATCACAGATTGCTAATGAGTCTTCCTCCAATTCTGATGCCACTTTCTTCTTCATATAGTCCAACTTCTCAGATTATTTGCTCAACATACAGATTGACTAAGCATGGTGAAAGGATACACACTCCCTTCCTGATTTTAAACCATGCACTATCCCCTTGTTTGGCCTTGGTGATAGAAATGATACTGGAGTTCGCATGATAGAATTTTGCGAGATCAATGACTTATTCATTGCAAATACCTTTTTTCAACAACACAAATGATGGCTATACACATAGAATTCACCAGATGGAGTACACGGGAATCAGATTAAATACATCTGTGGCAAAAGGCAATGGAAAAGCTCAATATCTTCAGCCAAAACAAGGCCAGGAGCTGATTGTGGAACAGACCATCAACTGCTCATATGCAAGTTCACCTTGAAGTTGAAGACAATTAAAACAAGTCCACAAGAACCAATATATGACCTTTGATATATCCCTCCTGAATTTAGAGACCACCTTAAGGGATAGTTTTGATGCACTGAACACCCATGACCAAAAATCAGAAGAATGGGATGATATCAAGGACATCATCCATGAAGAAAGCAACATGTCATTAAAAAGACAGGAAAGGAAAAAAAGACAAAAATGGATATCAGAAGAGACTCTGAAACTTTCCCCTGAATGAAGAGTGGTTAAAGCAAATGGAAGAAATGACAAGACAAAAGATCTGAACAGATTTCAAAGAGTATCTCAAGAAGACAAAGTGAATTATTATAATGAAGCATGAAAAGACCTGGAGTTAGAAAACCAAAAAGGAAGAAGACATTTGGCATTTCTCAAGCTGAAAGAACTGAAGAAAAAATTTAAGCCTTAAGTTTCTATATTGAAAGATTCTGTGGGCAATATATTGAATGATGCAGGAAGGATCAAAAAGAAGATACAAGGAATACACAGAGTCACTGTACCAAAAGGAATTGGTCGATGTTCATCCATTTCAGGAGGTGGCATATGATCAAGAACTAGTGCTATTGAAGGAAGAAGTTGAAGCTGAACTGAAGGAAGTGGTAAAAAACAAGGCTCCAGGAAATAACGGAGTACCCACTGAGAGGTTTGAACAAACAGATGCCATGCTGGAGGCACTCACTCAGCTGTGCTAGATTTGGAAGACAGCTATCTGGCCAACTGACTAGAAGAGATTCATATTTGTACCCATTCCAAAGAAAAATGTTCCCACAGAATGTGAAAATTATCGAACAATATCATTAATAGCACACGCAAGTAAAATCCTACTGAAGATCATTCAAAAATGGTTGCAGCAGTATATTGAGGAAGAACTTCCAAAAAATGTAAGCTGGATTCAGAAGAGGATGTGAATGAGGAGGGATATCATTACTGATGTCAGATGGATCTTGGCTCAAAGCAAGAAGACCAAAAAGGTGTTTATTTGTGTTTTATTGACTATGCAAACTCATTCAGTTATGTGGATCATAACTAATTGTGAATAACTTTGAGAACAATGGGAATTCTAGAACACTTAACTGTACTCATGAGGAACTTATACATAGACCAGGATGCTGTCATTTGAACAGAACAAGGGGACACTGCAGGGCTTATAATCAAGAAGGGAGTGGGTCAGGGTTCTATCCTTTCACCATACTTACTCAGTCTCTACACTGAGCAAATAATCTGAGAAGCTGGACTATAGGAAGAGGAACGTGGCATCAGGATTGGAGAAAGAGTCACTAACAACCTGCAATATGCTGACAAAATGACTTTGTTTACTGAGAATGAGGATGACTTGAAACACTTACTGATGAAGATCGAAGACTACTGTCTGCAGTATGGGTACACCTCAAAATAAAGAAAACAAAATCCTCACAACTGGACCAACAAACAGCACCATGATAAATGGAGAAAAGATTGAAGTTGTCAAAGATTTCTTATTACTTCATTCTACAATCAACGCCACTGGAAGCAGCAGTCAATAGGTTGTTGTTGTTGTTGTTAAGTGCCATTGAGTCGTTTCCGACTCATAGCGACCCCATGCACAGCAGAACGAAACACTGCCTGATCCCGCGCTAGCCCCACAATCCCTGCTATACTTGAGCCCATCACTGCAGCCACTGTGTCAATCCATCTCGTTGAAGGCCTCCCCCTCTTTCGTTGACCCTCCACCCTACCAACCATGACATCCTTCTCCAGGGAATGGTCCCTTCTTACAACGTGACCAAAATAGGTGAGATGAAGTCTCGCCATTCTTGCTTCCAAGGAGCATTCTGGCTGCACTTCCTCCAGGACAGATCTGTTAGTTCTAGCAGTCAATATAACAGATGATATTTAGCACTGGGAAAATAGGCTGCAAAAGACCTCTTTCAAGTTTTGAAGAGCAAAGATGTCTCTCCTTGAGGACTAAGTTGCACCTGACACAAGCCATGATATTTCCAGTCACCTTATATGCATGTGAGAGCTGGACAATGAATAAGGAAGACAGAAGAAGAGTCGATGCTTTTGAGTTGTGGTGGTGCTGAAGAATGTTGATAGTACCGTGGATGGCTAAACTAACAAATCTTTCCTGAAAGAAGTGCAGCCAGAATGCTCCTTGTAAGCAAGAATGGCTATACTTCATCTCATCTACTTTCATCAAGTTGTAAGAAGAGACCATTCCCTGGAGAAGGATATCATGCTTAGTAAAGTGGAAGGTCAACAAAAGAGGGGAAGGCCTTCAACAAGATGGATTGACACAGTGGTTACAACGATGGACTCAGCTTTAGCAGGGATCATGGAGCTGGCACAGGACCAGGCAGTGTTTCATTCTGCTGTACATAAGGTCTCTATGGGTCAGAGACAACTTGATGGCACCTAAAAACAACAACATGCCCTTGTTCTGTTTGAATGACAGCCTCCTGGTCTATGTACAGGTTCCTCAGGAATACAATTAAGTATTCCATAATTCCATTCTTCTCAATGTATCCATAATTTGTTATGATCTATACAATCAAATGCTTTTGCACAGTCAATAAAACACAAATAAGCACCTTTCTGGTCTTCTTTGCTTTGAGGCAAGATCCATCTGACCTTAGCAATGATATCCCTCCTCATTCACGTCCTATTCTGAATCCAGCTTACATTTCTGGAAGCTCTCTCTCAATATATTGCTGCAACCATTTTTGAATTATCTTCAGTAGGATTTTACTTGCATGTGATATTAATGATATTGTTCGATAATTTCCACATTCTGTGGGAACAGCTTTCTTTGGAATGGGTAAAAATATGCATCTCTTCCAGTCAGTTGACCAGGTAGCTGTCTTCCAACTCTCTTGACATAATCGAGTGAGTGCCTCCAGCGTGGCATCTATTTGTTGAAACCTGTCAATTGGTATTCTATCAATTCCTGGAGCCTTATTTTTTTACCACTTTCTTCGATGCAGCTCTGGTTTCTTCCTTCAATATCATTGGTTCTTGATCATATGCCACCTCCTGAAATGGATGAACAACCAATTATTTTTGGTACAGTGACTCTGTGTATTCCTTGTATCTTCTTTTGATCCTTCCTGTATCATTCAATATATTGCCCATAGAATTTTCACTCTTGCAACTCTAGCCTTGAACTTTTTCTTTAGTTCTTTCAGCTTCAGAAATGCCAATTATGTTCTTCCCTCTTGGTTCTTTAACTCCAGGTCTTTTCATGTTTCATTATAATAATTGACTTTGTCTTCTTGAGATGCTCTTTGAAATCTTCTGTTCAGCTCTTTTATCTCGGCGTTTCTTCCATTTGTGTTAGCTACTTGTCATTCAAGAGCGAATTTCAGAGTCTCTTCTGATATCCATTTTTGTCTTTCCTTCCTTTCCTATCCTTTTAATGACCTTTAGCTTTCTTCATGGATGATGTTCCTTATGTCATCCCACAATTCCAGAACTCTTCTGGTTTTTGATCATTGGTTCTGAATGCATCAATTCTATTACTTAGATGGTCTCTAAATTCAGGAGGGATATAATCGAGGTCATAATTTTGGCTCTCATGGACTTGTTTTAATTTGCTTCAGCTTCAACTTGAACTTGCATATGAGCAGTTCATGGTCTATTCCACAGTGAGCAGATAGCCTTGTTTTGGCTGAAGATACTGAGATTCTCCATTGCCTCTTCCTACAGATATAGTCAATCTGATTCCTGTGTATTCCATGGCAAAGTCCACATGCATAGCCACCATTTATTTCATTGAAAAAAAGGTATTTGCAATGAATAAATGTTAAAAAAGTTCTATCATGTGATATCCAGCATCATTTCTATCACCAAGACCATGTTTTCCAACTACTGGTGAATCTTCTTTGTTTTTAACTTTTGCATTCCAATCACCAATAATAACGAGCACATCTTGATTGCATGTTTGGTCAATTTCAGACTGCAGAAGTTGGTAAAAATCTTCAATTTCATTTTCTTTGGCTTTGGTGGTTGGTGCGTAAATTTTAATAATGGTAGTATTAACTGGTCTTCCTTGTAGGTGTATGGATATTATCCTGTCACTAACAGCATCGTATTTCAAAATAGATCTTGAAACATTCTTTGTGGTAATGAATGCCATGTAATTCCTCTTCAATTTGTCATTCCTGGAATAGTAGGTCATTTGAATGTCTGATTCAAAATGGCCAAAACCAGTCCATTTAACTCACTAATGCCTAGGATATTGATCTTTATGTGTTCCATTTCATTTTTGAGATCTTCCAATTTTCCTAGATTCATAATTTGTACATTCTGTGTTCTGATTATTAATGGATGTTTGCAGCTTTTTCTTCTCACTTTGAGTCATTCCACATCAGCAAATGGAGGGTCCAAAAGCTTTACTCCATTCACATCATTAAGGTCAACTCTACTTTAAAGAGGCAGCTCTTCCTTAGTTCTATTTTGAGTGACTTCTGACACTGATGGGCTCATATTCCAGCATTATATTTGACCATGTTTCAGGGCTATTCATAAAAATTTCCAGTAATATATCAGACAGTGTTTCACTGTTATTCATAAGGTTTCCACCGGTCAATTCTTTGAGAAGTGGATGACCCTTTCCTTCTTCTGTTTCTGTCTTATTCTGGAAGCTCTGTTGAAGCCTGTCCATCATGGGTGACCCCACTGATATTTGAAATACCAGTGGCTTAGCTCACAGCATCATGCAAGCCACCACAGTACAGATGACTGACAGAAGACTGGTGGCTACTATTATTAAACCAAAAAGCCCACCTACTGCCTTTGAGTTGATCCCAACTCATAGTGACCCCCATTGGGTTTCCCAGTAAACCTGGTCCCTTTTATTTTACTTTTTTATGATTTTGAGTCTTGTTCCACATGGATCTTTCAGTATATCCAAGATCTCCTACATAGACCCCCCTTCAAGTGGTTGCCAGTGTTATCCAGCACCATCCAGTTCTTCTGATCTCATCATCATATAGGCTGAAGATTGCATGGTGTTTCTGTGCTTCTTTGATTTTCTTCATTCTTTGCTCTGGATGAAGAGAGACCCATCATTGTATCTAGATGGCCATTTGCAGGCTTTTAAAATCCCAGTCACTACTTACCAAAGTAGGATGTGGAACAATGTTTTTGTGTAGTATGTTATGGCAATTGAACTTGATGCCCCCTGCAACTATGGTGCCAAGCCCACAGGCCCAACTACTCACTCCTTCTGGGTAGTTGGCCGTGACCAAGAAGTGGCTACAACCTTGTCCCTTGTCAGCCCTATATATACTTGGGAATTTTTACAGAGCATACAAATACACTTGTAGAAACATTGTCAACCCTATACATGGTCATGGGCACACTCCCCCTGCATAGACATACCTAATAATGCAGCTCATCCACCCATCTTTCCACCCATATATCAATGCTTGCCTTCACTGACAACACAGTACTGTATGTGCAAAAGGGTTCATCTTTGTTCTCTGTACCTCTCATGCACCTCTCTATGTCTTCATCTTCCTCAATGCCACCGTGTTGATCACTCACATTTGGTACTTTGCCCTTCTCTTCACCCAAATCAATACTTATCTCTGCCTATCTAGCAGTGTTCCTTCTCCTCCACTTCTACCCCAGGTAACCAACAAATAAATTTTCCTTCCCTATATAAACTTTTCCTTGACTTTTTACAATAATGGACTAATACAATATTTGTCCTTGTGTGACTGACTTATTTCCCTCAGCATCATGTCCTCTCATTGGTGTGCATATGTCTGTTCTTGTCTTGGGTCTCATTTCTTTAGGATACAAACCTTGTAATGGAATGGCTGGGTCAAATGATATTTCTAATTCTAACTTTTTAAGAAATCACCATACTGCTTTCCACAGTAATTATATCATTTGAAAGTCCCACCAGCAGTATATGAGAGTCTCAATCTCTCCACATACTCAGCAGCAGTTGTTGTTTTCTGTCTTGCTGAACTTTGCTACTAGTGCTGGGGCAAGATGGCATCTCATTTTTGTTTTGATGTGCATCTCTCTAATGGTTAATGATCATGAGCATTTCTTCATGTTTGTTTTGAGATCTGGACATGTGAGACCTCCTACTTTGTTCTTCTTCTTCAATAGTGCTTTCCCCATCTGAGGTCTCTTTCCTTTCCATATAAAGTTAGTGATTAGTTTTTCCATATCCTTACAGAATGTTGATGGGATCTGGATTGAGATTGCATTGAATGTGTAGATTGCTTTGGGTAGAACTGACATTTACACCATGTTCAATCTTCCTATCCACAAGCATGGTATGTTCTTCCACTTATGTAGATCTCTTATGGTTTCTTAAAGTAGTCTTTTGTCTTCACTGAGAATAATGGTGGCTGTTGGTTTTGCATACATGCCCTTTTTTATGTTGAGCAATATCCCTTATTTTCCTATTTTGCTGAGAGTTTTAATCAGGAATGGGTGTTGGATTTTATCAAATGCCTTTTATGCATCAGTTAATATGATCATGTGATTCTTTTCCTTTGTTTTATTTTTTTTTTAATATGATGAATTACATTGTTGTTTTTCTAACTTTAAACCATCGTTGCACACCTGATATGAACTCCATTCCATCATAATGAATTGCTTATTTGATACGTTGTTGGAGTCTGTAGTCTAGAATTCTGTTGAAGATATTTGCATCTATATTCATGAATGATATTGGTCTGTACTTTTCCTTTTTAGTGATGTATTTGCCTGGTTTTGGTATCAAGCCTCTGCTTGCTTCATAAAATGAATTTGGGAGAATTCCGTCCTTTTGTATGTTGTGGAATAGTTTGAGAAGGATTGCTGCAGTTTTTCTCTGAATGTTTGGTAGAATTCTCCAGTGAAACCGTCTGGGCCAGGACTTTTTTTGTTGGTATTTTTTGATGACCTGTTCAATTTCTTCTTTTGTTATGGATCTGTTCAAATTTTTCACCTCAGTCTGTGTTAGTTTAGGTTAGTGATATGTTTCTAGAAATCTGTCCATTTCTTCCAGATTTTCA
>NW_006921740.1:7641127-7666410 GCF_000298275.1 Orycteropus afer afer
GTTTTTGTCTTAAAGTCAATTTGATCAGAAATTAATATTGCCACTCCTGCTGTTTTTTTTTTTTTGTTTGTTTGTTTGCCATTTGCTTGATATACCTTTTCCTGATCTTTGATTTCTTGTTTACTTTTTCTTTGTCTCTAATATGTGTCTCTTGTAGGCAGCATATTGATGGGTTATGTTTTTTTAATCTAATCTGCAACTCTGTCTCTTGAGTAGTGCATTTAATTCATTGACATTCAGTGTAATTATTGACAAGCTTGAATTGGTTGCTGTCATTTTGTATGTTATGTTTTTTTTTTTTTTTTCATGGTGTTTCTGGTTTCTTTGTTCCATATAATTTTCTGTGCTGAGTTCATTATGTTTATGAATTGTGTTATCATTTCCTTTGTTGCTGTTGTTTTAGTATATGCTGAATATTTGTGCTTGTTCTCTTTTTTATTGTGATGTGAAAGTTTATCATTTTTCTTTGAGGTTACCCTGTGATTTATAATTTTCTCCCTGAGTTTAGAACAGTGTTGCAACTCTCTTGACTTCCTCACCATTTAGAAATTCTGTAACTATACAGTATTTTCCCTCTTTTTGGTTTATAGTTGTCCTCATTTGGCAATTGATGTCTCTGGTTCCCTGTTTACAATCTTGTAAGCTTATTTTACTTCAGATACTTCCATAGCTTTGTTGATTTCTGGGTTTTGTCATCTTGTGTATCAATGCTTTGTTATTGTTTGCTATTATTGGTTCTCTGTTCAAAGGACTCCCTTCAGTATCTCTTGTAAGGTTGGTCTAGTTTTAACAAATTCCCTTATTTTCTGCTTATCTGGAAATCTCCTAATTTCACCATTGTATTTGAGGGACAATTTTGCTGGATATATAGTTCTTGGTTGGAAGTGTTCCTCTTTCAGGGTTTTATATATACCATGCCATTGCCATCTCGCTTGTATGATTTGAGCTGAGAAATCAGAAGTAAATGTGGAATTGGCTTCCGCCCAAGACTCTTGACAGCTGGAGCTTTGTCAAGCAGCAGTCGTAGAGGTCTGGGCATCGCCAGGTGATCCCACAGAATGTGAAAACTATCGAACAATATCATTGATAGCTCATTGTAAGTAAAACCTTACTGAAGATAATTCAAAAATGGTTGCAGCAGTATATTGACAGAGAAGTTCCAGAAACGCAAGCTGGATTCAGAAGAGGATGTGGAGTGAGGGATATCATAATTAATGTCATGGATTTTGGCTCAAAGCAAAGAATACCAGAAAGATGTTTATTTGTGTTTTATTGACTATGCAGAGGCATTCAATTATGTGGATCATAACAAATTTTGGCTAACACTGAGAAGAATGGGAATTCCAGAACACTTAATTGTACTCATGAGGAACCTGTACATAGATCAGGAGGCTGTTGTTCAAACAGAACAAGGGGATAATGCATGGTTTTAAATCAGGAAGGGAATGCCAAAGTTGTATCCTTTCACCATACTTATTCAATCTGTATGCTAAGCAAATAATCCAAGAAGCTGGACTATATGAAGAAGAATATGGGATCAGGATTGGGGGAAGGCTTATTAACAACTTGAGATATGCAGATTACCCAACTTTGCTTGCTGAAAGTGAAGATGACTTGGAGCACTTACTGATGAAGATTAAAGACTACAGTCTGCAGTATGGATTACATCTCAATATAAAGAAAACAAAAATCCTCATCAATGGACCAATAAGCAGCGTCATGATAGATGGAGAAAAGATTGAAGTTGTCAAAAATTTGATATTACTTGTTTTTACAATCATCAACACCAATGAAAGTAGCCGTCCAAACGTCAAAAGACATATTACATTGGACAAATCTGTTGCAAAAGACCTCTCCCAAGTGCTGAAGAGCAAAGATATCTCCTTGAAGACTACAATGCATCCTGACCCAAGCCATAGTGTTTTCAATTGCCTCATATGCATGTGAGAGCTGGACAATGAATAAGGGAGATTGATGCAGAGTTGATGCTTTTGAGTTGTAGTGTTGGTGAAGAATGCTGAAAGTACCATAGACTAAGAACTAAAAAATATTTTCTGGAAGAAGTGCAGCCGAAATGCTCTTTGAAAGTGAGAATGGCCAGACTTCGTCTCACCTACTTTGGTCATGTTGTCAGAAGGGACCATTCTCTGGAGAAGGATGTCATGCTTGGTAAAGTGGAGAGTCAATGAAAGAGGGAAAGGCCCTTAATGATATGGATTGACACAGTGGCTGCAGTGATGGGCTCAGGTATTGTAGGGATTGTGAGGCTGTCACAGGACAAGGCAGTATTTTGTTCTGTTGTACTTAAGGTTGGTATGAGTCAGACATGGCTCAATGGCACATAACAACAACAATCTCTGATATTTTGATTTCAAAATGTCCCCAGTTCATCATCTCTCTATCTTTCCATTACCTTGGCCATGTGACTTTGTACTTCCTTCCATTAAAAAATAGTGTTTATTTTTTTCACCTGATATGTCTAGATTGGCTTTGTAATTGCTTTGGTTAACAGAATGAAGTAGCTGTGTGGCAGATTTGAGCCAAATCCTCTGTTTCATCAAATGTAAGCAAGAGACCAAGTGAAGGAGAGATGTCTCCAGCTGACAGCTGGTCAATCCACAGAACCAGAGCCTCCTAGTTGACCTATGACAACAGATGCTTGAGGGAGCCCAGCAGAGACCAGATGAATCTCATTGAACACAGATTACATTAATGATTTGTAGAATCATGAACTAAATATATTTAATCTCCAAGTTGATTTAGAATCTGAGATAGTTACCATATCTGTAAAACGGAGATAATTACACCTGCCCCAGAAAGTTGATATGAGGATTGTAGGATATTGAAAATGCTTAAAGTCTATCACAATGACTAGCACATACCATGTGTCTAATTAATGTCAGCTCCCTTTATATGTCTTTTATCAGCTCCACCTCCCTGTTCATCCCTTTCCTCCCTACTGCTCTTTCCCTTAGATTGGAATGGCAAATAGTCAACCTTTTGAATAATTTGATTGCCACAAAGATGGCTAAGGTGCTGTGAATATGTAATTAAAATGATGAATGCTCAGCTCACATTAAAATAGCAGGCATGGTGAGTGCACCAGAACACATCTTGATTAAGCTATTTGACCCACGTGCTTTCTTGCTGGCTGCAGACCAAATTCTTAGTTGAACTGAATGAAGCTGAATATCAGGTTTGGCTCCAAGAGGGATAATGTTAGAGGAGCTGGCTTCATTACATACCACCAATTCACATTTGGTATTTCTGGACCAGTTAATTACTGGAATTTGTTTTACAATATTGCTTTTATGAATTTGTAAGGATTATATGTCTCAGCCAACTTGGGTATATTTTGAAAGTGTTATACCATCACTGATTCAATCAGTGAATCAGTATCATAACTAGGCATACAATAGAGACACTTAATTTGTCTTCATGGAGTGTAAATATGTTCCCAAACCCCTTTCCAAATACAGGTCTCCTCATTCTCGGATACCCTGGGATTAGTCTTTTTGTTGGATGGAGAGACTAAAGTTCATTAGTTCTGCACTGACTCAGTCTGGCTGTTAGATCTATTATAACCATACAACCAAGACTGAGTGTCTTTTCTTCTGAAAACTAAGTTGCACTGGAATTGAATAATGCCTCCAGAGAATGAATAATGTGTTGTCCAATGACTGTGCTATACTGATATGTATGGTTAGAGCATCCATCTGCCTGCATTACCTCTTTCTTGCCTACTGTTTTGGATTTTCTCAGATGCCCTGAGTCTTTTTATCTTTTTTTCCCCATTGTGATATTATATATATATATATATATATAACAAAACTTTTACCATTTCAACATTGTTCACATGTACAATTCACAATTCAGTGACATTAATCATGTTCATCATGCTGCTTAACCACCACTATCATGATCTGTTTTCTAAGTTTTTCCATCACCCCTACCAGAAGCTCAGTGTCTCCTAAGCAATGACTCCTCTCTCCCATCTGGTAACCACTAGTGAACTTTGGTTTCTATACATTTATTTACTATAGATATTTCATATAAATGGGATTATATAATATTTTTCCTTTTGTTATTCACTTATTTCACTCACTAGAATATTTTCAAAGTTAATCCATACTGTAGCATGTATCAGGACTTCATTTCTCTTTATGAGTCTGCAAAAGTCCATTATAACTATGTACCACATTTTATCGATCCATTCATCTATTGAAAGACATTTAGGTTGTTTCCATCTTTTGGCTATTGTGACTAGCACTGCAGTTTACATTGGTTTACATCTGAGTCTTTGGTTTTTTTTCATTCACATTTTTCTGTGTAGTCATTTGTTTATGCATTCATTGACTTATCAAGCACATGTGGCTTTCAAGTGCCAGCAATGTTGTTTTTTCCATAGATTAATTTCTTGTCTGGTGAATTGAGGAAGACATGTAAAAAAGTAAATTGGACAAACTATTATATCAGGTAGAAGTGTTGCAGGGCATTTTAGAGCAGGGCAAATAAGTCATGGTGACTTAACATGGGGTAGAAGAAGATTGTTTGCTGCCTAAGAAAATTTATGATGGCCCCAGAAAGCTAACTCTACAGTCAGTCCTCTTCTCAATTCTAGGTCCCAGTCCTGAGATTTTTCTGACGTTGTGATTTTTGCCTGGGGTTCCTCAATGTACCACAATTCTCTGTTTCCTTGCATCCTACTTATGACTCTAAAGGTACATATGAAACAGTTGGTCAGCTTATAAAGAAGGCAGAGATATAGCCACATAAATGAGTTAGTTTCATTTTATAAGGAATTCTCCTAGTGATATTTCTATTTTGCTAAGGTGATATTTATGGAAAAGTAATCCTTTTCAGTAATAGCAGCATTTATATTTGGGAAGTATTTATTGCCTTGCATTTAGAGAGTTAGTTATTTTCACCAAAAAAGATTCATTAAAATCTGAACATTCATAAACAACAAATAAATTGTCATTTTAATTCTTTCTAAAATCACTTGTAAAATACATGTGGCTATTTTAAAGAAAAGGGATCTGCTGTTTCATGGCTCTTGGTATATGTTTATGTATTAACTCACTTGGCTCGAGCGTGAAGGAGAGGGAAATAGGACATTTTGGAGAATGCAAGAAACAGTGTGAAAGCCTTCCTTTTGCTCTGAGCTTCTCTACATATTCATACATATTCATTTCATGAATCTAGTAAAAAAATACATGTATATATATATATATATATATATATATAAGCACACATACACACACATAAAGAAATATTTTCTAAGTCGGCAATTAGCCAGATTCTTCTGTTCCGCTGTCAGGAGCATTTTATCTGCTCTTCTCTGTGCTTTATGAGCTTGCAATCTGATTTCTGTTCTCGCAGAACATCCGTTACTAACGGTGTTTCTCTCTGCCTGTGTCAGTGTGTGTGTGTCTGTGGTGGGGGGGGAGGCAAAGGGAGACAGACAGAAAGGGGGAGAAATTGAAGTGTTAAAGTGGAGGAGAGCAAGAGAGCACTTTGAATTAAACGTATGTCAACTCTTGTGATCTATTTGGAAATTAAAAGAGAATTAATCTTAGGGAAGAAAAGGAGGATTTATGTATTGATTTTACATACAGGATAAGGAATATTTGTGTCATACTCTTTTAACATTTGAAATTATGCTAACATTTGGAAGAAACTAGTAGAGCTTTAATCAAAGGCAATGCTGATATACATAACATGGTCTTGTGTGAAGTTTAGCTATGTTTTCTTTTACGATTTAGTGGTACATTAGTGAAACTAATTTTTAACGTTGAGCACATATAAATATCTTATGGATACATATTCTTGAAATTTCACTTTTTTTTATTTTTATTTTTCTTAAGGAGATATCATCAATGAGATATCTTACCAACTCAAATTCAATGTTGAGAGCCATTTACCTTATTTCAATAACCATATTTCCAACTTGCATATTCTTTCTCTTGTTCAGACCTTCACAGAGCCTTATGGACTCAAACCCCTTTCTCTTCATGCTTTTTGAATTATGTTATCTGGAGCTGTGGAATCACAAAATGGTCCTGAGTCTTAAATGTTTTAGACAAAACATCATACTTTCTCTTGAAGTTCATTCAGTCACTTGTGATCCATACTAAAATGAAGACTCTGAATGGGTTCAGCAATATCCATGTATTTTGCCTACACTGATATTTGTAGTTTATTGCCTTCAAGGAGTTTCCCTGGGAATGGAAACAAAATACATATCAGTTTAATTAATCCTTACTCTGAACACTAAAGAGGAATTCTCTTTCTTGATCAGTTTCCTTCTATGGGCAGATTTAAGCTATAATTAATATTTTGTCCTTCCAAATACTATTCTTACCATACCTTGTAAATTCTAAAATATAATTTAAAATGTAGAACTGGCCATAGATATTTGTATGTTGTTGTTGTTGTTGTTGTTATGTGCTGTCGAGTCGGCCCCGACTCATAGCGACCCCTCCTTGGGTTTCCGAGGCAGTATCACTACGGAAGTAGGATTGCCCAACCTTTCTTCCGAGGAGTGGCTGGGGGGTTTGAACCGCCAGCCTTCTGGTTAGCAGTCAAGTGCTTTAGCCACTATGCTACCAGAGCTCAAATTATATATAAGTAAATGATTGTTTGAGCTCTGGTAGCATAGTGGCTAAAGCACTTGACTGCTAACCAGAAGGCTGGCGGTTCAAACCCACCAGCCACTCCTCGGAAGGAAGGTTGGCCAATCCTACTTCCGTAGTGATACTGCCTCGGAAACCCAAGGAGGGGTCGCTATGAGTCGGGGCCGACTCGACCGCACATAACAACAACCAAAAATGATTGTTTATCATAAAAAGTATTCTAAACTCTGACATCATCAGCCTGTTCAACCGCTGGATTCAGAATACTTTCAACATGGGCAACTGAATGTTAACTTCATATGCAAGAGTAGAACAACATTACACCCGATCGGTCTCTTAGCGGGAGCGCAAGAGCAGCTTACCAGCTTGGCATGGACTCACTTTACTTCAGATCTTGTTCTAACCTGTTCTACCCTTGAATAAAAGACCATAACCAAAGCTTCTTCCTCTCACCCCCATAGTGGGAAGAAGGCATATCTATACATTTAGTTATTCAAGTAATAACTATATTGAGAATATATTTTCTGTCAAACACTGAACAAGGGACAGAAGATATAGTATGAATAAGTATAACATGCTTCTTGCTTATAGCCTAGTAAGCGGTACAGATAACCAAACCAAACCCACTGCCATAGAGTTTATTCCAATCCATAGCAATACTCTAAGACAGTGTAGACCTGCCCTCATAAGGTTCCCATGGCTCTAAATCTTTATTGAAGCAGACTGCTTATCTCATCTTTTTCCCATGGAGTCACTGGTAGGTTTGAATCACCAGCCATTTGGTTACCAGTCTAATGCTTTAACCATTGTGACACCAGAGAGGCAATTAATATTAGAATATGATGAAATGGAATTCTGATAGGAGGACATTAGTATGGTATAGAATGAGAATCCAATTTGGCCTGAGGAGAAAGGACAGATTCCAAATTGGAGAAGAAAGAAGATCCTTTAAAGTTTGAGACCCTTGTCCATCAGGGGTTGTAATCTTGCCACTGTACCTCTCTGATGCTGTCTAATTGACCACCTGGATCTCCACTGAGCCTTGCCTTGATATCCCTTTGACTCTTTTGTCTTTGAATGATGATAATTATGATATACTGGCTTAATATCTCAGATCAACCTTGTAGTTTAAGATCCATTTCCTGAACTCACATCTCTTGCTCTAGAAATACAGACTCCTGGTCATGCATGTTCTGGCCTTTAGCCAATAAAGGAGATCTGTTTGGGTTCAGAGTCACTGACTTATCTGTCTTTTTTCTTTGTACTCTACCTTAAGAATGGCAGTTGTTGAGTTACAGTGGAGCAGTGGTCTCAATGGAGGTGAAATTCAAACTATGGGTGCCATATTCACTTCATTTAGAAAGAAGCAAGACATTTAGCAAAGATGATTTAAGAAAATTGTGTCCTTGTCATAAATAAAGTATAATCTTGCTCTGTGGTAGCCTCAAGTAGAGGTAGAAGAATGATAGCGTACAGTGGATTCTATTTATTGCATTATTTTAAACTGAGTATTCAGTGGAAGACACAAGGTAAGACATCTTAGATCTATTCTCCAATATCATATTTATTTGCTCAGAATTAGTACAGTTTACAAAGCATCATCAATATAGAACCTTTGGTTCTTGCTGAGGAATAGGTGTTCTTGTCACAGAGGCATTAGCTGATGAAAAAAGGCTAAGTCCATCAAGGTTTCAAGCAGAACTAAAAGACTAATAGAATATATTCAATAGAGGTCTACTACTATAAAGGACCGAGTAAGGGATTGGATAATCAAGACTCACTACTTGGTTCAAGAAAGTTAGATCGTACCCCAATACATGTCTCAATGTATTCATTTCTCTTTCATTCCCCAGAGTCTAAACCAATATTCCCCTGGACTAATAATTTACTTTCATTTGTCCCTCTTCATTCTGTTCTCTCTCCTTCTCAGCCCTGTAGCCAGACTTATGTTTCTAAAAGTTAAATAGGACTATGCTCGCTGTCATATGCTTCCCATTGCACATTTAGAGCAAACTTTTTCTGTAGCCTATACTGCCCCACACAATCTGCTCCATGTTTATCCATCTAATTTCATCTGATTCTTTCACATTAGAACTCACTTCTTCAAGACTTGCCTCCTTTCAACAATAAGAACAGATTAAGTCCTTTTTAAACTTAGAATCTTTGGAGATACTGTTTCCTCTGCCTAGAAATATTTTTTTCTGAATCTTCAATTTTTGGCTGTATCTCATAGTTTTGGTGTCAGCTAAAGTGTTGCTGTGGTGTTGGTGAAAAATACTGAATACACTGTGAACTGCCAAGAGAAGGAACAAATGTCTTAGAATAAATACAACCATAAGGTTCCTTACAAGCAAGAATGGTAAGACTTCAGATTACTCACATTAGACACATCATCAGGAAAGATCAATCAGTAGAAAAGGACATGACACTTGATAAAGTAGAAAGCTACCGAAAGAAATGATGAGAACCCTCAAAGAGATGGATTGATACAATAGCCACAACCATGGATGCAAACATGCCAATGGTTATGAAGATGGCACAGGACCAGACAATGTTTCATTCTGTTACACATGGTCACCGTGAATCAGAGCTGACTTAAAGGGAATTAACAACAACAGGGGAACATCAGTGGCATCTAATCTAGCCTGGAAAATAAGCAGAAGATAGTCTTCAGAAACTAAATTTGGTTGCTTACAATAGCAACCAGTTAACCTGTTCACTATTCCCTGACATTGGGATTCAAGCAGGACATAGCTAAGCAGATCTGTTTCATGTGTTATTGGGTAGGATGATGGGATGACTTGGACGTTTAAAATGAACTTACTGACATGTGGGCAGTTGGTGTTCATTGTTGATTCCCACCTGAGAGCTAAGCAGGGCTGTCAGCCAAGGGCTTCAGTTTTCTATTGGTCCTCTCCACATGTCTGTTTGTGCTTTCTTACAGCATAGTGGTGGGGTTTCCAGGAAAAAAAAAAAAAAGAAAGAAAGAAAAAAAAAAAAAACATTATAAACAGTAAAACTGGAAGTTATGCAAATCTTTTAAGGTCTAACCTCAGAAACTATACATACCTTACACCACATTTTATAGTTCCAAATAGGTAACAGAGCTAGTCCATATTTAAGGAGAGGGGAAATAAGCCCCACTTGTTGAGTGGGTGGATAGCATGGCCATATTAAAAAAATAGTATGTTTAATGGAAGATATTTGCTGTGACTATTTTTGGTCACACAATGTTTCAACTATTCTAAACTCTGTTGGTATTTTACTTGTTTTTGGCTTTGCATTTGCAGGTAATTGTAACTTCCCTCTTAACAAAGATCTTTCACATCTTTGAGGAAGTCATGATGGATATGATCTTTATTTTCTTTTATCTTCTTTTTCAAATCACTTTCATAAACATTTCATTAAATCTTATTTTAAAACTTGAATGAATTATTTTATATTTTTTGGATAATTTCTTAATAACTTTTAATCAATGTATTATATGGGACACTTAACTCTCAAGTTATTAATATTGTTAGTAGCCATTGAGTAGTCCCCAACTCATAGTGACCCCATACACAACTGGATGAAATGCTGCCCAGTCCTGCATTACCACCATGGTTAGTTGGGTTATTGAATCATTGTGATCCATAGGGTTTTCACTGACTGATTTTCGTAAGCAGATTGACAGACCTTTCTTCCTGGTTTCTCTCAGACAGGAAGCTCCCCTGAAAACTGTCCAATATCATAGAAACCTACAAGCCTCCACTGACAGATGAATGATGACTGTGCATTAACTGAGAATAAAACCAGGATCTCCTCCATGAAAGAAGAGCAGTCTATCATTGAACCACCACTGCCTCTATCGACTTAAAATAGCAATCGATGAATTAATATTAATTAACCCACCAGCCACTCCTCACAAGGAAGGTTGGGCAATCTACTTCCATAGTGATACTGTCTCGGAAACCCAAGGAGGGGTCGCTTTGAGTCAGGTCTGACTCGACTGCACATAACAATCACAACAACAATCCAAAGGACATTATCCCACTCAAGTTTCTACTGTTAAATATTGTTGTTGTTGTTATGTGCCGTCGAGTCGGCCCCGACTCATAGCGACCCCTCCTTGGGTTTCCGAGGCAGTATCACTACGGAAGTAGGATTGCCCAACCTTCCTTCCGAGGAGTGGCTGGTGGGTTTGAACCGCCAGCCTTCTGGTTAGCAGGCAAGTGTCTTAGCCACTATGCTACCAGAGCTCCCTGTTAAATATAGCCCACCATTAATATAATGCCTTGGAATGAACAATGACTTGTAGTTGGGAACCTGGTTCTAAGAATTGGTCTGTGCTCACCAACCATAATACCTTTTGAATGTCACATAACATCTTTGGGCCTCAGTTTCCTCTTTCATGAAGCAGGTGTTTTAAACTTGATGATATAAAAAACTCATTCTAACCTTAAAATTATTTATATTTTCAGAGAAGTTTGGTGAGTGGTAAAAATTTCTGATGACTTTTCAAGAGCATTTGCTTGGAACTTGGAAGTTAGAAAAGTTACTTACCCACTCTTTGGGTCTTTTCCAGTAAAATAACAAATATTTTAAAAAATAATTTTTGATTAATATTTGGCACTTATCAATTGTTTCTGGCTAGTGTTAAATTTGTTTGATACTGTGGTTATTTTAAATTGTTTCCATTGAATGTGTAGTGTATTGATGTTTCCAACTAAAAGTCAGAACCCTTGGATTTATTTGCTTGCTTGGCTTGAGTTTGGTCAAAGAGCCCTCTTAATAAGATTTGAAGGCTAGAGCAATTCTTAATTAGAGGTAACAGGAAACAAAATTTTATGACTGGTCTGAAACTTGATTATTTCAGATATTTGTCTCCAAACTCATTCATAGATTTACTAGGTGCTATCATTTGATAGTCATTACATAATTAATTATTCATAGTGATCCTATGAGGTATATGACATAATTATCACCATTTTACATATGAGGAAAAAGAAGCATAGAGAGACTTACCAAGTTATCCAAGGTCTCATATCTTACAAGTGGTAGAGCTAGGAATCAAACCAAGGTTTTTGATTTGAGTCTACCCTCTTAACCCCTATAGCATGCATTGCTTCCTAATCCTGTACTCATCCTTTTTTGTTTTTTTTCCGGAAATTACATTTATAAACTCAATAGGGTGGTTCCAGGAATAAGGCTATAACACTAGGGCACTAATTCTAATGTATCTTGGAAGTACTGAATCATTTGCTGTAATGAATCTCTGAGTGATGAGACAGATATCCCAAAGTTTGTGGGCTTAATGGGCTTCATCTCCAACATGTTAAAGAACTTTTCCTTGTACATCTGTCATACTTTCATAATGCTGTTAAAATATCATTATCTACCTCTATTCCTACCCACTGCCTGGGCAGAAGCATTTTTTGCATCTCTAGTTTTCATTTTCAGTGTTGCTTCAAAGAATTCCAAACTCATTGCCATTGAGTCAATTGAGACTCAATGATAAAATAAGTAATAATAATAATAATAATAGTAATAATCCAGTAATAGACTATTCAAAATAGTGCAAACTGCATAGGACTTCAGACATGTTTTATCTTGAAAATTTATCTGGAACATTTGCTTAACTGGAACAATTTTGCATATTCACTTCCATCTGCCTACGAAATATCCCCCTGGATAAAATTTTTCCTTGTTCTGAATATCATTACATTTTTTCCCCATGGCTTTTAATAAATTCAGATGTTTGTTACAAACACAAATTAGGTAGGTTTAGGCACTGTAAATTACATGTATATATATAAAAATTTTTAGTTTAAATTGTCATTTTATTCACGTGCTTTGAAACTGTGTGCAAAAACTCATCTGAAAACAATTTCCAAAGCATTGTAACCACTATAATTAAGCATTTTGGAGGCTAATTTCAATGGTTTTGTATCTCTTATAAAGTGAGGTGTACTGTAATATACTTTTAGGGTACTGTGGAGTACATTTTTTTCTTGGGTAGGTTAATAGTCAGAAAACTGTAGTTTATTATTTGTCCCCTTTAGCTTATGGTTGTGACATTGTTAAGTCATATTTTGTCTTAGTTTCAGCCGAGATATTCTGGGGCTCAAATGAGATATTGCACGTAAAGATACTTCCATAATTTTCAACTATCATTTGTACCTTTGACAGCTCTTCCTTCCTCCTAGTCCTGAAACAAGAGCTGCTTTCCTTCATGAGCCCTGAAGCTCAGATTCCCTCCAAGGAGGAAGTGGTCCATATTTCATTTCTAGTGCTCTGATAAAATACATTTGCTCTGCCCTGGACTCTTTCCCCTCTCTTCTTCTGTCTGTGCCTGGTTTTTACCACCTCTGTGTGAAGACTCTTGCATTTATCTTTCTGCTGCGTTAACTCTGAGATGTCTGCCTGACAATCAAATCAAATTGTCTCTGATGCTCCCCTTGGCTGTACCTTTGACTGTTGTAAGTTTGTACCAACACACATTATGATCAGTCTAGCATCTTAGAACCTCCATCACCATCTGAAATTGGAAGAGCTACTTTTAAAGGAGAGAAATAGACATGTACTGTCTCTGGTGCTGGAGTCCCTGAGTGACACACAGTTAGCACTCTACTACTCAGCTGAATGGTGGGAGGTACAAATCTATCCAGAGTGCTTCCAAAGAAAGGCCTGGTGATCAGCTTCCATAAATCCACAGCCTTGAAAATCCTATAAGGTACAGTTCTACTTGCCATGAGTCCAAATTGGCTCAACAGTAATTATTTTTCTTTCTTTCTTTCTTTTGTGTGGTTCTGGGGCTGCAAAGGAGACTAAGACACAATTTCTGCTCCAAGAACATTTTGCTTGTTGCAATGATGGTGGCAGGAGTGCATATATTTTTCAGATGTGATGAATATATTATATGTTTGTGCATAGAATTTACTGGAAACACAAAACTGCCATGAAATCCAGCTTTACAAATGTGAGTCTTCACATGAAATGAGTCTTAATGATGTGCAGACTGTTACTAGATACAGCCTGTGTCTGGAGGAGAAGCAATTTTTATTTGAAGGCAAAGCATAGAGTGCAGAAATAAAATAGATTTAATAAGAAACACATATTTAGATCTTATCAAGAAATAAAATCCAATGACAAATGGCAAACCAAGAATGGCATTGGAGAAGGCAGAAACCAGATCATGAAAACTCCACGTTATCCTGGAAAGCCTGGGTTTATCTTGTGCTAACAGAAAACCAGTGCTTCTAATAGTTTGTTGTTTTAGTTATCTACTTATTTGCATCAATTTACTCTTTTCCTAGAACTAGTACTGTCAATTGGTTTTGGTTCATGTAGTTGGGTGATATTGTGTGTACTCCATAGCAGTCCATGCTATGACTTTAAGGTCTCATTTATTTATTTTTTCTTTCCTCCTAAATGCTTGTACTAATAATGCATTGATGTATATGCATGGGTTTTGGATTAGGGAGAGTTGACTGGGAAGAAATGCATAGAAAATAACTATCTCCTAGCTAGCTCAAAAGGAGTCCCCGTTGGAGATACATGAGTGACTAAGTACTAGAATACTAACCAAAATGTTGAAAGTTCAAATCCGTTCAGAGGCACGTTAGAAGAAAGGTCTGGATCTCTTTCCAAATATCACAGCCATTGAAAACTCTACAGAGCACAGTTCTACTCTCTGAATCACATGGGTTTTCCATGAGCCAGAATTGGCTCAAGGGCAATTGATAGCTGGCTCAAAAAGCAGTCTTCGTTTAGTATAAGCAAAGTTTCCCAATTCCAGACTGGTGAAAGTCCTATGGCCCCAAGAGTGGGGGTAGATAGGGACACACAAGGAAAAAAATTCCCCTCCCTTCAGGTTTGCTTTGTTTCAGATGGTTAAATACGGATAGTCCGTACGACTGTGTGTATGTGTATGTATGTGTGTTTTCGCTCTAACACTATTGGTCTTGTAATTGCTGAAAAGTCTTCTAATACTCTGACAATATCGATACTATAAGTATTTTTTTGTAATAATTTTCCTGTAAAATTGGAAAGATCCATTTTATCTATATAATGCAATATAACACACTGACATAGAGTCAGATCCAACTCATAGAGACCCCTCCTTGGGTTTCTGAGGCAGTATCACTATGGAAGTAAATTGCCCAACCTTCCTTCAAGGAGTGGCTGGTGGGTTTGAACCGCCAGCCTTTTGGGTAGCAGTCAAATGCCTTAGGCCTATGCCACCAGAGCTCTCACCTATATTCATCCTCCCTGGAATATTACTCATTCAACTCCAAAGCAGTAATGTAACATTTATAATAACAATTTACTACTGATACATAAGTCTTCTTCCCATATAAGAAATTACTTCATTTGTCTGTGACCAGTATTTTAAGAATCTCCATCTTTTCAGGTGAGAGAAGATTGAGGTTCTGTGTATTTATGCCAATGGCCTTACTTTACACAGCAGGTCAAGCTATGTAAAGAAGACTTCTCACTTCAGAGTCTAGGTTCTTTCTTTCTATCACTCTGCCTCTTTATAATTCTACAATAATGAAAGAAGAATCTTAGAAAATGTTCACCTCCTTCCCTTTGGTAATAAGAACTGAAGCAAAAGAAAGACAAAATAGCTATTGGAGTTGAAACAAGAGACAAGCACAGGTCTTTTCACCTAAATTGTGAGCTGTCAACTTTGTCTGTGACTTCTTTTTGCTTACCTGTATGGTCAGTTTCTTGACACACACATAACACAGTTTGGTTTATTACTGCTGAGCTATTCTTTTGTGCAATGCTGTGAAGCAGTTAGGAATGGCTTTTGCACTATAATATCATCCAGGTTATGAATGTGACTTCCTTAACTACAGAAGAAAAATGATAACTATTCATCAGACTCAAAATCTATATATCCAAATTGTATTTTGTCTGCAAGTGTGTGGGATGAGCACCTAAAATACACATTATGACACATGTTATAGTAGCAATTTGACAAATAATTCACATATAAGAAGCTTCTGAAATGTACTTGAAATGAAATGGTTTTGGAACTATAATTATAAACAGAGGTCTTACTGGTTTGCAGTTCACCTTGAGGTCATAATTTTATCTTTTGAACATCCTCTCAGAAGAATATTAGTACTGAATGGGCTTTCTTAACAGCTTTCCTGTTGAACTCTGGAAGTCTAGAGTGTGTCAGGAAAATGTTTTAACGCCATTCCATTTCTGCTTGGCTAGAGAAAGCTTTTAATCTCTGAAAAGTTCACAGTTTGTAAATGTGGGGTATAAAAGTAGTTTCCTTAAGAGCGAAAGAATGGCACTGTTTCCTAAATATGAAAAAATTGCATGGCTTAGATATATTTTGCAGTTTTATATCAATACACCCACCTCTGCACAGTGCTTATTAGTGCATGAATACTATGCCCTACCCTAGGTTCAGTGTGTAGGTTTGATGAACAGCAGAGTGTTGTGTACAATCTTACTGAATATAATTGTTAAAAAATGGACTTAATAGACATTCCAAATATTTAATGCTTCAAAATTATTACATTAATGTTTATGATGAAGATGGTGGAAGGTGCTATGTACAGTGAGAAGGCAATTGAGCATATTATATTCTTTGGAGAATACATGCTTGATATGTTACTAACAGATCATAATTCTACCTTTCCTTTTTCTTTGTTAGATACCATGTGATATTGATTTTGATTCATTTCAAAAGTATTTTTTAGTTTATATTTCTGTATTTAGATTGCTTATCTTTAAATTATTTCTTTTGTTTTTGTTTCTGTTTTTCTGCTGTGAATAGGAACATTTCAAAAGGAAAATTACATTACCTCTTTTTGACTTTGAATTATTTCTTGGAATCATTGAATTTCCCGGTAGGGTAGGCTTCTTTTCTACTGAAGAAAAACCCAAAACCAAATCACTGCCATTGAGATGATTCTGACACATAGTGGCCATGTTGGGTTTCCAAGCCTATACATCTAATGGAAGTAGATTGTATCATCTTCCTCCCGTGGAGCAGCTGGTGGGTTTGAACCACTAAACTTTTTGTTAGTAGGCAAATATCTTCTCCACTACACCACAAGAGTTCCTTTACTGAAGAAATAAAAAAAAAAAAAAAAGAAAGATAAAAAAGAACAACAACAACAACAAAAGCCTCACTGGAGTGGAGTCACTTCCTAGCAACCCCTCCTTGGGTTTCTGAGGCAGAATCTCTACGGAAGTAGATTACCCAATCTTCCTTCAGAAGAGTGGCTGGTGAATTTAAACTGCCAGTCTTCTGATTAGCAGTCAAATACCTCAGGCCCTATGCCACCAGAGAACTATAATATCTTGGTTGATATAAGATGCATAAGAGCTCGGGTGGCATAGTGCATAGTGGTGGTTCAAACCCACCAGCCACTCCTCAGAAGGAAGGTTGGAAAATCTACTTCCATAGTGATACTATACTGCCTTGGAAACCCAAGGAGGTGTCACTATGAGTCGAGTTGGATTCCACAGCAAATAAGGACAACAACAACAACACAAGATGCATGGTGTTAGTTACCTTTGAGTCAGCTCCAACTCACAGCAACTCTATACACAACAGAGTAAAACATTGCCCAGTCTTCCTACCATCTTTATTGTCTTTGGTATGTTAGCATCCATTCTTGCAGTCACTATGTATTTTGAGTGCCTTCCCACCTATGAAGCTCACCTTCTAGTACTATGTCAGACAGCATGCTGTTATGATCCACAGAGTTTTCATTGGCTTATTTTTGGAAGTGAATTGCCAGAACATTTTTTCTAGTCTGTCTGAGTCTGGAAGACCTGCTGAAACCTGTCCACCATGGATCAATCCAACCTGGTGTTACTTGAAATGGTGCTTCCAGCACCATAGCAACATGCAAAGTATAACAAATTGACGATGAATGGTAGAACAAGAGACATAGACTCCTTAAATTTTAGAACTGATAGAGACTTAGTGATTATCTAACCATTGCCCACAGCACATATAAAAAATTCATTTTATTTTGCAACTACACACACACACATACACATGCAAATGTCTGCATGCATGTAAATGAAATTGAAACAAACATTTAATGAAGAAATAATTATAGTTTGTGTGATATACTCTGGCATTTTCTCTTCTGTGTTTTACTGATCTTAATCCATCAAGCTGGTCTGATAGAATGACTGGATATATAATTTGTCTTCTCAGAATAAGATGAAAATGGCAGCTCTTGTTACAAACAGTAACAATTTGAAGATGATGGTAACATTGTACTAAGTCAAGCAGAGGGGCTCCTCTGAGCACACGTCTTCATGTAACTTCAGGTCTTATGCCTGAGAAACTAGCCCTCTCACCATCTATTAATGAGTTGTGATCAGCAGTTCAAAAACATGGATGCAGAGCAACTCTCTCATCTCATAGATGTGGAGACTGAGGTCCATTGAAGTTTAGTGATTTGCTTAAGGTCAAAAGACAACAATTCTGTAATTCTCTGACTTTCTGTCCAGTGCTCTCATCATTAATTTTTACTAGATTAAACAGGAGATTGGATAATACAATTACAATTTTATACTTGTTTATATGTGTGTGAGCTATCCATTCTCTCACTCCATTTTGCCCACAGCCCAAATATAATTTTAATTTAGATGATGTCAAAATATTTTTAATATCTCTTATTGCACTTTCATGTCTTCATAAGAGTGAGTAATGATATATATTTTTTTGCCTCCTTTGAAGCTTGCTGAACCACCAATTACTATTTATTATATAGTATTTTAGCTGCTAGAAGATAATGAAGAGAATGAACCAGATATAGGTTCAGATTCTGGGTCAAAGTAGAAATCTATAACAAAGAGGGTCTAGGATTGCCCATAAGAACTGAGAAGCAATGGAGAGAGAGGTTAGGTTTAGAGAGGATAATTTTTTTTTTTCCTTTGAGCCTGAAGGGAAAGATTAGAGGACAACTTGCTGCACAGGATATTGCCACTAAGTGTATAGAAAAAAAAAAATGTGTCTATGATTTTTATTTCTGCACAGAAATGACACCAGGGCCATTGCATGGTAAGGGTGGTGTGTGAGGAGTCAAGCAGAGAGAGGAGTTAGAGAAGCTACCGGGTGAGCCTGAACACTGCTGAGAAATCATGATTCTTCTGCACAGATTTGCAACATAAAGAGGTTAACAAATCCACAGGCACACATCTATATATCCAACTAGGTTTAATAAAATACTTCTGAATTCTTAACAATAATTGTGGAAATTTATTAGTATAAGTACTTAACTAATTATTAGGCTGAATTTAATGGACTATTTTAAAGCAAAATTGAATCTGAGCCAGTTAAGCAAAATAAGGTATATAACTAGTGACCCTGATCTGAATTTACAGAAAGTATTGTGTTTGGTGAGAAGTTGATTAAACTACTTTTGTGTTTAGATTTAATCTTTTAAGTCTATGATTAATTTGACAATACAAACTTGATTTCTTTAATTCATTTTATTTTAAAACATTTCTATTTTAGCAGTTGTTGGTGTTAGGTGCTGTACAGTTGGTGTCAACTCATAGTGACCCTATGTACTATAGAATGAAGCGTTGCCCAGTCTTGTGCCATTTGTAGAATTGTTGCCATGGTTGAGCCCATTGTCATGGCTGCTATGTCACTCCATCTCATTGAAGATCTTGTCCTTTTTCTCTGACATTCTATTGTGCTTAGCATGATACTGTGGTATTCTATATAGAACAAAACATTTTCTATTTCAAATTTTTTTGCATGTACAATTCAGATATGTTAATTCAGTTTATCATGCAGTACAGCCACCACTATTATCTGCTTCCAATTTTTCCATAACCTTTTATAACAGTGTCACTCAGGCAACAACTACTTCCATTTCCCCCTCTCCTGCCTTTGGTAACCACTAATAGTGATTGGTCTCTATACATTGGACGAATTCTAGATATTTCATTTAAGTAGGATATAGAGTATTTATTTTTTGTGATGGACTCATTTCACTTAGCATAATGTTTTTACAGTTTATCTGTGTTCATCATTTTTCTTTATGGCTTCATTTATCTGTCAATGGACATTTGGTTTGTTCTACCTTTGGGTTCTGTGCAGCAATAAACATTGGTGTACAAGTATTTGTTTGTGTTCTTGCTTTCGATTATTTTGGGTGTATAACAAGGAATGAGTTTACAGGTTCATATGGTAACTTTATGTTTCACTTTTGAGAAAACATTAAACTGTTTTCCACGTTGGCTGTACCATTTTACAATCCCACCAGCAATGGATGAGGCTCCTATTTCTTCGTATCATTGTCAACACTTTTTGATTTCCAGTTTTATTAATCATAGCTATCTTAGTAGGAGCTCTGGTAGCATAGTGCCTAAGGCACTTGACAGCTAACCAGAAGGCTGGCATTTCAAACCCACCAGCCACTCCTTGGAAGGAAGGTTGGGCATTCTACTTCCATAGTGATATTGCCTTGGCAACCCAAGGAGGGGTCTCTATGAGTCGGGGCCAACTCGACGGCACATAACAACAACAACAAAACATCTTAGTGAGGGTGAGATGATATTTCATTGTACTTTTGATTAGCATTTCCATAATGATTAGGAGCTCTGGTGGCATAATGATTAAGTGCTCAGCTATTAACAAAAATGTTGGCTTCAAACTAACCAACTATTTGACAGGAGAAAAGACCTGGTGATTTGTTCCCATAAAGATTACAGCCTAATAAACCTTATGTGGCAGTTTCATCCCATCCTAGGATCGGTATGAATCAGAATGACCTCTATGGCACACAACAACAACAACAATGATGAGTGAATTTGGGCATCTTTTCATGCCTTTGTTGGCCATTTGAATTCCTTATTTGTGAAATAGTTAGTCAAGTATTTTGCCCACTTTTTGATTGGATTGTCTCTTTGTTGTTAAGTTGTATGAGTTCTTTATGTATTTTGTATATTAAACCCTTATCAGATACATTATTCATCCATTTATATTGTTGTTATCACCTATTATATCTTTATAAATCATGTGGCCTATGATATAAATTTATAACTTTTTATGCATCTGTGATTATAAAACATGAAGCACATAACAACTAGAATTACCGACTCAAAGTTCCTTAAATTTAACATGTGTCTTTGCCCATGAAATTAAATTCAAAAGATTTTTTTTTTTTTTTTTTTTCTATGCATGGTTTTAAGAAACTGTCTAGTGTCCTTTCTTTTCTCTTTGAAGGACTCCCTCCACCATTCTTCATGGCACAAATCTCATGGTAGGAGATTCCCTCAGCTTTTCTTTATCTGTGAATGTCTTAATTTTGCTCTCATTTTATAAGGACAGTTTTGCCAAGTAGAATATTGCTGGTTGACAGTTCTGTTCTTGTAGCACCTTAACTATGTCATTTCATTGAGATCTGCCCTCCAGAGCTTCTGAGGAGAAATGTCAGCTTCATCTTTTGTATGTGATAATTTGCTTCTCTCTTTCTGCATTCAGAATTCCCTCATTATGTTATTTTTTTTGTGAGGGCTTAATTACAACATGTCTTGGTGTAGAACTCCTTGGGTTTATCCTACATAAAGTTTTTTTGAGCCACTTGGATTTACAAGTTCAAGCTCTTATTCACATTTGGAAAAATTTCAGCTTTTATTTTTCAGATATGCTTTCTGTCCTCTCCTTTCTTATCTATTTTGTGATTCTCATTACACACACACACACACACACACATTCATTAGCTTGGTAGAGTCCTATATTTCCATTAGGAGAAGTCTTGAGAAGTCATAGGTCATCTCTTTTTGCTCTTCAGATTCTACTTCAGCTATTACTTTATCCTCTAGTTTGCTAATGCTTTCTTCTGCCAGCTTAAATCTGCTGTTAAATCATTCCAATAAAATTTTCATTTTAGTTGCTATCTTTCAGCTCCAATGTTCCTCATGGTTTCATTTTACAGAGATTATGTAATTATTTAAGGAGTCCTGGCCATACAGAGGTTAAAGTGTGTGGTTGCTAACCAAAAGTTTGGTGGTTCAAACCCACCAATTGCTCATGGGAGAAGATGTGGTAGTCTGCTTCCATAAAGATTACAGCTTTTGAACACTGTGGAATAGTTCTACTCTGTCTTATAGTGCCACTATAAATCAGAATGAAATAGACAGCAATGGGTTTGATTTCGGGGGTTAGATGTCATTATTTATATTCTTGTTTTGTTGATTCACTATTTTCTTTATTTCCTTTAGTTCTTTGTCCGTGTTTTCCTCTATTTCTTTGAGCATGTTTAATTATGCTGCATCATATTCTCCTAATATATTCATTATTTGGGCTTTCACAGATACAACTTCCCTTCCTTTATCTTAATCTCTTGAATAGGTCATTCTTTCAAGTTTGTGTGTGTGTGTTCCTTATGATTTATTTTTATTATTATTGAAGCTAGACATTAGAATATCACAGTGTGTTAGCTTTCACAATTTTCCTTTACAAGCAATGCTTTACAAAGTAAAAATTTCTCTAAGAAACTCTCAGGTGGGCACAGCCTTCAGTCTTTGCTCACTGTACCTCCCTGTACTGTGAGAGCTCAGTTCTCTCTAAAACTGAAAACTAGGCTTTTAGTTCTTCAGGCAGTTATCAGATGGATCACAAAACATACAACGATCAGTCCTCCATTCATCATGCTGACTGTGCCTTTAGTCTTTGTTTACTGCTTCTTCTCCTACTCTGTGAGAGCTCCATTTCAGACCAAAGTTTCAATTCTTCAGGTTATTTCCAGACTGATCAGAATATATACATGAACAGTCCATCAGTAAGATGCATTGTATTTACTTCGACTAGAGTTTGAGGCCCTTCTTTTTACATAAGACAGCCCCAGGTTGGGTGTAGCAGCAGCTATGATACCTCTGCAGCTGTCAGGCTGCTGCACCAAAGAAAGGAGCAGAAGGAATAGTGGACAAGAGATTTTAGTACCATTTGAAGTTTGTTCTTATTTTGTTTCAGTTTGCAGTTTCTTGCAGCCATTATTTTCCTGCTTTTATAGAGTTCTTGCAGAATTGAGTATATAGTTTTCTAATTTGCTTTCTTTGGTGCTTGTGCGGGAGATTTGGGATATTATACCTATTCACGCCACCATCTTCTTGGAAATATTCCATCTTTAATTTTAACACAAGCCAAGGAAAGTATAAAAGGAGAATAATTGGAGAAAGTATATAAAATAAAATTATGAAAACCAACCAAAATGTCACCTCATGTTGTTTTTTGTTGAAGCCCATATTGTTTGACCTCACATAGAAAAAAAATGAGGAGCCATCACTTAAAAACAGTGAATGAATACACAGAGAGATGTTTATGTTGTTGTTCTTAGGCGCCGTCAAGTCAACTCCAATGCACAGCAGCCCTAGGTACAACAGAACAAACACTTCCTGGCCCTGTGCCAGCCTCACAATCTTTGCTGTACCCAAGCCCATTGTTGCAACCATTATGTCAATCCATCTTATTGAGGGCCTTCCCTTTTCTCACACTATGTCAATCCATCTTATTGAGGGCCTTCCTTTTTCTCATGTAATACATATGCACTCTAACTAATTCAAACTCACTCCCATTGAGTTGGATTCGACTCATAGGAACTCCTCCTTGGGTTTCTGAGGTGGTATAACTACGGAAGTAGATTGTCCAACCTTCCTTCTGAGGAATGCTGGTGGGTCTGAGTTGCCAGCCTTCTGGTTAACAATCAAATACCTTAGGCACTAAGCCACCAGAGCTCCTATGTACTACAACATCAGTCATTTATTTAAAAAACAAAACAAACAAACAAAAAAAACTTTGAAAAAGGCTTTGAAAACTGAAAATGTGGTAACTTGAGCCAAAGTTTCTTTTAGATTTGAAGGGTTTAAAGTATTTCCATCCACACTCTAAGTTTCTTCTTCTGACCTCATATTGAGTTTTCTTATTCCTTCTTTCTTTAAGTGCTTAAGTCCCAATTGTAAACAAGAGCTAACTTAGAAGCTGTTGGAAAACTTTAAGAAATCTTTTTATCCCTATTTGTTCTCTATGGCTCCAGTAGCTGACATAATTAAAATCAACACATTGGCACTATTTTATTATTACTATTTCAATTTGAAGGCCCTAGAAAATTTAAGAAGGTTTTGGCAGAAACACACAATTCTCAGTATCTTGAAACATGCTTAATTCATCCTGAATGAGGAACTGTTGTTCTCTGTTTGTCTTTCTCCGGTATCAGTATCAAGAGATCGAATGTTAACATGTCTTAAGAAATCCTTTTACTCATCGTGATACCCATTTTGTGATGAACTTTTACTGTTATGTTGTCATACGATGATTAAAGGCTCTTAGCATCTCTTTATGGAGACCCTCAGATATAAAATACCTAGGCACACAGTAAGTGTAAAATGCCTTTTCTAGCAATTAAAGACAAATAATGAATCAAGAGGTTCCCACTGGTAGCCCTACTGAGATTTCAAGACAGCTGTTAAAAATAGTTTTTCCTGCTTGTAATTGGACATCTAGATGCAACAATGGGTCTCTTTTGGTCCAGAGCAAAGAACGATGAAGAAAACCAAAGACACGTGGAAACAATTAGTCCAAGGTACTAATAGACCATGCAATCCTCAGCCTGTACGACCATGAGACAAGAATAACTAGATGATGGGAAGCTACCACTATCAAACACTTGTAAAGGGACCACAGCAGGAGATCCTAGATAGAGTGGAAGAACAATGTGGAACAAAACTTAAAATTACAAAAATACCAGGCTTAATGGTTTGATAGAGCCTGATGAGACCCCTGAGACTATGGCCCCTAGTTACCCTTCAGGTCTGGAATTGAATCACTCCTGTGGCTTCTAGCCAAACAATAGATAGACATGTAGGGTGAACATTTACATCAGTAGATAACACTCATTAGAGCAATCAATCATGAGAGAACAGAAAGGCAGCATTTGCAAGCAGCATTTGCACAGGCAGATAGCTCAGGGGGCAGGATGCATAGGAGAGGACACAGGGAAGACAAGGTAACTACAGGGAGGAAGTAGGAAGAGAGCTGTGAGATTGTGGGGAGTTGCAGTTAATGTCATGAAACAAAATGTGTTTTGTCTGAACACCATGAACTTCTATATGGAAAATGAATTTGCTCTATAAACTTTTATCCATATCACAATAAAAATAATAATAAAAAAGCTTTCCTGTAACAGTTTTCATGTTAATATTATGAAATATTCTTTGTATTCACTTTCAAATTAAATTTAGGTCACCTGTAATAAGTTTGTTTCTATAATTGTAGAGATAGCAATCCCTTAAAAAGTGAATAGTGACAGCATTTGAGATCTAAAAGATTGACTTTAATCTCTTGAACTATTTATCAGTAGATTATTTGGAAAATAAATTAAAGGTCCTTATTGCCTTATTTATAATTTAGACAAGTCAAACATTTAGAACATTGTTCTTTAGTATGATAATTGTTATATCTAATGTAAAAAGTTGTTATTTAAGAAAAAAATGGATGAAACAGTATAATCTTTTTTTTTTTTTTTTTTTTGGTTGGGTGTTCTAAGATCCTTTAAAATGCTGATACTCATCATGAATCTCTAAAGTAGGAAGAATAGGAAATACAACACTTTCCACATTTGTTAGACTGCTTTTGAGAAAATATACCTCAGGGGACCACTGTGT
>NW_006921740.1:7666510-7673764 GCF_000298275.1 Orycteropus afer afer
ATATAAAGGTTACGTTTCACTGAGGCAATTTCATGTGAAGTGAATGGAATGTGAGGTATCTCCAGATTGAAAACAAAAACAAAACCTAAGCCTTCAGCTTTCTGTTCTGGTTCTGTTAGTTTTTGAGATAATGTTTTAATAGATTATCTTGGAACAAAACTACTTTGTATACATTTTACTTAACATGAAGGATGAAAGTGGAAATTTTGTTGTTTTTAGCTCTGAGAAAATGCTAAGTGACTCAGGTCAGGGTGAGGGATCGGAGATGGGGCTTTTCTTAAGCACCAAGGGAAGAGCTACACTTTTTGATTCTACACATCAAACCACCTGGATGCTACAGAAGTGTCTGGGCATCTCAATCACTTGGTTGCAGATTATCTTGAAAAGATAAGAATATCCTTTGTATACACGCAAAAAAATATTGCTGTCTGGTTATTTTTGACTCATGGCCAACCCATGTGTTATAAAGAACTGCCCCATAGGGCTTGCTGGTCTGTAATTTTTATGGAAGCAGATTGCCAAGCCTTTTTCTGTGGCACTGATGGGTGAGTTAGCATCACCCAGGGACCTAGCATCTGTAAAGGCTGGGGTTATACAAACATCTTTTTCCCATAGAGGGTTAGAGAAAATAGGAGACTTTCACAGTACCATCACTGATGGATAATTATATAAAGGTTTTGTGGTTGTTGTTATGTGTTGTTGAGTCAGGCCCAACTCATAGCAACCCCTCCTTGGGTTTCCGAGGCAGTATCACTATGGAAGTAGATTGCCCCATCTTCCTTCTGAGGAGTGGCTGGTGGTTTTGAACCGCCAGCCTTCTCATTAGCAGTCAAGTGTCTTAGGCACTATGCTAGCAGAGCTCCCTATATAAAGGTAAAAATAGCAATAATACTTCGTTTTTTTAAAAGTGCTATGTGCTTGGGACTCTGTTAGAGTTTTATGTGGATACTATGTATAATCATCAAAAACCCCACATAATATCAACACAATTATTATTTCCAGGTTTAGATGAGGAAATGGTGGCCAAGAGATCTCTCAGCTAGTCAACGGTAAAAGTCTGATTTCCGAGCCCATATTTCTAACAACTAGCAATTTATCTTCCTTTTTTTAAACTTTTTAAGTAATGAAGCTCCTCGTAACAGAGTATACCATTACCCAGTCCCTTCTTTATCGGAGACACCTTTTAGCTACAGATGTCTCAAATTTCTTGGACATTTAGGTTTATTAGTTATTATTTGAACGTGAAATTCCCTCTCATTGCCTTTTTCTCTTCCAAAATAGGCCACTAAAACTTGTGCTGGTATCTGAGGTTTGGGAAAGAAATGTGTTTAGCTAAGTATGTAGAAAAAAATTTGTTTATTATGAGAAAAGTGAAACCTCTTTGAAATAATATAGAGAGAAGTAGAAGAAACAAAAGTATTTAATAACTTCAAGGACATATAAATGGGCACATAGGATAAATGGTGCCATATTGTTGATGTAGTGTCTGATTTTAATTTTGTCTTGACGTTAAGGTTAAGAGTGGCCCTGTGCAGTTGAAGCCATCCATGCAGATGGTGGCAGAATAAGCTTCCATTTGCTCCAGGAGTTGTCTCCTAGGACCAGTTAGTTCTTATTCTCCTGGAGACACAATGCAATAGAGTTAATGGAGTTGTCACTGCTGCTGTGATCAGATCAGTTACCGCAGGTGATTCCTAATGGGTTCTGAGCTCAGCGTTCTTTACTAATTTCTCATTTCCATTCCAATTGTCATAGTTCAAGCCCTCATTACCTCTTGTCTGGACTGCCAGCTGGTCTGACTGCCTTTGGTCTCACATCTTTCAAAATCACACTCCAGAGTGTACGGTTCTTAAAGCTGTCTTTGTGTCAAGTCCCTGACCTGATCAAAAGTCTCCAGTGGGCCCTCATCCCCTCTTGAAGAGCAGGTTTTTAGCCTGGCATCTAATAGTTTCCTGGACTGGCAGTAACCCACTTGTCCTGCTTTCTACCCCTTATTAACTTACATGTGTCCTCATTGACAGCTACCACACCACTTCAGGTAGTCTGTGTTTCCTCATGCCCTCTCGTTTGTTTTGCTTTTCTGTCAACTAAAGTACTTTTATCTCAGTTTTCCCCTATCAGCATTCCATACACACATTCTTTAATGCCCATTACAAATGTCACTTTCTTCATAAAACTCCCATCCTTTCAACCGTGAGAACTTTTTCATCCTCTGAACTTTGAGTGGGTTTGTGATCTCTCTTTTATACGGTCAGCAAATTTTGCTTTAGATCATAACTAGAATACATTTTTTTTATTACTGCATTTTGAGATTATCAAGTGCAAGGATTATATTTTAGTCATTGATGTATCACAGAGTGACCAGCCCAGGTCCATAACATAGTATATGCTCAGTAAATATTTGTCACCTACATAAGCTGGCTTCATCTGAGAGTATTAACACACAAAATCACAAATTCCCAAAGGGAAATGGTTCAATGTTTCTGCTGCCCTGAGGGAGCCTGTGATTACACCTCAAATTGGTATATCGTCCTTCCCTAGAGTGAAGTAGTATAAGGAAAACAAAGCAAAAATTTCAGTCTTCTAATTTCCCATTGGCACCTTCCCAATAAGGTTAGGGTGTCTGCCTATTTGCTCTTTTCGTACTGTTTATTTTTCTCTTGAAAAATGTTCACACTTGGAATTAAGATCTTGATTTGTAGAATTACTTATCGTTAATCTTTGTAAGGATTGAGACTAGGCGTGCCTAGTTCATTGTTATATTCTCAGAGTCAGCACAATACCTGGAACATGGGAGTTGCACAATACATATTAACCAAATGAATGAAAGAATGAGTCTCCTAATATAATCTGTTTGCTAAAAAAATTGAAGGATACTTATTCATTCAAGCATATTGTTTGGTCATTTACTATATTTAGTTCATTACTAGTGTTAGGTAAACAAAAATTGAAGGTACATTCCTTCATGTCCAAGAATAAAAGCCTTTATTTATGCAATCAGTTTGCAAAATAAGTGAAATTGACTTTATTTTGACACCTTTAACTTGTACCTGATTTTTCTGATATCTAGAACCATTACTTTTGGGTAGTAGAATTAATCCCATGTGAAAAACGTCGGTGGACATGAATTTACAGAAGAGCATGATTCATTTGACCATATGAATGTGTAACTTCAAATATTGATCCCCAATTGTCCTCAAGTTGACTGTTTCAAGGCACCCTCATGCTTGTTAGAGTAAAACTATAGTCCATAGTTTTCAGGGACTAATTTTTCAGAAGTAGATTACCAAGCCTTTCTTCAGAGGTGCCTCTGGATGGACTGAAAGTTCTACTTTCCAGTTAGCAGCTGAGTGCATTAACCATTCATACCACCCAGTGACTCCTCAAATACTTGATCCAAAAAAACCGAAGAAACTCACTGCCATCAAGTTGATTCTAACTCATAACTACCACCTTTGGATTTCTGAGATGGTAAATCTTTGTGGAAGTAGATTGCTCAGTCTTTCTTCCACAGAGTGGCTGGTGGGTTTGAACTGCCAACCTTCTGGTTAGCAGTCAAATGCCTTAGGCACTATACCAGTTGTTGTTGTTGTTGTGTGCCGTCGAGTCGGCCCCGACTCATAGCGACCCCTCCTTGGGTTTCCGAGGCAGTATCACTACAAAAGTAGAATGCCCCAACCTCCCTCCCAAGAGTGGCTGGTGGGTTTGAACCGCCAGCCGTCTGGTTAGCAGGCAAGTGTCTTAGCCACTATCCTACCAGAGCTCCCTTCAAATACTCCATTTTTGAGAAATCTGCTACAAAGTCCTGTCAGAAGTTCAACTGAGACATTTAATATTCAATAGGTTAATCTAAAATGTATATCATTCTTGTATTTGTCCTGACTCTCAGAAATTAGCATATACTAAGTGAGGTGTCATAGAACAATACAGAACTCTGGCTTTCATTAGAATCATACGAACAATGGTCTTCTGTAGGAGATCTTTGTATTTTTAATATAACAGCAATTAAGGATTTACGCATAAATTTATTCAATATTTCTTACATGAGAACCCCTATGATGTATTTTGTTTTTCAGAATGTAGGGATAAGATAACCTTTATCTCTCATTATCTACAGCTAAACTTTCTTTCAGTAGTTAATGAAAGCCTTGCAACTCATTATATGTATATATTTGTAATAGCCAGGAAGTTCAAAGCTAAGACTTTTGCTTATTGTGGTAATTTCCATTATCTTGGGTTTTATTCTATAATTATGTTCCTTTTCCTCTGCCTTCCCACTTATTGCCCAGCTCATTTTTTTTTTTTTTCCTGTGCTTTTGAAAATAGTTTTATTCTATTGATTACTTGCATTGTGGTTAGAGTCAATTATTTTTTGATGTAGTTTGGGGTATAAATAAATAATTGAGTTGTCTTTAAGTATCCATATTCTTTCTTAAAAACATTCATTGTGGGAGTTAATTGGAAATGGAACTAAATATTACTTTGATTAATTGATGTGCTTTCCATTCCCTTGGTGTAGTTTATGGAACCCATGAAGTTCCTGGTGTTTGCTGTAACACAACTTGAATGGGACTTTTGGAGATACAATATTGAATTCTTCCTGTATTTTGAGGAGAATTATATATACAGATTATGTTTTTTGTTCTGTTTCCTTATTGTTCATTTTGCTCTGCAATGAAAATTTCAAATGCTTGAGTAAATTAATTGAAAAGTTGTTTATTATCACTGTAATTAATATATGTACTTTCATGTCCTGAGTTGAAATGCAATTTTCTAATGACTGACACAGGTAATACTGCTTAATGAATCACAGTCACATTTGCTTTTAGCTTCTTTAAATTAAAGGGAGGAAAATCCATCCTTTTCTTCACCTATATGAATATAAAAAATTTTAAATAAATTCAGGCTTCTCTAAAATACTAATAAGAAATATGAAAATAATACCCAGATGATTGGCACATCAGTTCTTTATATTATCACTAGTATAGCATACAATTCTCTAAAAAAAAGAATCACTGCTGTGGACTATAGGTCCAACTCATAGCGACCCTTCCTTGGGTTTCTGAGGCAATATCACTATGGAAGTAGATTGTCCACACTTTCTCCCAGGGAGTGGCTGGTGGGTGGGTTTGAACCAGCAGCCTTCTGGCTAGCAGTCAAATGCCTTAGGCACTGCACTACCAGAGCTCCTATACAATTCTCTAGAAACATAGATATCAATCTCATCTTATATTGGAACAATAACGTCCTGTTGAAGGAAAGGAATGTTTGAATATACCAAGATTGGTAGTCATGAAAATAATTGGCCTTTGTATTCTACCAGTACCTCTTCAGGTCATTCTGTTTTCTGGGGCTGTGTTTCCTAAACAGTATATAGCAAAACTGTTCTCTTGAAAGATGTGTTGTAGAAGTAGAGATCCTTCCTGCAATATATATGGAATATATAACATACACGTCCATGTTACTTTGAGGCTTGAGGATGTGCCACTGGTGTTTCAAATGCCAGCGGGGTTGTACATGATGCACAGGTTTCATCGTGGCTTGCAGATTGAGACAGACTAGGAAGAAGGAAGAGGCCATCTACTTCTCAAAGAATCGGCCAGGGAAAACTTTATGAATAGCAGAGAAACACTGTCTGATACATTACTGCATAACTCTACAAATAGCCCAGAAACATTGTCTGATACAGTAAAGTAGGATGAGCCCCTTAGGTCAGAAAGCTCTCAAAATACCACTGGAAGGAGCTGCATCATCAGAGTAGAACCAACCTTACTGATAATGGATAAAGTAAAGCTTTTGAGACCTCCATTTGCTGATGTGTCACATCTCAAATTGAGGAGAAACAGTTGCAAGCATCCATTAATAATTGGAACATGGAATGTACAATATAAATCTAGGAAAATTGGAAGTTGTCAAAAATGAAATGGAACACATAAAGACTGATATCCTAGGCATTAGTGAGCTGGAATGGACTGTTTTTTGCCATTTTGAATCAGACAACCATATGTTCTACTATGCCTGAAATGACAATTTGAAGAGGAAAGGTGTGGCATTCATCATCACAAAGTATGTTTCAAGATCTGTCCTGAAGTACAATGCTGTCAGTGATAGGATAATATCCATATGCTTACAAGGAAGACCAGTTAATACGACTGTTCTGGTTACCTAGTGCCACTCTGACAGGAATACACCACAAATGGGATGGCCTTAACAAACAGGAGTTTATTTTTACAATTTGGAGGCTTAAAGTTCAAGTTCAAAGTGCCAGGCTCTAGGGGCTGGGTGAAAGCCCATCAACCTTGGGATCCAGCTCTGCTTCCTGCTCCCAGCCCACTGGAGCTAGAGGTTTTTCTTCACTCAGACAGCTGCTGGCTGCCGAGACTGAGAAGCCTCAAGGTTGACAAATAAAAAGGCACAGTCCTGATGTTACCAAACCACATGGCAGGCCATCAACTTAAGTCCATTTTAAGCCCCAAGGTCGGCAGAGCATAGCAGGCTACTGAGCAATGACACAGTTACATGCAGAGTCTAAGCATGCCATAGGCTAGAGGCCATTCTGAAAGCTTCTTCTTATATACAGGAAGCAGAGTGCATACCCAAAGGCAGCTACTCAACTGCTTACAGTAGATTCCACCATCAAATTGATTACCAGTCTCATTCATCATGGGGGATACTACATTCAGCTGCCCAGCCACTCACCCAGACCTAGCCAAGTTGACACACAAACATAACCACAACAACAACTATTACTCATATTTATGCACCAACCACCAAAGCCAAAGATGAGGAAATTGAGGATTTTTATCAGCTTCTGCAGTCTGAAATTGACAGAATGTGCAATCAAAATGTGTTAATTATCAATGGTGACTTGAATGCAAAAGGTGGAAACAAAGAAAAATCACTGGTAGCTGAAAAATTTGGCCTTGATAACAGAAATAATGTTGGAAATCACATGATAGAATTTTGCAAGACCAACCAACTTATTCATTGCAAATACATTTTTTCAACAGCATAAATAGCAGCTACACACATGGACTTAACTAGATGGAATACACAGGAATCAGATTGATTACATCTGCAGCAAGAGGTGATGGAAAAGTTTAATATCTTCAACCAAAACCAGGCCAGGAGCTAATTGTGGAACAGACCATCAACGGCTCATGTGCAAGTTTAACTTTAAGTTGAAGACAATTAAAACAAATCCACGAGAGCCAAAATATGATTGTGAATATATCCCTCCTGAATTTAGAGACC
>NW_006921740.1:7674134-7680165 GCF_000298275.1 Orycteropus afer afer
CAAAAGAAGATGGAAGGAATAGAGACTCACTGTACCAAAAAAACTTCATCTATTTTAAGAGGTGGCATATGATAAAGAACCAATGGTACTGAAAGAAGAAGTCAAAGCTGCACTGAAGAAATTGGTGAAGAGCAAGACTCCACGAATTGACAGAATACCCACTGAGATGTTTCAACAAATGGATGTCCCATTAGAGGCACTCACTTGGTTATGCCAAGAGATTTGGAAGACAGCTACTGGCCAACTGACTGAAAGAGACCCATATCTGTACCCATTCCAAAGAAAGGTGATACCACAGAATGTGGAAATTATCAAACAACATCATTAATATCACACACAGGTAAAATCTTACTGAAGATAATTCAAAAATGGTTGCAGCAGTATATTGACAGAGAACTTCCAGAGGTACAAGCTGGATTCAGAAGAGGGCGTGGAACAAGTGATATCAGAGCCGATGTCAGATGGATATTGGCAAAGAATTCCAGGAAGATGTTTGCCTGTATTTTATTGACTATGCAAAAGAATTTGATTGTGTGGATCATAACAAATTGTGGATAACATTGAGAAGAATGGGAATTCCAGAATACTTAATGGTGCTCATGAGGAACTTATACATAGATCAGGAGGCTGTCATTCAAACAGAACAAGGGGACACTGCATGATTTAAAATCAATAAGAGAGTGTGTCAGAGTTATATTCTTTCATCATACTTATCCAATCTATATGCTGAGCAAATATTTTGAGAAGCTGGACTATATGAAGAAGAAAGTGGGATCAGGATTGGAGGAAGAATAATTAACAACCTGCAATACTCTGACGACACAACTTTGCTTGCTGAAAGTGAGGATGACATGAAGCACTTAATGATGAAGATTGAAGAATACAGGCTGCAGTATGGATTACACCTAAATATAAAGAAAACAAAAATCCTCACAACGGACCTATAAGCAGCATCACCAAAGACTCCATATTGCTTGGTTCTGCAAGTGATACCAATGGAAGCAGCAGTCAGGACATCAGACGACATATAGCACTGGGCAAGTTGGCTGCAAAGGAACTCTTTTAAGTGCTGAGGAGCAAAGATATCTTCTTGAGGACTAAGGTGTGCCTGATACAAACCATATTTTCAATAGCCTCACATGCATGTGAGAGCTGGACAATGAATAAGAAAGACCGAAGAAGAGTTGATGCTTTTGAGTTGTGGTGCTGGTGAAAAGTACCACGGTCTGCAAAAAGAACTAATAAGTCTGTCCTGGACGAAGTGCAGGGGTATGCTCCTTGGAAGCGAGAATGGCCAGACTTCACCTCACCTACTTTGATCATGTTGTCATAAGGGACTATTCCCTGGAGAAGGATGTCATGCTTGGTAAAGTGGAGGGTCGACAAAAAAGGGGAAGGCCCTCAATGAGATAGATTGACACAGTGGCATTGACAATGGGCTCAAGTATAGGAAGGATCCTGGAGCTAGTGCAGGACCGGGCGGTGTTTCATTCTGCTGTGCATAGGGTCACTGTGACTTGAAGGCACCTAACAGCAACCATGTTCTTGGAGAATTTATATTAGTATTAATGTCCTGGGAATTCCAGTAAGAAAGAAATGTGTTATTCTGTCAAGGCCTCTATTTCTTTAAAGGAACTATTTTTTTCTACTCAAAACAAGCAAAAACAAACAAACAAAGGAACAATTAACATCTTGAACAATTATTCTTACCACTGTTATTGTTTTCATGGTCCATGGTATGTATTTTGGTTAAGCATGTTTTAGAAATTCTTTTCTCCATCCTGGGGCTGATTCTGTGCTTGCTGTTTCTTATAAAGTCATGCATCCTGGACACTGGAAGGGCCTCTTAGGATCCTGTAATGCAAACTTGTCTTGTACTGTGTTTTATAAAAACCCATGTCACTGGGCTCCACTAGCAGATTTTCTAACTTAATAGATCTGAATCAGGAAGCAAAAAAGTCTGCAGTTTTAACAAGCTCTCAAGTAATGCTGATGCTTCTAGTCTAGGATGATCCTTGAGAAACCCCTGATGCCTTCTACCATATCCGTTCCTCTTTAGTGTTTGGCCCTCCCTTAGATATTTTTTTTGCTCTGAATTTCTTCAAGTATCCTAAATGGTTTAGGCCACTTCTCTTACCTTCTAACTGTTAGGTTTGAATACATGAACCAGATGGTCACTCATTAGCTCTGGAATTATTTCTGGAAAGAACAACAGCAGCTTCCTCTCTCAATGATTTCCACTGTTTCTGGCTGACTTAGTTCTTCAATTGTTTACCAACATGAACTTTCATTTATTTACATTTGAAGAAAAAATTCTCACTAGGTGCATGCTATGTATCAGGCACCCTTAGCTGCTGAGCAAACAGAAGAAAACAAAGATTCTGCTCTCATGGAGCTTACATTTTCATAGACAAAAGCAGAAAATAAACAAGTAAGCAAGATAATGTCAGACAATATCATGAAAAATCCAAAGAAGAAGAGAAAGCAGAGTGATATGAGAAGGAGTATCTATGTAGGGCTAATAGATATTATGGTCAGAGAATGGCCTCTAGGGATAGTAGCAGTTGAAGCATTTGAGGAGAATCCTCAAAAATGTGTTTTCTTTTCAGATGATCCTCCTTTGGATTTGTCCACTTAACATCTGCATTGATTATTAAGTTTTGCTGCTTCTTTGAATTCTGGCTTTCTTTTGGCCTTTATTTCTCTGTTTTGCTGCTTTGTACATGACTGCAGACGAGAGATATCTCTGCTCCATAACTTTTGTCACTGCCTCGCTATTTCCTCTTCCCTTCCTTTCAAACTGTCTTTCCACTTATTTGGTCTTACCAGTAAGAACTAATCAGATATCTGTGTACTATTTCTTCACCAAGTCTGTTCTTGAACAAAGAACACTATGCTTCTTGAGACAAGCTTTTACATCCCTACAAATTTCTTTAAGAAGATTTTTTTTAATATAATGAGTTGAATTTAGTTTCCCTGTAATTTCTCCTTCTAATTTCTCCTTCTAATAAATGAGAGGGAGCTCTGGTAGCATAGTGGCTAAGACACTTGCCTGCTAACCATACGGCTGGCGGTTCAAACCCACCAGCCACTCCTCGGAAGGAAGGTTGGGCAATCCTACTTCCGTAGTGATACTGCCTCGGAAACCCAAGGAGGGGTCGCTATGAGTCGGGGCCGACTCGATGGCAAACAACAACAACAACAACAATAAATGAGAGTCCATATTGGTAACATGGGCCAAATATAATCCCTCTAAACTATGATAAAGGAGCTCTGGTTGCATAGTGCCTAAGATATTTGACTGCTAACCAGAAGACTGGTTGTTCAAAGCCACCAGTCACTCCTCGAAAGGAAGGTTGGGCAATCTATTTCCATTGTGATACTGCCTCAGAAACCCAAGGAATGGTTGCTATGAGTCGGGTCGACTCGACGGCAGTGAGTTTATAGCATGATAACTCTTTGTATATCTTATGACTGCCACCATATTGTCCACATCTCCTGACAGATCCTTCTTTTTTTAGGTCAATATTTTCTGTACTCTTCTAATCAGTGTTTCCTCACTAGATATGATTTTGAATCTCTTCTCTCTTTTGTTTTCTCATTCATATTCCTTTTACTCTGTCTTAGAAAAATTCAGATGTGGTTTGAATAACAGGGAACAAGAAAGGATGCTACCTTTTCTCAATCTAACTACTATGCTCTACTATGCATCTATGATATAGCCTAAATGCACAGGAACTTTATTAAATACATTTATTTCCTTATTTTTGGATCCTTATCCAATTTTTAACTCACTTGAATTAAATCAGTGGCAAGCTCCTTTTTCCTCAAACAGTTTCAGAGTGAAATCATTTTCCTTTCTTTGCTACCATTACAAAGCCCTAATTTGATGTCAGGCCCTGTTCTCAATCCCTATACTAGCTTATTTATTTATTCAAGAAACCTATGAGATTGTTCATAAGGTTTTCCCTTATTTATTTATTCAAGAAACCTGTGAGATTAGAACTATAATTAACTTCATTTTACAGATAAAGAAACCAAAGCACAATAAGGCCAAATGACCTGCCAAAGGTCTCAAAACTAGTTACAAGTGATCAGGCCAGAATTTGAATGCCAGTAAGCTGGTTCAATAGTTTGGGCTCTGAACTACTATGTCATAGTGCCCTAATTCTGTTGGATTCAAGAGGAAGACTTTTTATTTACATCTGTGAAATTTCAGGCCATTATATTTACTCCAATCTCTCCAATCTGTCAAGATTTTTTTTTTTTTTTTTTTTTTGGTATGTCTCTATGTTGTGTCTTACAATGAATTCAATATCCCTAATAAATTATAATATAAATTCATAAATTTATATTATAAATTCATAAATTTATATTTATAAATTCATAAGTATAAAAACAATCCATTAAAATTTTCCATCTATCCATCTATAAGTCTATCTCTCTATCTATTATCCATGTGTATCTCTGATGATATATATCTATCATCAATCTATTCATAAAAGATTTGTCATCTGACATCCATTTATGTGTTCTGAGAGTTGAGAATTATACTTTACCTTGAGTGGAAATCCATGTTGTCTATGGCTTCATTACTACCATTTATTTCATGTTATAGAAAAACATTTTGATCCATTAATGGCAGAAGATGCTTTGGGTCTCCTACAAAGAAATAAAGTATAAGTTTTGAGCTGCCATTAAAAGTCAAGTTGTATGAGTTTCAAATTCCCTTTTAGGAAATGATGGTGGAAACATGGTATAGCTTGGCAGATAATTAAGGTTGGTTGAGGTCTTCTGAGGACCCTTTTAGTGATGTGGTTGAAGTGCTCAGCTACCAACTAAAAGATTGTCATTTGGAGCTCTGGTAGCATAGCGCCTAAGGCACTTGACTGCTAACCAGAAGGCTAGCGGTTCAAACCCACCAGCCACTCCTCGGAAGGAAGATTGGGCAATCTACTTCCATAGTGATACCACCTTCGAAACCTGAGGAGGGGTTGCTATGAGTTAGGGCTGACTTTACGGAACATAACAATAGCAACAACAAGCCATTCCATGGGAGAAAGATATGGCAGTCTGCTTCTGTAAAGATGTATGGCCTTGAAAACCTATATGGCAGTTCAACCCTGTCTTATAGATTTACTATGTCTTGAAATTGACTTGACACCTGTGAGTTTGGAGACCCTTTAACATTAATAGGGACATCACAAATATCTTTGAAGTTTGGAGGGATTTGATCCGGACTTGTGTGGAAGATAGTTGGAAAAGATTATAACTAGGGGTATGCTATGAATGCAGGGGATTATAAGTAAATGTAAAAAGTATTCTAAGTCCTGGATACATCCTAAGAACTCTGCCATAAGGACTAGAAAATGTTTTTATCCAGGTAGAAAGGTATGTAGGCACTTGTACTGAAAAAGGTGTGTGTGTGCCTCATAATATATAACATCAGGTGGCATTTGGTAGCCAAAACAAGTAGTTAATATCTCTTTTTGTAACTTTATGTTATTTGTCAAGAATTAATATGTGTGTTTTTGTTTTGTTTTGTTTTTTAGGTTCCATAAAGATATCAGATAATAGATATACAGTCCTTTAAATTGTCTCAATACAGGGATAATAATAAGAAAATCCATTGCCATAGAGTTACTTTCAACTCATAGTGGCCCTATTGGACAGAGTTGAACTGCCCGTAGGATTTTGAAGACTGTAGTTTTTTTTTTTTTGGAACATTTTATTGTGATTTAAAGTTTATATTTCACATTAGTTTTCCATTCAGTAATTCATAAAAAATTTCTTCATTACATTGGTTGCAGTTCCTGCAATGTGTCAGCCCTCTCCCCATTTCACCTTGGGTTTCATATTTCCATTAGTCTAGGTCCCCTGCCCCTCGCTCCTTTCTTATCTTTGTGTTTAGGGAGATGTTGCCCTTTTAGTGTCTTATATTTAATTGTTCTAAGAAGCACATTCCTCCTGGATGTTATTGTTTATTTTATGTTGTTTGTTGTTGTTATAGGCCTGTCTATTTGGCTGAAGA
>NW_006921740.1:7681862-7683446 GCF_000298275.1 Orycteropus afer afer
GACGAAAGAGGGGGAGGCCTTCAAGGAGATGTATTGATATGGTGGCTGTGATGATGGGCTCAAGTACAGCAGGGATTGTGGGGCTAGCGTGGGATCAGGCAGTGTTTTACTCTGCTGTGCATGGGGTTGCTATGAGTCAGAAATGACTCGATGGCACTTAACAACAACAACAACATTTGGCTGAAAGGTGGCCTCTCAGAGTGGTTTCAGTTCTAAGTTAGAAGGTTTTTGGAGGGCAATAGTCTCATGGGTTCCATATCCACAACCATACCTATAAATGCAAGCAATATGCTCTTGAATGACCTCCTAAATTTATTTAGTATATGTATTTACTTATATATCCTTTCACAAATTATTGTTTGTTAGTACTGTTGTTGCAGTATTGTATATACTATAGAATTTTCAGTAATTGCCCTTTACTCTTCTGTGCCTATCTGTGCCTCCCTTTGTCTTGGTCACGTTGCTTTTCCAAATAAGCACATGTTTACTACTTAGTGTTTCTCCCGTCCTCTCCTTCTCATCCCTGGTAAGCAGTTGTGAGATGTTTTGTGGATTTGTCATTATTCTTTGTTTGTGTAGTATTCAATTGTGTGTATGCACCATAGTTTGATTATCCATTCTTCTGTTGGAGGATACTTAGGTTATTTCCATCCTTTGACTACTGTGAATAATGCTCAGTGAACATAGATATGTATATGTCTGTTCGTTTCACAGCTCTTATTTCTCTAAGATCTGTATTTAAGAGTGCTATTGCTGGAGTGTATGATATTTTTTATTTTCAGCTCTTTAAGGAAGTGTCATGCCATTTCTTATAGTGATTGTACCATGTTATAGTCCCACCAGGAATGCGTAACTGTTCCAATCTTCCTACATCCTCTCCAGCATTTTTTTTTTTTTTAATAATTTCCATTATTTCTGGGGTGAGGTGGTAATTCATTGTAGTTTTGATTTACATCTCTCTAATGGCTAATCATGACCATATTTTTATGTGTTATTAACCACCTGGGAGCTCTGGTGATGTGATGCCAAAGGCATTTGACTGCTGACACACCAGCCACTCCTCAAAAGGAAGATTGAGCAATCTACCTCCATAGAGATACTACCTCAGAAACCCAAGGAGAGGTTACTAAATCAAATCAATTAAATGGCAGTGGGGTTATTATTATTATTATTATTTTAGTAGGGACCTAAATATCTTCTTCGGTGAAGTGTCTGTTCATGTGCTTTGCCCATTTTTTGATTGAATTGTTTGGCTTTTGTTTGTTGGGTTATTGAAGTTTTCTATATATTTCATAGATTAGACTCTTGTCAGATTAGACATTAACTAAAATTATTTTTCCCAATCTGTAGGTTCTCTTTGCAGTCTTTTGTGAAGTCTTTTGAGGAGCATAAATATTTAATTTTTAGAAGATCACAGTTATACTATTCACCTTCTGCTGTTTTTGCATTATTAGTTGTTTTTATCAGTAGTTATTAATCTATTTATGCCATAAGTTAGAGCCTCTCGTTCTGTCACTTTATTTTCTTCCATGAACTTTATAGCTTTAGGTTTAATATTTAGATATTTTTAATCCATTTTGAAAT
>NW_006921740.1:7684341-7689378 GCF_000298275.1 Orycteropus afer afer
GCAGCACATATAATATATATATATATATATATATATATATATATATATATATCCTCTCACAAACATATATTTTATGGGTATAATATCATTTGTCTTTCTCCCCCTGTTTAGCTGTGTATCTATGTATCCAGTTAAAAATCACTTTTAACATTATTACATGATTGTTTATGTATTAATATTTATCTTCGTTGCTTGGAATTCTTGTGCTTCTTCCATTGTCTTCCCCTGCATTGATCCCTTCTGCTGACATCTCCCTTATTGTGTATTGCTTTTCCCTTCACTCATGTTAATATATGTCTACTCTCTAGTTAGATAATATCTCATTGTTTTCATCTGTATCTTTCTAGTGGCTAATGATCTCAGCATTTCTTCATGTGCTCATTGCCTGCCTGAAAATCTTCTTTGGTGAAATATCTGCTCATGCCCTCTGTCCAATTTTTAATTGGATTGTTTGTCCTTTTGTTGTTGAGTTGTTGAAGTTTTCTGTAAATTTTAGAGATCAGTCCATTTTCGCAGAGGATATTGCCAATTCTTTTTCCCCAGTCTGTAGACACTTTTTATTTTTATTTTTTTTGACGAAATCTTTTTATATGCTTAAATTTTTAGGAGATCTCAGTCTTCTAATTTGTCTTGTGCTGCTTGTACATTTTTAGTTACATTTGATAGGATATTCATGCCATATATTAAACCAAAACCTAAGTCACTGCCATCAAGTCAATTCCAACTCATAGAAACCCTCATTGAGCTTCCAAGGCTACAGATCTTTATGGAAGCAGACTTCCTTATCGTTCTTTCATGGAGCAGCTGAAGAGTTTGAACTGCCAACTTTCTGGTTAGCAGTCAAATGCCTCAATCACCACATTGCCAGAACTCCTTATGCCATATGTTAAGGCTACCATTTTCTTTTTTTTCATGATCTTTATATTTTTATTTACATCTAGGTCCAATTGAGTTAGTTTTTAAGGAGCTCTGGTGGCATAGTGCCTAAAGCACTTGACTTCTAACCAGAAGGCTGGCGGTTCAAACCCACCAGCCACTCCTCAGAGGGAAGGTTGGGCAATCCACTTCTGTAGTGATACTGCCTCAAAAACTCAAGGAGGGTCGCCATGAGTCAGATCCGACTCAATGGCAGTTGGATATTTTTTAGTTAGTTTTTGTATATGGTTTTAGGTATGAATCCTGTTTCTTTTCCTTTTTTTTTTTTTTTTTTTAAAAAAGATATCCAGTATTGCCATCACCATTTGCTGAAAGATTATCTCTTCCCCATTTAATGGGCTTCAGCCTTTTGTCAAGGATCAGCAATCCATTGGTGGATGGATGGATTTACTTCTGGGTTCTCCATTCTTTGAGGTTTATTTTTTTCTTTTTTTTGTGTGTGTGTATAGTGTGAGGTATCAATCTTGTTTCATTTTTCTATAGATGAATATCCAGTTTTGCTAGCATCATTGGTTAAAGGAAGCCTGTAATCTTTATGGAAGCAGATTGTCACATCTTTCTCCTGTGGGTGGGGCAGCTGATGAGTTCAAGCCTTTGCCATTCTGGTTAACATCTGTGCTTTTACCCACTGTGCCACAAGTGGTCCTACAGCAATATTAAAACCAAAAACAAACCCACTCCCATTGAGTCAATTATGATTCCTAGAAACCTCCACTGGGTTTCCAAGTCTGTAAATTTTAATGGAAGTTAATTACCTCATCTTCCTCCCATGGAGCAGCTGATGGATTTGAACCACTGACCTTCTGGTTAGCAGCCAAATGTCTTACCAATGATGCCACCAGAACTTCTTACAGAGATATTGTTGTTGTTGTTATGTGCCGTGGAGTTGGACCCAACTCATAGTGACCCCTCCTTGGGTTTCCAAGGCAGTATCACTACGGAAGTAGATTGCCCCATCTTCCTTCTGAGGAGTGGCTGGTGGGTTTGAACCACCAGCCTTCTGGTTAGCAGTCAAGTACCTTAGGCACTATGCTACCAGAACTTCCTACAGAGATATTAGGAGATAGCAAAAAATAGAAACACTTATTTGTCTTTTTTACTACTATATCCCTAGAACAATTTCTGAATAGTGACAATATCAACATTTTTGAACTGATAATTCTTTGTGTGGGAGGCTTTCCTAGACCATGTAGGATGCTTATCAATGATTTCTTATCAAGGATTTGATTTCTACCTCTAGATTTCAGCAGCACCCCATCAGTTGTGAAAACAACAAAAACAAAACAAAACAAAATTGTCTTCAGATATTGTAAAATTGTTCCCTGGGGGGAAAATTGCCTCTTGTTGAGAACCACTGAGCTAGAACATGCAATATAACAGGAACTGAAATATTGGTTGAATGAATAAATTAAAAAAAAAATACTTTAATGGATGAATGAAATGTTTCCTGCTATCAGTATTCATATTAATTCCTCATTGTTTAGCACATTCATCTTTTGTCTAGAAAAGTTAGAAATCAGGTTATGAGAGGGAATATTTTTGTTAGATCCTATATTAAACCAAAGGGATCATTGGCAGTTCTGTAGTGTAATTCCCACATTCCATGCAGGAGATTGAGTTCCTGGCCAATGCACCTTGTGGGCATCCAGCAGCAATCCCTTGTTTGTCAAAGGAGGGGTTAGTGTTGTGACAATGTTGACCAGGTTTCAGAGGAGCTTCCAAACCACAACAGACTAGGAAGAAAGACCTGGAACTCTAGTTCTGTAAATCAGCCAGTGAAAACCCTATGGATCACTATGGTCTAGTTCACAATGAATCATGGGGATGGTGAAACATGAGGTAGTGTTTTCTTCTGTTGTGCAAGGGGCTGCCATGAGTCAGGGCCAACTCAACAGCAACTAACAACCATAACATTCCCATCTCTAAGAAACATACATTTGAATTCTAGTCTTTCACTTAGTAGTCAATACTGTTCTCTTATCTGATGAGAGTAAGAGCATTTGGATTGTCAAACCTTTTCCCTGGATGGTGATAAAAAAAAAAAAAAAAATCTACCATTAGCAATTCACTCCTTTAATTTGAAATTTGCTTTTCTTGAAGAATTCTTTTATAAAACAAACACCCCTGACAGAATTAATAGCTTAATCCTAATGCTTATTGTTAATAAGAATGAGATCATGCATTTTACTGTCTCCCATACAAGATATGGACACTAGGAGTGCCTAGTAGCCTTTGGAGACTTTAGAGTTGATTTTGGAAAGAAGAAGATATAAAAGCAGACTTCAAAATACATGAAATTTTCTGAATGGTTCCTACCAGTGTTATTTGTTTATTATATTCATACTGAAAACCTCTAAAATGCGGCCTTTTGATATTCTTGCTTCAAAGACATGCTACAAATATTAAACACCCAAATACTCAAGATCACGTAAGCAGAAAATTAACCTCCAGCTCTAATTGCTAATTTCATGGTTATCATTTTATACTGTTGTTAAATAGTAGTTAATCTGGAGATTACTTTTTCCTATTTTGTATTTCTAAAATTGTAGATATCTGTGAAGGCCCATTGCTAAAGCCTCCCAAATGTAACAGTCACAAGAATTCTCAGCCATGTCACAGTCTGAGCATAAGCTGCTAAGACTTTCTTCAGAGCAGGCACTGGTATCTTTTATTCAAATCCTTGCTTCAGTTGATTTCAGCTTTATTATTCATTAAAATACATTTGCTAAAATATGTTTATTCATGTCCTGAACCTAAGTCATGGAAACTTTTGTAATTTATTGACTGAATAGAATAATGAATTAGAGACGCCCAACTTACAGATTGTCATTCTAGTTTTTAAGCAGAGTAATTGTAACTTCTCTTGACCAATCCATAATTACTACATGATTATAAAAGGCAGAGGAGCTCTGGTAGTGTAGTGGTTAAAGTAGTTAGCTGCTGACCAAAAAGTTGGTGGTTTAAACCCACAAGCTGCTCCACAGGAGAAAGTTGAAGCATTCTTCTTTCATAAATATTTCCAGCCATGGAAACGTTAGAGGGTATTTCTACACTGTCTTATAGGGTCAGAATCAATTCAATGACAGTGAGGTGTTTTTTTTTTTTTTTTTTGTACAAAATGCAAAAGGAATAGTCCTTATGGATAAAAGTTCACATTAGTCAAATTTAGTTATTTGTAGTAGTAGATGTTTGCTTTTGAAGCTATTCTTGGACAGTATATTCAATTCAATTTAACATCCATTTATTGTATACTTATTGTTACTGAAACAAGAATATTCAATTAAATAAGTTAATCTTTTGACCACAAAAGTAGATTTCCTTTCTAGACATTTAAATGCTATGGGTCATTTATTAATGTAGTCAGTCACTCATCTAGACTTTGACAAAATAAAAGGAAATTTTGATAACAGGAAAGATTTCAGTCAGAGTTATCTACTACTTTATGGTCTCCTTTGGATATGAACTACATTGGTCTTTGGTATAACAGTTATGGAAGCCTTTCTAAACTTCATCTTTAATCTGTGTGAGTAAACTGTCTGATGAATAATCTATCTAGTATTCAAAAAGTCTATGTTGTTGTTAGGTGCCATTGAGTCAATCTGACTCATACTGACAATTTGACTCTCTGTGACAGAGTAGTATTGCCACCTAGGGCTTTCTAGGCTGTAATCTATCAATCATATACTAATTTCTCATACTGTGTTGGCTTGTGTGATGCTGGAAGCCATGACACTGGTATTTCAAATACCAGGAGGGTCATTAATTGTGGACAATTTTCAGCAGAGTTTGCAGACTTAGACAAATGAGGAAGAAATACATGGTGATCCACTTCTGAAAAATATGACCGCAGAAAACCTTATGAATAACAATGAAACATTGTCTGATATAGTGCTGGAAGAGAAGTTCCTCAGGTTAGAAGACATGCAAAATAAGTCTGGAGAAGAGGTGCCTCTTCACAGTAAAATTGATCTTAATGACGTGTATGGAGTAAAGCTTTCAGAATCTTCATTTGCTGATGTGGCGCAACAAAATGAGAAAAAACAGCTGCAAATATCCATTAGTAATGGGGCCATGGAATGTATGAAGTATGGATCTAGGAAA
>NW_006921740.1:7691223-7700547 GCF_000298275.1 Orycteropus afer afer
ACATCATATATGAAAAAGTAAAAGGTCATTAAAAAGACAGGAAAGGAAGAAAAGACCAAAATGGATATCAGAAAAAACTCTGAAACTTCCTCCTGAGTGGGAAGTAGCTAATGTGAATAGAAGAAATGATAAAGTAAAAGAACTGAACGGAAAATTTCAATGGATAACTTGAGAAGACAAAATAAAGTATTATAATGAAATGCGCACAGACTTGGAATTAGAAAACTAAAAGGGAAAATATGATCCATGTTTCTCAAGCTGAAAGAACTAAAGAAAAAAATTTAAGCCTTCAGTTACGATATTGAAAGATTATACGGGAAAAATATTTAACAATACAGGAAGCATCAAAAGAAGATGGAAGAAATACATAGTCACAGTACCAAGAAGTCATTTATATTCAACCATTTCAGGAGATATTGTATGATCAACAACAGTTGCACTGAATGAATTCATGAAAAACAATTGAAAAACAATTGATGGAATAGCCACTAAGTTGTTTCAACAAATGGATGCAAGGCTTGTTAATGCCAAGAAATTCGGAAGACACCTACCTCACCAACCAATGGGAACAGATCCGTATTTGTGGTCACTCCAAAGAAAGGTGACCCAACAGTATGTGGAAATTATCAAACCATATCACTATTATCACATACAATACAATTTTGTGGAAAAAAATTCAAACATGCTTGCAACAGTATATTGACAGGGAATTGACAAAAATTTGAGTCTGATTTTGAAGAGTACATGTAACAAGGGCTATCATTACTGATGTCAGATGGATCTTGGCTGAAAGCAGAGAATTCCAGAAAGATGTTTAGCTGTAATTTATATACTATGTACAGGCTTTCAACTGTGTGGATCATAACAAATTATGGATAACATTGTGAAGAATGGGAATTCCTGGACATTTAATTACACTCATGAGAAACTTGAACATAGACCAAGAAGTAATTGTTTGAACAGAACAAGGAGATACTGTGTAGTTTAACTTCCAGAAAGTTGTGTGTCAGGGTTGTAGCTTTCACCATAATTATTCAATTTGTATGTTGAACAAATAATCTGAGAAACTAGACTGTATGAAGAAGAACGTAGCATCAGGACTGTAAGATATAACAACCTGCAATATGCAGATGACACAACTTTGTTTGCTGAAAGTGAAGAACACCAGAAGCAAATACTGATAAAGATCAAAAACTACAGAGATTAGTATGGATTACACCTCAACATAAAGAAAACAAAAATCCTCACAACTGGACGAAGAAGCAACATCATGACAAATGGAGAAAAGATCGAAGGTGCCAGAGATTTCATTTTACTTGAATCCACAATCAACACCCTTGCACGTAGCAGTCAAGAAATCAAATGACATATTGCACTGGGTGATTTTCCTGCAAAAGGTTAAAGAGCAAGGATGTCCTTTTGAAGGCTAAGGTGCACCTGACTCAAGCTACGGTATTTCCAATAGCCTCATATACATACAAAATTTGGAAAATGAATACAGATTAAAGAAAAGTCAATGCGTTTGAATTGTGGTGTTGGTGAAGAATATTGAAAATACCATTGCCTGCCAGAAGAAACAAATCTGTCTTAGAATAGATGCACCCAGGATGCTCCCTAGAAGTGAGAATGGCCAGACTTCATCTCTCTTTCTTTGATCATGTGATCAAAATGGACCAGTCCCTAAAGAAAAATACCATCCTTGGTAAATTAGATGGTCATTGAAAAAGGGGAAGATCCTCAATGAGATGGATTGGCACAGTGGCTGCAATGATTTTCTTGAACATAGGAAATATTGTGAGGATAGCATAAGTCTAGGCAGTGTTTCATTCTGTTGTACAGACAACTGCTGTGAGTTGGAATTGACTGGAGGGCACCTAAGAACAACAATAGCCTTTGTGGGAGCAAATCACAAGGTCTTTCTGCTGCCACACAGCTGGGGATTTTGAACTGCCGATCTTTTGGTTAGCAGCCAAGTGCTCAACAATTGCACCATCAGGGCTCCTTTCTAAAGGTCTATAATGTCACTAACATTCTTAAACATTATAGCTGTTTTTTCTTACACTCTTAGATTGCCTACAGAGGAAAAAAGAATAATTTTGGATTTCTTCTTTCTTATTCATTTTTTGCCTTGCATCAATGTCTATAAGATTTTGCTCTTTACCTATATCTCAAAGCAATATGGTTAGAATATAGGAATCTGTTAGATTATGGTCATGTTTGCCTTTAAGGTATTAAGATTGGTTTTGACATTGACATATTATATAGTTTTGAAAGGTGAAGGGGGAGAGCAGTACATTGCAATAGCCAAAATTCTGATTATGGTCGTGTGGTTTGCTATGCACTATTTTTTTCTTCCACCGAAGTGATTCATCTTCCTATACTTTTGTTATTCCTGATGAAATTGACATTGGCGCCACAGCCAGTTGCAGCAGAAATTCTATAGTTCCATTTTTTCTTTGGACATTATTCTTTCTTTGAAGGAAAGAAAGAAAAGATTTTGAAAATGTGATAAGTGCTACATGTATAGGAAAGTACAAAGACTAATTCTGACTTGGAGAGTCATTAAACTTAAATTTCTTCAAAGTAAGGATTATTTTATTTTTAATATTTTTATCTGAGGAGTCTAGATGTTCAGCAAACAGGAGATACAAACTCACACAGACATTCATCTTCACAATAGATAACAGAAGTGGCTCATATGCTTCAGCAATAAGAGCAGCCTCTAGGACTGTGGTTTTCTGGAAAAAAAACAAAAAACAAAAAACAAGCTACCAACAATGCTTCCTAAAAGTTCTATGGACTTTCCTGACACATGCAAGGGAGAAGCAGCTTCCCAGGCAGAAGGAAAAGATGACTCCCATCTTCTGCCATTTTTCTCCCTTTTTAACATTTCCTACCAGTTTCTGCCCTAGTGTCCCCTAGACTACTTCTTAAAGTCAGGAATTCAGGAGATGGTATTTGGCTGAACAAAACTGTGGCTGATGAATGCACAAAACATTGGATTTTGCTAATTGGAGGTGAGTTAGAAATATGATCAATGTTTGTGTTAGCTATGTGCCTGTATCTAGGAAAATGACTTGGTAGAAGCAGCAATATATTTTAAGAGAAGATATGGGAACCAGAACACTTGAATTTTCTTCTCTGCACAGAATTTATATTGATGTCATCTTGGATGCAAATTTTCTCTCTCTCTCTCTCTCTTTTGTCTTTTTTAAGTACAGGGAAGAATATTTAGAGTTGTTTTCAGTTTGGTCAGAATTGTCTTTGGAGACACAGTTGCTTGTGAACAACATGTGTGCAACTGAGGATGTATATTCAATGGACTAAAAATTACACCTAACAATGCAGTTAGAAAAAATTCTTCAGTGAATATGAATACATTGAGTGCAACCCTAATGGAAGCATTTTTTAGCATGTATGAGTTTTGTGACATATGTCAATGTGAAGCCCATACAATAGGTGAGATCGTTTCCAGCATTTTCAGTGTATGAATGTCAAACCTGAAGCTATTTTTTTTAATAGCAAAAGTTGGCTTCACTATATTAAATAAATCATGCATAGATTATGGCATTCATTCCATAGTCTATGAGCCCCTTTTGAAAGAAATGATCTTGTGTTCTGTACCTGAACTTTAGCTTGTATGTTATACACACACACTTTCACAAGTACAAGCCAAGGTAAACATTTCATTGTAACCTTTTAAAATTCTTCAGCATAATGACTAGCTATGAAATGAATAACTATGCAAGGAAAAAAAAAAAAAAAAAAAAACTACCTCAAGAAACGTCTTCTCATGCTTCATTTACATTATTCCCAGAACACAAACAGTAAGATATTAAAACTGGGTAAGACTGTCAAATGAGATTCACTCACCTGACAGCTCTGTCAGTTTAAATTGCTTTGTTGTTTATGCCACCGTTGCAATCTCAGCCCTGTTACTTGTTAATTGCTTAGTCAATTCAATTGTATCACAACAAATTTATCAGAACTTTAAGAGAAGAACTGTCTCTCACTTGGATATGAAATTACTTTGATGGATTGAAGGTGATTATCATCATTAAATGGGACATGCACAATCTAAAAATTCTAGTTTTAAATTCCTCTATAGTAAGGACAGAATAAAATTCCACTGGGAGCTCTTTGATAAAGGAATGAGCAGATGACCATCAAGTCTCACCAAATGAGACATTTATTGAGTAATTAAAAGTGCAGAGCACTTTAAATGTCAGCCATTAAAAAAAATAGCATGCTGTGCTTATTTGCATATGTTGTTATTGTTGTTGTTGTTATGTGCCATCTAATCGATTCTGCCTCATAGCAACCTTATATGAGTTTTCTAGGCTGTAATCTTTATAGGAGCATAATGCCAAGTCTTTTCTTGCAGGAAGCCACTGATGACCTTTTGGTTAGCAGCTGAGCTCTTAACCACTGTACCACCATGGCTCCTTTATTTGCACATAACATCTGAATATGTTTTTGCATGTGGTCAAATTTCATGTTTAATGGGATATTAGCACTAGATTCATGTCACAGGGTATTCTTTAGACTTTGGCAATGGAATTTTCTTGCTCTTGATTTTAAATTCATCTTTAGTTATATTCAATCTCCTTAATCACTTTGTGGCTATGTTTATGTAATTTCATTTAACTTAAAATGAAATCCTGAAGGATTACTATCTTTTTCAGGTAGACGAATGTAGTAGAGAGAGCATTAGACCATGCCTCAAACTAAACTCACTACCTGTCCCCTATCCTGCACCTGCTCCTCCATTTCCTTGCCATTTGTTCCTTTTCTTATTTTCTGTTATTTGTAGAATCTCTGCGTGGTGCAAAGGTTGAACTCACTCAGCTGATAACTGAAAATTTGGAGGCTTGAGTCCACCTAGATTTCCAGAAGAAAGGCCTCATGATCTACTTCTAAAAAATCAGCAACAGAAAACCCTAAGTTCTACTCTGACATACGTGAAGTCACCATGACTCAGAAACAACTTGACCCTAACTGGTTATGTTATTTGGAAATATGCTATTATTAATTTATTAGCCTAAATCCAAAATCATCTATCTCTTTGTTTTCTCTCCTCACCTCACCTGTGCAATTGTTCACCGAGTCTTTTGTATGTTAGCTTGTACACTTGACCTTCCCTCTCAATGCCTGTTTTAGTCAATTGAGTTCCAGGCATCACATCATCTCTTCTGATGTAGATTTATCTCTTGATCTTCTTCCAACTTCACCTCCAACTCAGCTTCTGTGTTGCAATCAGTATTAATATCTGAATTACATAATTTTGTTCTTCTTGCTTCAATTCACCAATGGATTACTATTAATTATAGGGTCAAATTTTATATTACAGAAAAAAGAAAGTGAAAGAATAGAGTGATGGTATAGGTAGCACTATTTTATGTAGGTTTCCTCCTCTTTGAGGAGATGATTAATATTCAATTTCTTAGGTAAATATCACTAGATTCTATTGATAATACAGAATCCTTTGGGATGACCATTGCTTTAACAAGTTCAGTTTTGAGTTTGTAGTAGATCATGTCAATGCTCTGTCCATATGCACTTGGATATCTTTAGCATTTCTGTGGATGCCAGCTTGATTTCACATGGCAACCTTTTGTATCTTGCTGGAACATGCTTTTCCAGGTAATACTGCAGGTCAGAATGACCTGGCAAGTAATATTACACAGAGACAGACTTTAAGTTAATAACTAATGGCTGTGAAGGTATAAATATCTTCAATCTCTCTCAACTCCTGGCCAGGATAATTGTGAGCCTTGTATTTTATATTATTTTCAAAGCACAAAGCTTTATTTGCCCACTATGGCTGCTGGTTTTATAAGTACTCTCTTACTTGAATCAAGAGATCAAGCAGTTTCTATGCATCAATGTGGTGGTAGCTGCTAGGTTGACTTGGCATACTTCCATAGATTTGATCAGTTAGGAGACATGGAAGCCAAATGGGTTTAGACAACTTATTATTTACACAGACTGCAAACCAAGATCAGCATGTTGTCAGCTCTCCAGATCCCTGGCTACATCACAGAACAATATAGAACATGAGAGGCCAAAAGACTGGCCACATAAGTAGTGAATCACTCTGTCATTGAACAAAAAACATTTAAACTACAGCTGAGCCATTTTATCATCTGTAACTGCCTAAAGGGAGAATGAGGTAGAAAGTCCCATGCTTGATCAGAACCAAGGGCACAGATGAAAAAGACCTCATAACATCATTATCATGGCAGGGACCCTTCCACATGATAGGGATACAACACAAAAATGGCCTTGTGACACCTCTCTACATGACTGCTTATCTTGTCATGTTCCAGGAAGAATCACAGGGTGTCTACTAAGACACGAGTCAGACTATGGTTTAGCTTTTCCTATGTGGCCTGTGGTGAGACATGCAAGGTTGCTGTAGTATCATAGTGGAGCCATTTCCATAAAATTTGTTACCTCCCCCACCCCTCTCCCTATATCATCTCCTTACTTCCTTGTTAGTATTTTATCATCTCCCAAATAACCTCCCTGTACTCAATCTTTGTCTCAGTGACTGTTTTTAGTCAAGGAAGGGACCCAAACAAGGTACAAATTTGTATCTACAACTGCATCCAAGGGATCTGAGTTAGCAAAACTATCAGAAGGATTTAGTTATGGGACAGTTCTGAGTCTCTGAGCACAGAGATTATAAGATTCACCTTACTTTAGCCATATAATTCATATTTGTCTTGGAAAGAGAAAAACAACAAAAAGAACAGTAAATCAATTTCACAAGACATTCTTTCAGTGAAAGACAATCCCTTTCTGAAAAAAAGAGCATGGCTTTCAAATGGAAATATATTGGTGAGGAGTTTTAAATATAGTGGTCGGGGAAACTTAGTGTCTCTCTAACAAAACAAATAGAGTACATGTGTGTAGGTGTTAGTTTATACATTTACAAAAGAGTTGTGCATCCAAAAGTGGAATAGAGCTCTTGAAAATCTATAATAGGATCAGATTTTTTTTTTTTCAGGCGTCAACTTTTTTTTTCATTGTATTGCCAACAGCTGCTGTAGAGAGGTTATATTGGCAGTAGGGAGCTCTTACATATAAATGTTATTCACATCATATAAAGTTAAGCCTTCAGGAGCTCTGGTAGCGTAGTGCTTAAGGCACTTGACTGCTAACCAGAAGCCTGGAGGTTCAACCCACCAGCTGCTCCTTGGAAGGAAGATGGGGCAATCTACTTCTGTAGTGATACTGCCTTGGAAACCCAAGGAGGAGTCACTGTGAGTCAGCTCTGACTTGATGGCACATAACAATAGTTTTTACAGCTTGAAATGACCTCAAAGGAGCTTTGGTGGTTCAGTGGTTAAGGTATTTGCCTGCTAACCAAAAGGTCCATTGTTTGAACCCACCAGTTGCTCCATGGAAGAAAGATGAAGCAGTCTGCTTTGGTAAAGATTTACTGCCTTGGAAATCTGATGCAAGTGGATATGAGTCAGAATCCACTTGATGGCAGTGTTTTTTTTTTTTTTAATTAAAATTTTTTTTTTTTTTTTTACTTCAATGGTCTCAGTATTTGAATTTAAATAGTTCTGGCTTCATGACCCCTAATCTTTGCATTATACTCTGCTCCTTCCTAGGATTTATCTGTTTCTGCAACAATGGTGATAATAACAATGCTAATATTCATAGCACATTTTCTTTTTGCTATACACTGTTTCATGTACTTTATGTCTATCAGTCCCTTTAATTCCCATACCAACCTATGACATAGGTACTATTATTATGTCCAATTTTACACTTAGGGAACTGAACAATAGAAAGGCTAAGTTACCTGCCCAAGGTCAGAAAGCTAATAAAATGGTGAAGCCAGTATTTACATTCATAGAGTTCAACTGAGCCTTTGATCTTATATTTCACCAGCTCTTATTAAATGATGCATTAAAGGTATGACTTTAAAATAAAATTGATAGTTGTCAGAAAGTCTTTCTCCAGGGCACATCTTAAAAAGCTTTAAATTTAAGAACCATGCATAAAATCCAAAAGGCAAAAGCATTTAAAACAGCTTTACTTAATATGTTAATGTCTACCGGCAGAAATCTTACTATTTGAGGATTGACCTCAAATAGTAGAACCTGAGTTAGTGCTAATAAATAATATATATGTGTAATAATCAAAAACAGTGAAAGTAATTTTCAACACATCATTTCTTCTGATATGAAAAAAGAATAAATAAAAACAAATCTGATTCTGCATTAAAAAGACTTTTATTAAGTTTCTAATAAATATTCAGGGAGCTCTGGTAGCGTAGTGCCTAAGACACTTGACTGCTAACCAGAAGGCTAGTGGTTCAAACCCACCAGCCACTCCTCAGAAGGAAGGTGGGGCAATCTACTTCTGTAGTGATAATGCCATGGAAACCCAGGGAGGGGTCGCTATGAGTCGGGTCCTACTCAACAGAACATAACAACAACAACAACAAATTATAAAATAATTAAAATCAATTGTTCAAATAATATTAGTTAAAATTAAATTATTTTCTGTCTTTAATAACATTGCTATTGTTAGGTGTCATTGAGTCAATTTTTGACTCATAGCAACCCCATGTGTTCCAGAGTAGAATTGTCTCATAGGATTTTCTAAGCTGTTGTCTATGTAGGAGCATATCTCCAGGTCTTTTCTCCCAAGGAACTGCTGCGTTGGTTTGACATCATCTCAGTCAGCAGCCAAACCCCTAACTATTCCGTTTTTTATTATTTATTTATTTATTTTTATTGTGATTTGGGTGAAAATTTACAGAGCAAATACACTTTTCATACAGCAGTTCACATACACTTTATCTCACGACATCGACCACAATTTACCACAATGCAACATCTACCCTCCCACTTCCTCCCAATACTTACCTCTTCCCTGTGTCCATTGCTCCATGCACTCCTGCCCCCTGTGCTCTCTCCCTGTGCATAAGCAGCCCTTCTTTCTCCCATGATTGTTCTCTCCAAGGAGTGTGTCTACTTCAGGTAAATGTTCAATTTATATGCCTGTCTATTGTTTGGCTGAAAGCCACAGGTATGCATTCAATTCCAGACCTGAAGGGCAGCTAGGGGCCGTAGTCTCAGTGGTTCCACCAGGCTCTATCGGACCAGCAAACCTGGTCCCCCCTCTTTTTTATTTTTTCCCAAATGATTTTGAGTTTTGTTTCACATTGTACTCCCTCTCTGTTAAGGATCTCCTACATAGATCCCCTTCAAAATGGATGACAATGGTAGCTGGGCACCATCTAGTTCTTCTGCTCTCATAGTTGTATAGGCTGCAGATCGGATGGTGTACCAGTCGCTA
>NW_006921740.1:7704997-7710367 GCF_000298275.1 Orycteropus afer afer
CACTAGGGGATCTCCAAGCTGTCTGTGCCATCAGAATCACTCAGGATTGCTGCCAGAATGCAGGTCTGTATGTCTCTTTGTTTGGTATTTTTATGCAAATTCTTCTGCTAGCTGTGGTTTAGTCCACTCCTATATCCTTCCTTTCAAGGCTCAGGGGTCCAGGATTATCTTCTATGTCTGTGTTAATTGGTTTTCCTTTTCTTTGTTGAAGAAGGTCTGTGCAGATTTTCTGCCTATTCTGCCATCTTGAAATCCTAACCATTCCTTTTAATAAAATTAGGATTGTTAATTTAGATGGGTAGACTCTCCAACATAAGAGTATATATCTACATATGAATGCTGAAACCATTAAAATTGATGGTCATGATTCAGTTCTGTGTGGGGAAAGAGGGAAGACTAACTATAACTTTAGATGATAATAATATAGATTTTTAAGAGATAAAGACTAACTAGATATCAATTTGTCTGAACCCAATAATCTGATTAATTAAGAAATATCCTCCTTGAGAATGCAGAGAGAAAATTGTAACTGAGTCTCATGGTGCCATTGCATGAGATTTAGGACTGAACTTTAGCTTAACCAGTTTTCTTGGATCCACTTTAATACCTGTTATCTTCAGGAGCTGTGTTCCCTAGCAGACAACATATCAATGACTGTGAATATATTAAACTAACTGTTTAATATCACTAATTCATCATGAAAATAGACTAGTGTTAGAAGATAAAAGCAGATGAGGTCCATCCAACTATTGATAAAAGGAAAAGGAATTGAGCAGGGATGGTGGCATAGTGCCTAAGGCATTTGACTGCTAACCAGAGGGTTAGAGGTTCAAACCCACAAGCCACTCCTTGGAAGGAAGATTGGGCAATTTACTTCTGTAGAGATACAACCTCAGAAACTCAAGGAGGGGTCACTATGAGTCGGATCTGACCCAAAGGCAGTGAGTAGATCTAGGAAAAGATCTTGAGATTCTGACTTCTGACCAATAGTGATAATTACTGAAGTTAGCATTTCTTAATAGATATTGACAGGTAACAAAGGATAAGTTTGATATTCTTCTAATAATTGTTCTGTATTGTTATTTGTGAGAAAAATTTTCCTACTGATTTAATGTAAATAGAGACAGACCTGTAGTATCCATTTCTCAGTAGCAAGCAATAGAAATAAACTCCAGCCAATTTTCGCAGAATAGGAATTTAGATTTGTTACCAGTGCGGCTGAGAGGGGTGGAGAACCAGAACAAGTACTGAGAAGCAAGACCTATACCCAAGTTACACCTCTGTACTGGTCTGATGTTGGAACTGCTGCTTCCTTTTTTGAGAACAAGGTGCCGCTGTTTGCACTCTTCCAATTTCTCAATTTTGTAGCAACAACAGAAGCTGCTGTCAAGAGAGACTTTGCTTTTACACCTATAGCTTCCAAGCTGGAGTGACATAAGTGATTGACAGAATCTAGGTCCATTATTTATTTACACCCTAGCTTCAAGTGAGGTTGGGAAATGAGTGTCTTAGATTTTCTCACTCTTGAAATGGAAATTATTTTTCCTGCTATGAAGACTCATAAAGTGTGAAATTGCCCCACATAGAAAGGGTGCTGAGGTGCTCTGTAGCCAAAAATAATGTTGATTGTCTAATCCATGACATCTTTATGTAAAGCCCCTTTGAAGAGCCCTTCTTGCCTTGTCAGAAAATCAAGTTAAGTAGTCTCAAAATTTGCTCTAAGGATTCTGACTGAGAATGTGACTCTGCTGTTCAAAGGATGGATTTCAACAATACTGATATTATCTTGAATTAAAAGTTTTACATTTATTCATATAGAGTTGAATATGTATAACTTTATCACTGGAGAAAGAAATATCTGGAGCTATTAGTAGTATGCTTGACTTTTGTACTTGATGTTTGTACTACCATGAGGAATGATCCAATGCTAAGGCTAATTTTTAATAAAGAAATTATATGATTTTTTTTCTAGTATATTCTACCCACAGTTCTGACTTGTTGAGTTTCCATTAAAACTTGTATTTCTACAGTGTGAGTAAAATAATAACAATATTTTTGCTGACTAGTACATTGAGATTTTCTGTATATATGGTAATGATAATTTCTATGTCACGGACTTCAAATATTTTATGATTATTATTATGTCTTAAATTATGCAAACTTAGACACAAAATTTGTTCTCCAGCTGGGAGCAATAATTATTTATTTAAATAATATATTTTGCATATCATACTTGGTAAAGTGGAAGGTCAATGAAAAAGGGGAAGGCTCTCAAGGAGATGTCTTGACACAGTTGCTGCAACGATGGGCTCAGGTACAGCAAGGATCATGAGGCTGGCACAGGACTTGGCAGTGTTTCATTCTGTTCTACATAAGGTTGCTATGAGTTGAAGTTAACTCAACAACATATTTTTGTAACATTGTGCAAAAAGGGCCATGGGGTAAGTATCCTCTGACCTCCTCTTATAATACAAAGGGATAATGGTCACCATCAATAGCCCAAGACTTATTCCTATGAGGTCAGACATACTGCTATCCTCCAATCTTTTTACCAGTTCTGGCACCAGCCTTCAGTCCCAGAGCACTCACTATTTCTCTACTGGGTTTGATTTGCAATGGCCACACAGAGCTCACAGACAATGCTCACACTTTTAGAGTTTATTAGGGAAGTTGTTGTTAGGTGCCGTTGAGTCATTTCCAAGTCATAGCGACCCCATGCACAACAGAACAAAAACCGCCCAATCCTGCGCCAGCTCCACGATCACTACTATACTTGAGCCTGTCATTGCAGCCACCATGTCAACCCATCTCGTTGAAGGCCTCCCCCTCTTTCGTCGACACTCCACCCTACCAAGCATGACATCCTTCTCCAGGGAATGGTCCCTTCTGACAACATACCAAAATAGATGAGACGAAGTCTGGCCATTCTCACTTCCAAGAAGCATTTTGAGTGCACTTCTTCCAGGACAGATTTGTTAGTTATTTTAGCAGTCTATGGTACTTTCAGCATTCTTCGCCAGCACCACAACTCAAAAACATAAACCCTTCTTTGGTCTTCCTAATTCATTGTCCAGCTCTCACATGTGTATGAGGCGATTGGAAATATCATGGCTTGTATCAGGCGCACTTTATTCCTTAAAGAGACATCCTTGTTCCTCAGCACTTGAAACAGTTCCTTCATGGTTGACTTTCCCAATGCTACATGTTGTCTAATGTCCTGACTGCTGCTTCCATTGGCATTGATTACAGAACCAAGAAACGTGAATTCTTTGACAACCTCAGTCTTTCCATTTATTGTGATGCTGCTCATTGGTCCAATTGTGAGGATTTTTGTTTTCTTTATATTGAGACGTAATCCATACTGCAGACTGTATTCTTCAACCTTCATCAGTAAGTGCCTCAAGTCATCCTTTCAGCAAGCAAAGTTGTATTGTCAGTGTATCTCAGGTTGTAATGATTCTTCCTCCAATCCTGATGCCACGTTTCTCTTCATATAGTCCAGCTTCTCAGATTATTTGCTCAGCATATAGATTGAATAAGTATGGGGAAAGGATACAACCCTGATACATTCCCTTCCTGATTTTAAACCACGTAGTGTCCCCTTGTTCCATTTGAATGACAGCCTCCTGGTCAAGGTACAGGTTCCTCATGTGTACAATCAAATGTTCTGGAATTCCCATTCTTCTCAATGTTATCCGTAATTTGTCATGATTCCCACAATCAAATGCCTTTGCATGGTCAATAAAACACAAGTATATATCTTTCTGGTATTCTTTGCCTTGAGCCAAGATACATCTGACACAGTTATGATAGCCCTTGTTCCACGTCCTCTTCTGAATCCAGCTTGCACCTCTGGAAGTTATCTGTCAATATACTGCTGCAACTGTTTTTGAATTATTTTCAGTGAGATCTTACTTGCATGTGATATTAATGATATTGTTCTATAATTTCCATAATCTGTGGGTTCACCTTTCTTTGGAATGGGAACAAATATGGATCTCTTACAGTCAGGTAGCTGCCTTCCAAATCTCTTGGCATAACTGAGTGAGTGCCTCCAATGGGGCATCCGTTTGTTGAAATATCTCAATGGGTATTCCGTCAATTCCAAGATCCTTGTTCTTCACCAATTCTTTCATTGCAGCTTTGACTTCCTCCTTCAGTACCATTGGTTCTAGATCATATGCCACTTCCTGAAATGGATGGAGATCAACCAGTTCCTTTTGGTACAGTGACTCTGTGTATTCCTGCCTTCTTCTCTTGATGTTTCCTGCATCATTCAATATTTTGCCCATAGAATCTCTCAATATTGCAACATGAGGCTTAAATTTTTTCTTCAGTTCTTTCAGCTTGAGAAATGCTGAGTGTGTTCTTCTTAGGGTACTACTTCTTAGGTTCTACTTAAGGAAGTAACAGGTTACAATTCAGGTTCAAGAATGCTCTCAGGATACAATTCTTCAATCAGAATGGTCTCCTCTCTACTATGCACTCAGGTATTCTTCTCTGCTCGTAGGCCTCTTGTCTGGCCTTTGCCTTGCACAGGCCAATTTACAAAGCTCTTATAGCACTGCTGGTAGGTACACCTATGTGCACCCCACTCTGGAAGTACACTTCCTGCCCAGGGATGCATAGCTTTCTTGCTCCGTGAACTGGAAAGCCCACTCATTCTCCTTCCTTTTAGCTCCTCTGCCCATCATGTCTCACTCTGGTGTCTATCTCTCACCTGGGTATCTCTCTTTCTCAGCCCCTGAGGTCCAGCATGGAGTAGAGGGTCCAAGGATGTGCTCCACTTCATTTCCAGCTCTTTTTTTTTTTTTTTGATGCCAGTGAGACCACCCTTTCTGCCTCTAGGAAGACTCATTTTAAGCCTGGCAGAGTGACAAAGCTAACCAATTCCAAAATCAGAGTCCTACACACCTTATTTGCATGGTCAAACCCAGTAATCCAGTGAGTGTTACAAAGACTATGGCTAGTAAGTCATACGAAGTAATTCACTGCACTGCACATTATCATAGGGAAAATTTCCATTCAACAGTTTGTGCAAAGTAATAGTTGGGTTAACAGTGGTGATGCTTCTGTAATTTATTTTTTGTACTTTTAATTTTTAAACAACATTTGCATACAATAAGCCTATGAAGACAGGGCTTTAGCAAGGAAAGAATATAGAGCTAGGAATCAGATTTATTTTTCAACCCTGGAAAGCTCTATTTGCCAGCTTTGTTATCTAATTTACTTAACCTCTCTATGTGTGTTTCTTTGTCTGTAAAAGAGAATGATACAGTATCATTCTTTCAAGACTATAAAAAACAAAACAAAACAAAACTCAATGCCATGGAGTCGATTCTGACTCATAGTGAACCACTTTGGGTTTTT
>NW_006921740.1:7711017-7711637 GCF_000298275.1 Orycteropus afer afer
GTTGAGTTGAACCCAACTCATAGGTTGTTAGGTGCCATCAAATCATCTCCAACTCATAGTGACCCTATGCACAGAAGAATGAAACACTGCCTGGTCCTGGACCAGGTTCACGATCTTTGCTATACTTGAGCCCATTGTTGTAGTCACTGTGTCTATCCTTCTTGTTGGGAACCTTCCTCTTCGTTGACCCTCCACTGTACCAAACATGATATCTTTATCCAGGGAATGGTTCCTTCTTTCAACATGACCAAAGTAGGTGAGACAAAGTCTGGCCATTCTCGCTTCCAAGGAGCATTCCGGCTATACTTCTTCCAGAACAGATTTGTTAGTCCTTTTAGCAGACTCTGGTACTCTTAGCATTCTTCTCCAACACCACAATTCAAAACCATCAACTCATCTTTGGTCTTCCTTATTCATTGTCTAGCTCTCATATGCATAAAAGGCAATTGGAATGATCATGGCTTGAGTTAGGAGCACCTTATTCTTCAAGGAGATATCATTGCTCGTCATCACTTGAAAGAGGTGTTTTGCAGCAGATTTGCCCAATGCTATATGACATCTGAGGTATTGATTGCTGCTTTCATTGGTATTGATTGTAGAAAAAAGTAATATGAAATCCT
>NW_006921740.1:7714832-7717895 GCF_000298275.1 Orycteropus afer afer
ACACTCACATACACTCAAGCAGTAGCCGGACTACTGGAGTTCCTGGCTAACTATGCTTGACACTGATCTGAAACACAAAGTGTCCCAATCCTTACATTAGAAATTTAGTTAACAGAGCAATCAACCAGCCACTTTAGAAAATGATGTTGCTGTTAGGTGCCATTGAGTCTATTCTGAATCATAGCGGCCCCATTTAATAGAGTAGAATTTCCCCATAGAAGTTTCTTGACTGTAGTTTACTGACACAGATTGCCAGATCCTTGGAACAACTGGGTTGTCTTGAACTGCCAATCTTTGGTTAGCAGCCTAGTGCTTAACCATTTACATGACTGAGGTTCCTTTTAGAAAAGGACACCACTTAACTTTCTAAGCACAACGGACTGTACCTTCTGACCTCCTCTAACCCCACAGAAGGAAGACAGCATCACCATCTGCCACCCAAGACCTAACCCTATGAGGCCAGACATGGTGCCTCCCTCTAGCCCTTTCACCATCCCTGACTCCAACCTTTCTTCCCACAGCACCCACCACCTGTCTTCTCATTTCGATAATTCACTATAGTGGCCGCACAGAGCTCATAGATTATGGGATTTATTAGGGAAGCAACAGGCTACAATTGAAGTTCAAGAACACACTCAGTCTCTCTCAGCCCACTATCTTTCAGCCAGTGGTCTTTCTCAGTCTCTCTCTCAGCAGTTCGTGTCTCTCGGTGTCTCTATCCTAGCAGTGCATTTGTCTCAGTGTCTTTTTCTCAGCAGTATGTTTCTCTCAGGAGTGCGTTTTTCTCAGCAGCACATCTTTCTCAGCCAGCAGTCAGAGAGACTCTTCCTGCTTCTAGGCGGGCTCATTTTGAGCCTGGCAGGGTGACTACTAATCAATCCCAGCATCAGAATTCTATATACCTGAGAGAGTGATCTTCCCAGAAAATTACTTTGTGCTATACTCAATAGAAATACCCCAAGTGGATAACTTTAGCAATCAGGAGCTACTCAGTTGCTCATGGTAAATTTCACCATAGAGTTTACCAAGACTTATGGCTAGAAAAGCCATACCAGGTAATTTACTATACTGCGGGCCACCCCCTGGCTTTTCTAGCCATTATCCCTTTTGTACCTCAAAAATTAATATCCCCTTCACCATGAGTTTAAGAATAACCACACCCATGAAAGCGTGTAAGTCAGACACTTCATGCTTTTATCTTCCCCCATTTTAAATGGCCAATTTCTAATCTCCCCTTCCCTATCAAAGTGGTGCTCTGAGGAGACAAGCATGGTCCTTTCTCTTTGGAGAATCTTCTGTTCTGCTTGGAAACTTTGGGCATCTGCATCCATAAATAAGGAAAATCCAGCCCAGCACAAGCCATCATATTTCAGCAACTTAACCCCAGCTCAGTGTCAAACATCTTCCTCTTCCTTTGGTCAGGTCCTGGTCAGCTCAGCCCTCACCATCCCAGCTAGGTCATGGGTACCCGCTACCAAGTTTGGGAGTCACACTTTTTCCTTCACTTCTCTCTCACATGCTCAGTCCTTAGGGACTATTTTAATGCCTGTAGGCTCACAACTCCTTGCACTTCAGACCAGCCAGCCCTTCCTCTCATCCCCAGCCTCTGTGGCCTAGGTCAAGAAGTACCAAATTCAGCCTATTTCTTTGCTGCACTGTCCCCATTTCCACCCAAGTGGACCCAGTTGGTCACAAGGGAGTAACATATAAGCCGACTACTTGCTGGCTTCCTTTAACGTTCAGTCCTGGAAGAGGTTTCACTCATGGACCATGACTTTCCTGCCTCAATGCACCCAAAGCCTATCTGCTTGCTTGAAATTCAAAAAGGGAAACAGTCATTTTCTCTCTCTCTCTCTCTCTCTCTCTCTCTCTTCATGTTCTTTCTTCAAATGCAAATCTTTGGTTCCCTCAGTAGTACTGGGTGGGGCTCAGGTTTTCTACCTAAGCCCCCTATACTCTATACACAGGGTTTGAAACAAAAACCTGTGTTTCTTCTGGGCAAATTCTATTTCCCCTTTTAACATTTCCAATCAAGTATCAGCTGAAGGTGGACTTACACACTCTCTGTTATCCATACCCCATAATAATCTCTAATGTACAATCAGGTAAGAGAACATTCAATACCCCTCGTACGTTCAGATAAACACACAATTCAGAACACATAATCCTTTTTAAGACATTTAAGTTTCATCTCTTCTCTTTGATTGCCATCCCATTCCTTGTATATGGTCTTAGGCTTTGGCTGGGTGTAACCAAAAGCCCTAGCCTCTGAATCAATTATCTCTTTTAGGTAACAAGAACCAAAGTAACCATCTAAGAATCCAAAGTTTCACTTCCCAGGCCCCTTTTTTCTTTCTTTTACAAAGTCCCATGCTTCTATCAGTCTGGGGCCACTGCAACAAATCCCACTGCTTCTGACACCAACTGCCAAAGGGACAGGGAGGCTGCACCTAATGACCTCTTCTAACCGCACAAGAGGAAGACAGCATCACCGTAGCAGCCCAAGGCCTATTCCTGGGAGGCCAGACATGCTGCCTCCTTCCAGCCCTTTCACTAGCCCTGACACTAACTTTTCCTCCTGCAGCACCCACCACCTCTTTGCTGGGTTTGATAATTCACTGCAGTGGCCACACAGAACTCACAGATGATCGGGTTTATTAAGGAAGCAATAGGCTACAATTGAAGTTCAGGAACATGTTCAATCTCTCTCAGCCCACTGTGTCTCAGCCAACAGTCTTTCTCAGTCTCTCTCCCAGGTGTGTATGTCTCTCAGTGTCTTTTTCTCATGTGTCTCTCAGGAGCATGTTTTTCTCAGCAGCACGTCTTTCTTAACCAGCAGTCAGAGAGACTCTTTCTGCCTCTAGGAGGGCTCCTTTTCAGCCTGGCAGAGTGACCACTAACCAATCCCAACATCAGAATTCTATGCCTGAGAGAGTGAACTTCTCAGAAAATTACTTCGTGCTACACTCAACAGAAATACCCCAGGTGGATAATTTTAACAATCAGGAGCTACTCAGTTGCTCATGGTAAACTGCACCATGGAGTTTACCAAGACTTATGGAT
>NW_006921740.1:7718123-7719450 GCF_000298275.1 Orycteropus afer afer
GAGAGAGAGAGAGAGAGATTCAGAGTCTGTCCTATGACTCAAAGTTTAAGGTGGGAAGGTGGCAGCAGGGGGAAAAAAATCTATTTAGTTCATAAAAATGAATTTTTTTGTTCACAGATTAATGCTGAAAGTCAATGGATCTTTTCTAGAAACAAACCAAATATTTTTCTCCAGATGGGCAGTGTTCCTTTTTCCCCCTCCTCACATAGTTTATTTATTCTAATATCTAGACTGTCTTGTTATATTTGAGTTCTTTCTGGGAAGGCCAGAAGCCATTTCTACAAAGGTTTAGTTTACATGCACTATTTCTCCTCCTGACCTTCTCTGTGAAATGCAGTTGAATTATTTATGTGTGCTATGTGTCACAGTGTGTAGAGCAAGAGGAGCCACTAATATTCATTCCTTAATTGGTAGAAATCAGTAGGAAAAAAGGTAGCCCAAATAAATTACTTGGTAGCATGAAGATCTATGGCATCTTTTATCAAATACCATTTGCTCAGGTCTCCTAGTGTCAGGAAGAAAACATCTAAAACATATGGCCACTCAAGTAAAGGACAAAAATGCCCCTTCTAGAGGTGCCAAGGTTGAGAAATCTCTAGTTAAATAAAGTCAGGTGTAAGATGCTGACTGTAGTTGAAGTCCTACAATCCCCTTGATTATTTGCATGGATGAGCCCAGTAAGAACTCAACCCCTAATGACAGAGTGTGTCAGACAAGCTGTTTGGTTTTAGAGGTAACAGAAAGCTGATGAAGTCCAAGAAGTTAAGAACTACTAAAGTGATTTTGTTTATAGTTGGTATAGTTCTAAAAAATAAATAGGAAAAAATATTTCTGAAGTTTATTCATTTATTTTCTCCACTATGTATCTTTATGTGGTTATTATTGAATAGAAATCTATACTTATATTTTTAAGAGACCTAAAGATATCTAAAGAACTAACCACAGATATCGAGTGGATGCTGACTTGTAGTGACCCTATAGGGCAGAGTAGAACTGTCCCATAGGATTTCCAAGGCTGTACATCTTTACAGAATCATACTGCCTCATCTTTCTCCCGCAAAACAGTTGGTAGGTTGAAATGACTGACTTTTAGATTAGCAGCCTAATGCTTTAACCATTATACCATCAAAGCTTCAAAGATTGCCCATAATGCAAAAACTTGTAACAATCCCAGCTAGTGCCCCAAGCAAACAGAAGGGGAATGTTTTAGTTACTCCTTGCTTCCTATGGGATTTTGAAATAAAACTTCAAAGCATTATAGTTAGGTTTGATGAAATCAAAGGGCAAATAGTTCTGTTGATTCAAATTCATAAGAGACTATGGTTTC
>NW_006921740.1:7720810-7721456 GCF_000298275.1 Orycteropus afer afer
TCAAAGAATTGTCCAGGGAAAACCTTATGAATAGCAGAGAAACACTGTCTGATGCATTACTGCACAATTTATGAATAGTCCAGAAACATTGTCCAATACAAAGGAGGAAGATGAGTCACTTAGCTTAGAAAACTTTCAAAGTAGGACTGGGCAAGAGCTGCATTAATAGAGTAAAATCAGCCTTACTCATATGGATAAGGTAAAGCTTTCAAGACCTCCATTTGCTGACATAGCATCACTCAAATTGAGGAGTAACAGTGGCAAACATCCATTAATAATAGGAACATGGAATGTACAAGGTATGAAACTAGGAAAATTGATAGTTGTCAAAAACGAAAAGGAATGCATAAAGATTGATATGCTAGGCATTAGTGAGCTGAAATGGACTGGTTTTTGTCATTTGGAATCAGGCAACCATACGATCTACTATGCTGGGAATGGATGGTGTGGCATACATCATCACAAAGTATGTTTCAAGATCTGTCCTGAAGTACAATGCTGTCAGTGATAAGATAATATCCATATGCCTATAAGGAAGACCCATTAATATGACTGTTATTCAAATTTATACACCAACCACCAAAGCCAAAGATGAGGAAATTGAAGATTTTTATCAACTTCTGCAGTCTGAAATTGAATGACCTTG
>NW_006921740.1:7724447-7726109 GCF_000298275.1 Orycteropus afer afer
TTGAGGTTGTCAAAGAATTCATGTTGCTTGGTTCTACAATTGAGGCCAATGGATGCAGCAGTCAGGATATTAGACGATGTGTAGCACTGGGCAGGTCAGCTGCGAAGGAACTCTTTCAAGTACTGAGGAACAAGGATGTCTCCTTGAGAACTAAGGTACCCCTGACACAGGCCATGTATTTCTAATCGTCTCGTATGCATATAAGAGCTTGACACTGAATAAGGAAGACAGAGGAAGGGTTTATTCTTTTGAGTTGTGGTGCTAGGGAAGAGTGCTGAAGGTACCATGGACTGCCAAAAGAACTAACAGATCTGTCTTGGAGGAAGTGCAGCTGAGATGCTCATTGGAAGCGAGGATAGTCAGAGTTCATCTCAGCTACTTTGGTCATGTTGTCAGAGAAGACCATTCCCTGGAGAAGGATGTCATGCTTGGTAAGGTGGAGGGTCGACAAAAGAGGGGAAGGCCTTCGATGAGATGGATTCACACAGTGGCTGCGACAATGGACTCAAATATAGAAAGGATCATGGAGCTGGTGTGGGATTGGGCAGTGTTTCCTTCTGCTGTGCATGGAGTTGCTCTGAGTCAGAAGTGACTTGACAGCACTTAACAACAACAACAACAAGAATGTTATGTATTATGTTAAGGTACAGATATTCCTTGTTCTAAATAATGTCTTCTTTTCTTCTCTCTGAGTGTTTTGAATCCCCTAACATGAGTTGCAAGATATATGTTGTATCTTTTTTATGAGGAGAGAATTCAAAACTTTCATTGGCTTCTCAAATATGGAGCTTGATCCCTTTCTCCACAGTCCTTTAAGAAACATTGGTTTCTCTAAATTCTCTCTCTGGACAATCTTTCTTTCTAGAGTCTCACTGAATGGCCACAGAAATAGATTCCCCAACCTTCCTTCTGAGGAGTGACTGGTGGGTTTGAACCTCTAGCCTTCTAGTTAGCAGTCAAATGCCTTAGGCATTACACCACCAGAGCTCCTCACTGAATGGCAGTGAATCTCAATTTATATCTCAATTTCTTTCTTATGAGGTCTGGGCCTTTACATAAAGGACATTTATATCTAAAAATTTAAAACAAATTATGCTTATTTACTTTCTCTAAAGAGTCTACTTGTCTGTCTGTTTGTCATACTGAGGTGGCTTGCACGTTGCTGTGAGGCTAGTATTTCAAATACTAGTAGGGTCTCCCATACTGAACAGGTTTCAGAGGAGCTTCTGGACTAAGACAGATTCAGAAGAAGGAAGGGACTATTTACTTCTCAAAGAATTGACCACTGAAAACCTCATGAATAGCAGTGAAAAACTTGTCTGATATATTACTTGAAAACTTGATGAACAGCCATGAAGTATTGTCTGGTACAGTGCTAGGAAGATGAGCTCCTCAGGTTGGAAGTCATTAAAAATACTACTGGGAAAGAGTGGCTTCCTCAAAGTAGAGTCAATCTTCATGATGTGTATGGAGTAAAGCTTTCAGAACCTTCATTGCTGACATGGCATGACTCAAAATGGTAAGAAATAGCTGCAAATATCCACTAATAATTGTAACATGGAATGCGTGAAGTATGAATCTAGGAAAATTGGAAGTAGCCAAAAAAAGTAATGGAGCACATAAGGATAAATATCTTAATCATTAATGAGCTTAAATGGACTG
>NW_006921740.1:7726742-7727412 GCF_000298275.1 Orycteropus afer afer
GAACAGACCATCAATTGCTCATATGGAAGTTCAATGAAGTTGAAGACAATTAAAAAATCCATGAGAGTCAAATGTGACCTTGATTATATCCCACCTGAATTTATAGACCACCCGAAGAATAGATATGATGCATTGAACACCAAACCGAAAAGCAGACAAATTGTGGGATGACATCAAGAACATCATACATGAAAATGACAAAAGGTAATGAAAAAGATAAGAAAAGAAGAAAAGAGCAAAATGAATGTCAGAGAGACTCTGATAGTTTCTTCTAAAAAGAGAGTAGATAAAGCAAATGAAAGAAATGACAAGATAAAAGAGCTGAACAGAAGATTTCAAAGAACAGCTCGAGAAGACAAAGTCAATTACTATAATGAAATGCACGAAGACCTGGAGTTAGACAATCAAAAGGGAAGAACACATTCAGTATTTCTCAAGCTGAATGAACTGAAGAAAAAATTCAAGTCTCAAGTTGAAGTACTGAAAGATTCTTTGGGCAAAATATTAAATGATGCAGGAAATATTAAAAGAATATGGAAGGAATACAGAGTTACTTTTAAAAAAATGATTGATGCTCATATATTTCAGGAGGTGGATATGATCAAGAACTGAAAGAAGAAGTCAAAGTTGTACTGAAGGAAATGGCAAAGAACAGGGCTCCAAGAATTGA
>NW_006921740.1:7728647-7729648 GCF_000298275.1 Orycteropus afer afer
AACAAATCTGGTCTGGAAGAAGAGCAACCAGAATGCTCTTTGGAAGTGAGAATGGGTAAACTTTGCCTCACCTACTTTGGTCATGTTGTCATAGGTCTATTCTTTGGAGAAGGATATCATGCTTGGTAAAGTGAAGGGTCAGTGAAAAAGGGAAGACCCTCAACAAGATAGATTGGCACAGTTACTGCAACCATGAACTCAAATATAGCAAGAATTATAAGGACAACACATGACTGGATGACATTTCACTCTGTTGTATGTAGGGTTGCTGTGAGTCTTAGCTGACTCAATAGCACTTGACAACAACAAGAACAACCTTCTCCATCAGTTCCATTCCAACTGCATATATCTGCTCCTCAGACTGTCTGTCCTTAGTTTTCAAAAAGCATTATTAAATTTGCAAGCAGAGCAAAAATCTTACGTATTCTCTGTTCTCCCCCCCACACTGTTGTTATGTTCCTTGCCACCTGTTTTCTAAATTATTTTTGTTACTTTTCTCTTCTTTCCTTCTGTACTCTCTACTGTCCTTGTCTTTGTAGCCTGTGATCTATTTCATTTATCTCTAAAGTAGTATGTGAAAACACTTTAGTACATTCCAAGGAAGTAGGAAAATAACAATTTAAAATTTCTATTTTTATTTAGTTTTTATTATCCTTTATACTTTATAAAGTATACTTTATATGTACATATCAAAACATGCAATGTTATGCACAGGGGACAGAAGCGCAATTATTTACAGATAAGAATTCATAATCAAAAAAGTTTGGAGGTTTGCAATCATTATTGGAAACTTCTACCCAGTGTCATTGTCTCTGGGCTTACATTCTTCAATCCATTTTTCACAGTTATTAAAAGTAAAATACAACAATGACTACCCATATTAATGGGATAAAATCAGTTTTTTTTTTTCCTGTAAGGCAAGCTGTGTACCTCATTTCCTGCTCTATTCTATTTTGCTAGCTTTATCTCTCACCATTTCCTCTGTCATGTACTCAATGTAT
>NW_006921740.1:7732093-7732565 GCF_000298275.1 Orycteropus afer afer
AGCAGAAACCATGCAAGCGAGAAGGCAATGGGATGGTATATATAAAACCCTGAAAGAGAAAAATTTTCAACCAAGAATTATATACCAGGCAAAACAATCTCTCAAATATGATGGTGAAATTAGGAGATTTCCAGATAAGCAGAAACGAATGGAATTTGTTAAAATGAGACCAAACTTATGAGACATGCTAAAGGGAGTCCCTTGAACAGAGAACCAAAAGTAGCAAATAACAACTGATCATTAATACACAAGATGTCACAACCCATAAACTACAGCTATGGACATATCCAAAATAAAATGAGCTTTCAGGATTGTGGACAGGGAACAAGAGACATTGGTTGGCAAGTGAGGACAACTACAAACAAAAGAGGGAAAAGACTATGTAGTTACAGAATTTCTAAATGGTGAGGAAGTTAAGAAAACTGCAAGATAGAATGGACTGTTCTAAACTTGGGGATAAAATTATAAATCA
>NW_006921740.1:7733541-7761140 GCF_000298275.1 Orycteropus afer afer
AACCACTGAGACTATGGCCCTAGCTGCCCTTCAGGTCTGGAATTGGACCCACACCTGTGGTTTCCAGCCAAACAAAATACAGGCATATGAGTTGAACATTTACCTCAAGTAGATACTCTCCTTGGAGAGAACAATCATGGGAGAAAGAAGGGCTGCTTATGCACAGGGAGACAGCTCAGGGGGCAGGAGCCTATGGAGGGATGGACACTGCGAAGAGGTAACTATGGGGAGGGAGTGGGAGGGGAGCTGTTGCATTGTGGTAAACTGTAGTCAATGACATGAGACAAAGTTTATGTGAACTGCTGTATGGAAAGTGAATCTGCTCTGTAAATCTTCACCCAAATCACAATAATAATAATAATAAAAAGATCTAGATAATGGACTTGTTATCCTTTGCTGAGGCAATGGTTAATTTAACTGAATTGTTCATTAAGTTTGAATGCACCAGTGGCTCCAAGCAGAAAAGACAGGGTGATCTTCTCTTGTAAAAGTTACCACCTAAGAGACAATATGGGGCAGTTCTACTTTGTCATGTAGCATTGCTATGAGTTGGAATCAACTTGACAGCACACAGTAACAATATTCTTTTTGGAAATAAGATATCTGTACTTCAAGTCATATATTCTTAGTGCTTAATGATAATTTCATTTTCATGTTTTAATTTTTACAATTAAAGATTTAAATACATTTTTGCTAAAGTTGCAGCTTATGAATCATTTAAATCACTTACACTTTGAAGCATTTTTTGAACTTTAATGCAAAAGTAATTATTCTTCCAACTATGATCTGCCATATTCATAAATGTGTCTCACCCTTTATAATGGACACTCAACATATTGACTATAGTTATTTTTTATGTTTGCTGTCACAACCCTAAAGTGACTTCCATAAAGGTAGAGAATGCATCTTATTCATTTCTGTATTTTTCATAATGTTTGACCCCCAGAACATGTTCAGTATATAGTAATTGAAGAATAGTTAATGAAATAGATGAGTAAGTGCACAGAAGTGGAATCAGTTTTTATTGTCTAGTTTATCATAAACACTATTTTTCAAATTGTGAGCACTCAAGACATGTATGAGGAATTATTAAAATATTTCATGAGAACTCTTAATTTTATCAATTGGAATTCCATCTTCAATTATTATTCCCTGAGTTTTTTAGAGAGGCAAGGGAAAAAACTCTGGATTAAGAGCAGATTTTATCTCTGGTCTTGTATTTATTTACTTATTGGTATGATTTTGAATGGTTTACTTTGACTTTTACAACCTTCAGTTTCCTAATCAATGCAGTGAAAATACAACCTGCTCTGTATACTTCATAGCTTGTGTTGAAGATAAAATGTTGTTGCTGTTGTTATGTGCCATTGAGTCAGACCCGACTCATAGCGATCACTCTTTGGGTTTCTGAGGCAGTGTCTCTACGAAAGTAGATTACCTAGTCTTCCTTCTGAGGAGTGGCTGGTGGGCTTGAACAGCCAGCCTTCTTGTTGGCAGTCAAATGCTGTCAGCACTATGATAGAGATACAAGTTTTTTTGGCTAAGTTTAACTTCCTCCATTCAAAAATGATTTGAAAGACTTATTTTTCATGGTGACTGTTTTGGTCCTCTAGTGATGTTCTAAAAGAAATATCATGAATAGGATGGCTTTCACAATCAGGAGTTTATTCTCTTACAGTGTAGGAAGCTGAAAGTCTGAGTTCACTGTGCCGGGTCTCAGAGCTGGGAGAAGGCCCTCTACCTTGGGCTTCAGCTCTGCTTCAGACGCCAAGCCCATTGGAGCTGGAAACTTCTCTTAACTCAGACAGCTGCTGAGGCTGACAAACCAAGGTCAACAGGTAAAATGTCACAGTCCTAAGATTATTAAGCCACCCAGCAAGCCACTAGTTCAAGTCCAGGAATAGTCCCAATATCATCAAGCAACATGGCAGGCTGCTGAATGAAGACTCAGCTACATGCAGGGTCCAAGTGTGTCAAAAAGCACAGAGATCTTTCTCAAAGCTTCTTCTCATATAGTGGAAGCAGACCACAACCCTAAACAGCTACTCAGTGGCTCACAGTAAATTCCACCATGGAGTTGATTATCAATCTCATCATGGGGAATAACTACATCCACCTGCCTAGCCATTCAAATCCAGGGCCAGTCATATTGACACATAACCTTAACTACCATAGTGGCCAAACCAGTTAGAATTGGAGAGAAAACTTTAAGTTATCATTTAAAGTTGCTTAATATTAAGTATTTTATGAATGTACAAAAATATTTTCATGAATTTAAAAAAAAAATGTTGTTTTAGTGTGTGCTGACAAATGAATTTCAACTCACAGAGACTCTATATGACAGAGGACAATTGCCCTATAGAATTTCTTAGGCTGTAATCATTATGGGAGTGAATTGTCAAGGCTTTTTCTCAGGGAGCAGCTCATAGTTTGACCCACTTGCCTTTCAGTTAAGTAGCTGAGTGTTTAACCATTGTGCCACTAGAGCTTTTTAAAAAATACATATGCTAAAAAATTCAAATTCTAATTCGTACAAACCTATATATTCTAGGAAAGTGTTAAGAATACCAAGTGTTTCTAAGTATTTCCTCCTGAGTCAGACATAGTAATCAGAGGTTCTTACATATGCTATGCCTTTCATTAGAAGAAAAGTAATACAATAATCTTAAATTCTAGACTCATAGCTGGTATCGGGGATAATTAGACTTTTGACAAAACACAGAACCCAAGTTCCAGGTTCAGCACTTGTCTATGTCATAATTTCCCAGCTTCTATGGTGACATTTTTCTTTTATAATCATTTTGAATGCTCATTTTTCAAAGTTGTCTTCCAGTCACTAAGGCAACTCTCAATAGAACTCTCTAAATTGTATTCATCAATTATTCTAATATTAAAATTTAATTAAATTTTTAAATAAAATTTACACAAAATTTGATTTGAAGCAGACTTCTAAGTGTAAGGCTCCCTAGGAATTTCTGAAAGGTCAGACATGAGAGCAACAGTAATTAAAGACTTACTGGCAACCTGTTTAAATCGAGTGTCTGAAATAGTCATTTAATTTAGTTGGAATTTTACATAACTACACTTGAACTGGGTGTTAAATGAGCATCCATTCATTATTAGAAATATCATTTGAGCATTGACAGTTAGCAATTTTGATGAAATATACTCTATATTGAAGATATTTTCCACCAAATATGTTTAAGGACATATTTAGTACAGGCATCCATTTCTGTATAAAAAGGACTCATTGTATACTACTGTGTTCAGTAATTAAAATATAAATTCTGACATAATACAGTATTAAAATAGAAATTATAACATATACTTTTGAGCTCATATTTAAGTATCTAGTTAGAATTGAAGGATTTCCAGGGTATTTGTTAGTTACAGAGGATAGGTTACAACTCTAAAAAGTCCCAATTTGAACATTCAATCAGCATTTACTGGGCACTTTGGTGGCATAGTGCCTAGGGCATTTGACTGCTAACCAGAAAGCTGGCCATGCAAACCCACCAACCACTCCTCGGAAGACTGAGCAATCTACTTCCGTAGAGATACTGTCTCACAAATCCAAGGAGGGGTAGCTATGAGTCGAAGTCGACTCGATGGCAGTGAGTTTTTTTTTTTTGGACACTAATAATGATAAAAATATGGAGCTCTGATGGCATAGTGCTAAGGCATTTGACTGCTAACCAGAAGGTTGGCAGTTTGAACCCACTAGCTGTTCCACAGAAGGAAGACTGGGCAATCTACTTCCATGAAGATTTACCATCTCAAAAACCCAGCAGGGGTTGTTATGAGTTGGAATCGACTCAATGGGAGTTGAGTTTGGTTTTACTGGATACTACTATATTAAAGGCATATCGAAAATAGCATGGGAGATTCAAGAGTGTACAAATATTTTGTTGCCTTTTACATTAAAATAGGAGAAATACAACATAAAAAGTAATGAAAACTGAAAATAGGTTGGATAATACTAAGGTTATTTAAATGCATGCAAAATAACTCTGCATGAAGTGACTGGAGAGATTCCATGAAAGAAATAGCATTTTTACTGTTCCTTGAAAGATGAAATATAAGAACATATGAAAATTGGGTAGAAAAGGCAATCTAGGTATAGAGTCGTTTGAAAAACACTGTAGAAGGAGAGAAGTTTGGGAACCGTTGGAGAGTGCATTCTTGCATATTGGCTAACGGTAGAAATCTGGTAAAGGGAATTAACTTGTTATAAGTACATTAGTAACTTTGAGGCCAATTATAAAAATATGAATTTATGAAGCTAATTAATGCAAGTGAAACTAATTAAAGGCAGAGAAATCTTCCCACCTAACACGTGATTTATCATAGATTCCTTTAAAAATCATCCAAGTAACTTAATAAAATATATTCATTTATAAGGAAATATTTATATAGAGGACTTCAAGTAATCTATCTGTTTTGGAAAATGAGGACATCTATCCATACAAGTAACATTTAAAGAGCTCTACCATCCAATTTTTCCGTCTAATCTAGATTCATGAAAATGTAGCCTTCATGTCAATGCCTTTACAGATTAACCCCATATGATCTTTAGTAAAAACTTCTGAATCATAGCAATAATGAGAAAATAGAAATTTTGAGAATGTAAAATATTACAAAAAATAACAACAATGGTGATGATAATATCAGTCATTTTCTTAACAGTTTCAAAGAAGAAATTTGGAAGGAGCCAGGCTTTGAAGTAAGACTCTGACTTTTCTATATCTGAAGTAAGACCATGACTTACTCAATAAATTCTGTTTCAGTGTTCTTCACTGTAAAATGGAGATATCATTACAGGTCCTACTTTACATGATTCTTGTGGAGTTTGAATACAGTAATAAAAAAGCAAAATATTTAATATATGGTAGAGAAAAAAAAACAAATGTTCATTTCCTATGTCCATTCCTTATATATATTATCTCAACACAATCCTGTGAAGTAGATGTTATTTGTTTATCCACCGCTCTGGTGGCATAGTGTCTAAGGCATTTGACTGCTAACCAGAAGGCTGGTGGTTCAAACCCACCAGCCACTCCTTGGAAGGAAGGTTGGGCATTCTACTTCTGTACAGATACTGCCTTGGAAACCTGAGGAGCGGTCGCTGTGAGTCATCTCCGACTCATTAGTGATATTTTTTGAGCTCTTACTCAATGCTTCTTGCAGTGGTCTAAGAGCGGATATCAGATCTGACTCATAGAGACAGACCCCTTCTTGGGTTTCCAAGGTAGTATCACTATGGAAGTAGATTGCCCCATCTTCCTTCCAAGAGTGCCTGGTGGATTTGAACCACCAGACTTCAGGTTAGCAGTCAAATGCCTTAGGCACAACACTACCAGAGCTCCCAGGAGGGGATGTAAGAAAGAACAAAACAAACAAAATTGCCTGCATTTAACAAGATTTTAATAGTGTATTGCTAGGTGGAAGGCAACAAATAAACCAATATGAAGGAAAATTCATAGTCTTGTTTATTTTCCTTGAAGTTCTATAATTTACTCAGGATATGTTTTAATTTAGATTGACTAGTTTTACTTTTATTTATAAACATTGGATATCCTTTTCATCTGTAGGCTTATTTTATCCTTTATGTTAACAAAATTTTATTCAGTGATTAAATATATTCCTCTTCCATTTGTTATGTTTTTGTAAATACCTGCTGTTCAAATTTAATGGGTACTGATTTATGAAATCACAAAATTATGTAGACTGAAGTAGATGTATTAGTGAAAACTATATTGTTTTTGTTGTTGTTAGGTGCTGTCAAGACAGACCTGACTCATAGCGACCCCTCCTCGGGCTTCTGAGGCAATATCACTATGAAAGTAGATTGGCCAACCTTCCTTCCCAGGAGTGCCTGGTGAGTTTGAACCACCAGCCTTTTGGTTAGCAGTCAAGTGCCTTAGGCACTATACTACCAGAGCTCCCATTGAAAATGTATAGAGAACATTTTTAAAAAGGTAATCCAAGACAATAAAGAAAGGGAAAAATATGTATTGTTTTGGTCACCTAGTGCCATTCAGACAGAAGATACCACAAATAGGATGGCTTGAACAAACAGGAGTTTATTCTCTTACAGTTTTGGAGGCTAGAAGTCTGAATTCAAAGTGCCAGGGTCTAGGAGCTGGGTGAAAGTCCCTCAACCTTGGGCTTCAGCTCTGCCTCTTGCTCCTGGCCCACTGAAGCTGGAGGCTTTCATCACTCAGGTACCTACTGGTTGCTGAGGCTGACAAACCCAAGGTTGAAAAGTGAAAAGGCACACTCCCAGTGTTACCAAACAACATGTTGTTGTTGTTGTTATGTGCCACCAAGTCGGATCCGATTCATGCCAACCTGTCCTTGGGTTTCCAAGGTGGTATCACTACAGAAGTGGATTACCCTACCTTCCTTCCTAGGAGTGGCTGGTGGGTTTGAACTGCCAGCTTTCAAGTGCCTTAGGCATGGCAGGCCACTAATTCAAGTCCATTAAAAGTCCCAAGAGTGGCAGGACAACATGGTAGCCTGCTCAACAATGATTCAGCTACATAAAGTGTTCAAGCATGTCATCAGCTGGAGACTTTCCTCAAAGTTGTTTCTTATATACTGGAAGCAGCCCACATCCCTAAAGTAGCTACTCAGCTGCTCCAATAGATTCCACCATGGAGTTAATTGCCGATTTCACCATGTGGATTAACTATATCCAGCTGCCTGACCACTCAACCCAGACAAGTTGACATATAACCTTAACTACCACAATTCCACCTCTTGTCAACTTGGCACCTGTACAGATCTTCATTGGGTGGCATCTGTACAGATCTCCTTCACTGGTTGGCATCTGTACAGATCTCCTTCACTGGGTGGTTCCTGTCGTCTAGGTCCTCTGAGTAGCGACCTCACCCCTTGGCCTGGCGGGCCCTGTTCCTAGTCTTCATTCAGTGGGCCGAGAGCAAGAGGCAGAGCTGAAGCTCAAGTCTGAGGGGTTTTCACCCAACCCCTAGAGCCCAGAACTTTGAACTCAGACTTCTAGCCTCCAAAACTGTAAGAGAATAAACTCCTGTTTGTGAAAGCCATCCCATTTGTGGTATTTCTGTTACACCAGCACTAGGTAACCAAAACAGAATATGGTACTGAGAGAGTGGGGTGCTGCTCTGACAGATACCTAAAATTTGGAAACAGGAATGGAGTGTGTCTTTGACCCGAGATCCCTGCACTGAGACACTGGCAAAAAACCATTGGCAGAGAGACCAGCATGAGAGCACAGCATGAGAGACACCAGCAAAGAGACCAGCATGAGAGACACCGGCAGAGAGTTCAGCATGAGAGATGGCAGTAGTAGAGCCCAGAGACTGGCATGAGATAGCAATAACATTACCAGCCCATGGAGGAGAAAGGTGGATGCCATTGGATAGGTGGCTTCCTGGTGGAGTGGGTTGCCTTCAGGCATTAATTGGTAGAAGAGATCAGCATGAGATGGAGTAGCAGGTTGGCCAGCCCTCAGAACAAGACATCTAAGTGTCCTTTGGGCAGGAAGATTCCTGGTGGAGTGGGTTGCCCTCAAGCATTAATTGGCAGAAATGGAGAGACCAAGGAAACAGAAAGCAGAGCTGCCTCATCCTCAAGGGTAGGATCATGGCCTTTGGGGTTGGAACCACCATAGCTCCTAGGTTGCAAAGAGTTAGACCTTCACCAGCTTGGTTCTGTAGTATGGTGCTGCTCATTCATGTGGGCTAGTGGGATGGAGCCATAGCCCCTGCCCAAGAGTGAGGGGGCAGGGCTACCATGCCTAAGAGGTAGAGGAATGGTGCCCACAAGGCCAATGGGGTGAGGTCACCACTCAAAGGAACTAAGGGACTGGAGCCACTCAGTGAAGAAGATCTGTACTGTACAGATGTCACCCAATAGATCTGTACAGTTGCCAAACTGACAAGGGGTGGAATGTGGTAGTTAAGGTTGTATGCCAACTTGGCTGGACCTGGTTGAGTGGCTGAGAAGCTGGATATAGCTATTACATGGTGAGATTGGTATTTAACTTCATGGTGGAATCTACTGGCCCAGCTGAGTAGCTGCTTTAGGGATGGGCACTGCTTCCAGTATATAAGAAGCAATTTGAGAAAGGTCTCCAGCTTATGGAATGCTTAAACCCTATATGTAGCTAAGTCATTGTTCAGCAGGCTACCATGTTGCCCTGCTGATCTTGGGACTTTTAACAGTCTTGAACTAGTGGCCTATCATGTTTGGTAACACTGGGACTGTGCCTTTTTACTTGTTGACCTTGAGTTTGTCGGCCTCAGCAGCCGGCAGCTGCCTGAGTTAAGAGATACCTCTAGCTTCAATGGACCAGGAACAAGAGGCAGAGCTGAAGCCCAAGGCTGAGGGGCTTTCACCCAGTCCCGAGAGCCCAGCACTTTAAACTCAGACTTGTAGCCTTCAAAACTGTAAGAGAATGAACTCCTGTTTGTTAAAAGTCATCCTATTTGTGGTATTTCTGTTAGAGTGGCACTAGGTAACCAAAACATGTATATTGTACTTATTTAAGCATGTTCTGCATTTTAAAATATGATCTCTATGTAGTCTTCACTAGTGTATCTAGTCTATATATTTTGTACTTTACAAATCTACATATATTAAAATTTAACATCAGAAATTTTCAAGAAACAAATCAAAGAGGAAATATACTTAATTGAAGAATAAATTTTTCCTGATACAATAGATGAGATGAATCTGCAGATCAAATGGTATTATTTCATGTTTAAAAATAAAAGTAAAGCCTGAAACTATTAGCGTACCCTTGTCTGGAGGAAAGAAAAGTGAAGAAACTCCAAGTCATATGAAATCAATTAGTCCAAGGGACTAAAGGACCATGGGAACCTCAGCCTTTACAACCATGTACAGAAGTACTAGATGGTGCCTGGCTACCAATACCAAGTTCTTCAAAAGGGATCAATATTGGAGATCCTGGCTAGGTTAGGAAGAAAATGTGGAACAAAATTCAAAAACACAAAAATGACCAGAATTACTGGTAAGATAGAGATTGGTAAAACCCCCAAGGCTATGGCCCCAGGTTGTCCTTCAGGCCAGGAACTATACTCACTTCTGTGAATTAGTTTTCAGCCAAACAGTAGAAAGGCTACTCCAGGGAGATGCATCTGCCTACCTCAGGGAGATCTACCCCTTAGAACAATCAACTATGAGAGACTTGAAGGGCAGTATTTGTATAGGGGGAACTCTAGACAAACAAGAATGCACAGATAAGAAGGACATAAGGAAGGAGTAGTCACAGGGAGGAGATGGAATGAGAGCTATTTATTGTTGAGATTTTAATTGGTGCTGTGAAACAAAATATCTATAAACTTTTGAGAGTATAGTGAATCTGCTTTGTAAATTTGCACCCAAATCACAATAAAAAAATTAAGAATAAATAAAAGTAAAACAAACCAATATAACTAGAGGCATATATTGTGTGAGTGAATGAGTGAACCTCAAGGAAAAGAAAAAAAAAAAAAAAACTTCAGTCATTTAGGTAGAAGAAAAAGTTATAATGTAGTAAATTACAACAGGTGTAAAGGCATTATCAAATTTCTCCATAGCAATATTCAGTGCTGTAAGACAATGGTACTAAGCTCATTTATTCTTTAATAAAGAAAGTGAAACACAAATTTTCACTCAAAAAATAAGGAAAATAGTCAGGCTTCTCAAACTTGAAAGCATTTGGATACTAAAACGTGAGTAATCACTCTTGAATGAATTGAATATGAACACATCTAGTTGATCACAAGATGGATGGAGAAACTATATAAAAATTAACATAATATATAATGTCATATGAAAGCTAGAAAATGTTAATAAACTTTTGAAGTGAAGAAACTTTGTTCAAATAATTTTATACCCTGCTAAGATGAATACTGGATTATACATTTACTCTCAATGATACAAAACGTCAGGCCATTCAGCACCATATGTACAGAAAAATAAAATCTTGCTCTTAAAAAAGAGACATAAAAAATTAGAAAAATGAATTTCTATGTAAGAAAGGAACCAGAATTATTAAAGGGAAATTATGAAGCAACTCACTTGAGTGTGAAAATATTCAGGTGCTGTGTTATAAGTTGGTTTGTTGTATGGGTAAGAAAATGAGAAGAAATAAAATATTTCAGGAAGCAGGGGATAGGTAAAAGCTTATGTCCTGACTAATTGTACTGTGGCAAAGGTTTCATGTATGATTATTCTTCAGCTTCATAATTTCCCTTTAATATATATGGTTCCTTTCTTAAATAGAAATTCATTTTTCTAATGTTTTATGTCTCTTTTTTAAGCAGACGATTTTATTGTTCTGTATACATGGTGCTGTATGTCCTGAGGTTTTGCATCATTGAAAGTAAATGTATATTATATGTTATAATTTTCTCTCTAAATTTTCTTAAAATTATTCTTTAAAGAGTTAAGTACCCACTTGTGGTTTAATTGCTTATAAAGGAAGCTTTACTTTCTTCTCTGAATGTGAAATACTACATTTACATAAATGTCAAGGTTTGTAAGACATTTTTAAGATAATTGTATAAAATCACAAAACAATGCTGTTGTTGGGAAAAGGATAATTCACAAATTGTACCTGTTGTCAATCATTTTAGATGTAATTGAACTCAGCCAGCCCACTGAGCTTGTGTTTTCCTTCTTTCCTGACTTAAACTCAGGCCTTTGTTTTGCATAGTTTCTAAAAACTCACTGTAACCTCTGGTGTTATCTTCCTGCTGGAGCTGCTTATAATAAGGTTGAATTAGATAAAATGCTCCCCAAAAGTTTTTAAACCTAAAACACAATATATTGTTATGTTTAGACAGCAACTTATGACAATATTGTTAGTTGCTGTCCAAGCAAAAAATAATCAAACTCACTGCCGACAAGTCGGATCCGACTCATAGCGACCCCTTCTTGGGTTTCCCAGAGGTAACACTATGGAAGTAGATTGCCTAACCTTCCTTCTGAGGAGTTCTGGTTAGCAGTCAAATCCCTTAGGCACTACACCATCAGAGCTCCTAGGCTCCAACCCACAAAGACACCATATTAACAGAACAAAACATTGCCCACTGCTGTCCGTCTTCACAATCATTTATTTGAGCCCATTATTGTGAGTATTATATCTAATCCACCTCTGTGAGGATCACCCTTGCCTTCTCTAGCTCTCCACTTCACCAAACATGATGTTGTTCCTGATCATGCATCCAAAATAAGTGAGCTAAAATCTTGGACAATATTCTGTAATCCACAAAGATTTCATCGGATAATTTTTGAAAGTAGATCACATCCTTTCTTTCTGTCTTACTCTGGAAGCTGGCCGTCATAAGTGATCCTGGTGGTATTTGCAATACCAAAAGCATAGCTTCCAGCACCATAGCAACGAGAAAGCCATCCCAGTCAAACAAACTGACAGATGGATGATGGTGACTAGAGGTCCTTTATAAACAAAGAAACATAGCCCTCCATGTTACTTGACAATGACATATACCATTGACAAAACAGGGGGAAATTAAAAACTGTGGCAAAAGTTGGTGGTAAACGTGAACATATAGTACCCTAAACTACTGGGGAAATCAGAATATTAGAACACAAAAAAATACTTGAAACACTGTCAAAAGAAAATATAATAAAATTGACAAAAATGTGAGGTGGAGGAATAATGCTAACTTCTCATCTTTTAAAGCAGAGAATCATTTAAACTCTCCAATGTTGAAACGTTGAGGGAGAAATAGCAAAAACTTAATATGTATAATTTTTTTTGACATTATAAAACAAATAACCTAACTTAGCTGTTTCTTCATTTTACTTGTGATTATTTTTTCTTCAAAAACTAAATATGTGATTTTTAATAATAACCCACTGCCGTTGAGTCGATTCTGACTTATAACAACTGTGTAGGACAGAGTAGAACTGCCCCATAGGGTTTCCAAGGCTATGAATCTTTAAGGAAACAGACTGTGGTATCTTACTCCTGTGGAATGGCTGGAGAGTTTAAACTGCTGACCTTTCAGTTAACATCCAAGTGTTTCAACACTGCACTACCAGGGTTCCTCTTTTATTAATAACTGGTTGAGTAATATGTTTTACTTTAATGCCATCATCCCTCTGTTTATTCTGTAGGTATGCATGTATGCATACATGCATAGTTGTGATGTTCCCTAAATTTAGTAATGTTTATTCCTTTTCTTTTTGTCTTCTCTCCATTTTTTTCTAAAGTTTTTGTATTTTTACAAAAAGAAACATTTATTATATAAAAAAATAAAAATAAAAGTAAGACATTAAAGTTCAAAGAAATGAAATCACTTGTTAAGGTCACATAAAATTTATTCTAAATTCGTTTTGGTCAGCGAATAAATAATTGGTGTGAATATTTCAGGATTTTTTTTTTTTTTAAGTTTTATTCTCTGAATCATTGGCATTGGGCAACAAACTTAACTTGTAATTTATCCTCTTTTTAAAATTTATTTTTATAAATGAGGATAATTTGTGAATGACTTACTTTTTCTTTTTGTATGTCTCAAATGCCAAATGAGTGTAGTTAATAATTTTAGGCCACTTTGCTATAAGTTGGATACAACTCCAAGGCAATGGGTTTGGTTTGGGTTTTGATTTGCTTTAGGTATGATCCTAAACAGAACATTAAAGCCTAAAAATTCTTTTGATTTTACTTGCTTTGTCTGTAACACACACAACAACAACAACAACAAGGGAAAGAAAGAAAGAGGGTGAAAGGGAGGGAGAGGAGAAGTAAAATTGAGGATAATTAAGAATTTTTCCTGTTTACCTGTACCCTCTGTTTCTTTCTGACTTCATGATAATTTGGAATCTTTCTATATGTATATGTGTTTATATACATATAAATGCATATAATCTAAATTTTAAAACTGGGATTTATCTACCATAAATATTTATAGTCTTTATACAAGGTTATAGGAATTGGAAGGCAGGCCATATATTTTAGACTAATCTATTTTAGAGTACCTTTAAATGGTATTCCATGTAACAGTTTTATTAAATTCCTTGATTTAAAGTATTACTGAATTATCCTGTAATCTACAATTCTCATGTGAAGGGACAAAAATCCCACCAAACCTAGGAGATGGGAATTTAATTCCACAGAACAAAATGTGCTTTTAATAAACTGTGACAACACAGGCAAGAGAAAGAAAAAGGTTTAGGAGGCAAAAGATGCAGGTTTCAGACTAATGAAAACATTCAATCCATGTGTCACAGACAAATAAAATAGAAATGAACTTGGTGAGTGGGCACTGACCTCTTAAGTACACGTATTCTGTTCTTTATACCAAACTCACCTAAACAAACAATGAATCTCTAGTTAACATTTGTCTTATGAAGAAATGCAATAAACTGGTTAAAAGAATAAACTTCCAATGCAGCAGCACAATGAAATCAACCTAGCTAAAGGAATTTACTTTACACAATACAGAACATGACACTTGTGAATTATATGTCATATTGTTGTTATTGTTAGGTGCAACAGAGTCAGTTCTGATTCACAGGATCCTATGTACAACAAGTGAAACACTGCCTGGTCCTCTGCCATCTGCACAGTCGTTACAGTGTTTGAGACCATTGTTACAGTCACTGTGTCAATCCATCTCATTTGAGAGTCCTCCTCTTTTTTGATGACACATTAGTTTACCAAGCATGATGTACTACTCCAGGGACCATTCCTTCCAGATTATATGGTTAAAGTATGTGATACAAAATCTTGCCATCCTTGCTTCAAAGGAGCATTCTGGCTGTACTTCTTCCAAGACAGACTTGTTCATTCTTCTGGCAATCCACACACAGTATATTCAACATTCTTCAGCAACATCTTAATTCAAATATTAATTCCTCTTCTGTCTTCCTTATGCATTATTCAGCTTTTATGTGCATGTGAAGTGAAAAAAATATGATGGCGTAGGTCAGGCACACCTTAGTCCTTCCTCAAAGTGACATCTTTGCTTTTTAACACTCATCTATCAGTTTGTCTTACTGTGGTGTCTTGCATGTTTCTGCAATGTTGGAAACTATGCAAGGGGAATTTCAAATACCAGCATGCTCACCCACAGAGGACAGGTTTTAGTGGAGCTTCTAGACTAAGATGAAATAGAAAGAAAGTCCTGATGATCTACTTCTGAAAAAAAAAAAAAAAAAGCTAGTGGAAACTTTAGGAATAGTAGCACACTATTGTCTGATATAGTTCCAGAAGATGAGGCCCTCAGATGGGAAGATACTCAGAATATGACTAGGGAAGAGTTGCCTCCTCAAAGTAGAGTTGACTTTAATAATGCAGATGGAGTAAAACTTTTGGAACCTTCATTTGCTGATGCGGCATGATTCAAAATGAGAAGAAACATCTACAAACATCATTAGTAATCAAAAGTTAGAATGTAGAAAGTATGAATCCAGAAAAATTGGAAGTCATCAAAAATAAAGTGGAATGCATAAAGATTGATATCCTAAGCATTATTGTTGTTGTTGTTGTTGTTATGTGCTGTAGAGTTGGACCTGACTCATAGTGACCCCTCCTTGGGTTTCTGAGGCAGTATCACTATGGAAGTAGATTGTCCAACCTTCCTTCTGAGGAGTGACTGGTGAGTTTGAACCGCCAGACTTCTCATTAGCAGTCAAGTGCCTTAGGCACTATGCTACCTGAGCTCCTATCCTAAGCGTTAGTGAGCTGAAATGGGCTCATATTCATCCTTTTGAATCCAACAATCATATAGTCTATGCTGGAAATCACAAATTGAAGAGGAATGGTATCACATTCAAACCTAAAAAGAGCATTTCAAGATCTATCTTGAAGCACAATGCTGTGATAGGATAATGTCAATATACCTACAAGCAAGATTAGTTAATACAGCTATTATTCATATTTGGGAGCTCTGGTAGCGCAGTGCCTAACACACTTGACTGCTAACCAGAAGGCTGGAGGTTCAAACCCACCAGCCACTCCTCGGAAGGAAGGTTGGGCAATCTACTTCTGTAGTGATACCACCTCGGAAACCCAAGGAGGGGTCGCTATGAGTTGGGTCTAACTCGACGGCACATAACAACATTATTCATATTTATGCATCAACCACTTATGCCAAGATGAAAAAATTATACACTAGTACCAACTCCTGCAGTCTGAATTTGACATGAAATCAAGAAACACTGATAATTATTAGTGGTTAGAATGCAAATGTTAGAAACTCAAAAGCATCAGTAGTTTGAAAATATGACCTTGTTGATAGAAATGACACAGGAGATAACATGGTAGCATTTTGTAATACCAATAACTTATTGTTTGCAAAATCTTTTTTTTTTCAACAACATAAATGGTAACTATACACATGGACCATGACAGATGGAAAATATAGGAATCAATTACATCTGTAAAAAGAGATGATAGAGAAGCTCAATATAGGTCATATCTGTGATTATGTAGGTACATACACACAGTGTGGAAAAGGTTTGATTGAGGGCAATTTCTGTTTATCAAATGATGCTGATATTGGAAACTTAAATCACAAAGGAAAAATTCTGATCGTTAATAAGGTTGTTGTTGTTGTTAGATACCATTGAGTTGGTTGCTACTCATAGAGACCCTAATGCACAACAGAATGAAACATTGCCCAGTCCTGCACCATCTTCACAATCTTTGCTATGCTTGAGCCCATTGTAGCAGCCCACTATGCCAATCTGTCTCTTTGAGGGCCTTCCATTTTTTCACTAACCCTCTGCTTCACCCAGCACAATATTCTTCTCCAGAGACTGCTTCCTTCTGACAACATGAGCAAAATACATGAGGTGAAGTTCTGGCCATTCTTGTTTCTAAGGGATATTTTGGTTGTACTTCTTCCAGGACAGATTTATTCATTCTTCTGGAAGTCCATGGTATTGTCTATATTCTTCACCAACATAACAACTCAAATGCATTCATTCTATGTTCTTCCTTATCAATCGCCCAGCTTTCTTATGCATATGAGGTTCTTGAAATACCATGACTTGGATCAGGTCCACCTTAGTCTTCAATACAACATCTTTGCTCTTTAAAACTTTTAAGAGGTTTTTTTGCAGCAAATTTGTTTAGTGCAATATGTCATTTGATTTCTTGACTCCTTCATCCATGGGCATTGATTGAGGATCAAGTAAAATGAAATCTTTGGTAGCGTCAATCTTTTGTCCATTTATCATGATGTTGGTTATTGGTCCAGTTGTGAGGATTTTTGTTTTCTTTATGTAGAGGTGTAATTCATACTGAAGGCTGTAATCTTTGATCTTCATCAGTAAGTGCTTTAAGTCATCCTCACTATCAGTAAGGTTTTGTCATCTGCATATCTCAGGTTGCTTATAGGTCTTCCTCTAATCTGGAAGTCCATGGTATTTTCAATATTCTTCATTGATGCTGCTTTCTTTTTCAAATAGTGCAGCTTCTCAGATTATTTGCTCAACATAAAGAATAAATAAGTATGGTGAAAGGATATAGCCCTGATGAGCAAATTTCCTGATATTAAACCAAGCAATATCTCCTTGCTTGGAGACTATACACATGGTTTCACTGGATAGAATACAAATGAATTGAATTGACTACCTTTTTGGAAAGAAATGATGGATAATAAGAATATCATTAGTCAGAACAAGGCCAGAGACTAACTATGGAATGGACAATCAATTGCTTATATGCAAGTTCAACTTGTAGATGATGAAAGTAACACATCCATGAGAGTCAATATATGACCTTGAATATATTCCCTCATGTATTGGGAAAATCTGCTGCAAAAGACCTCTTTAAAATGTTAAAGAGTAAAGATGTCAATTGGTGAAAGGATGGAAACCTTTCCTGATTTTAAACCAGGCAGTAGTCCTTTGTTCTGTTTGAACAACTGTCTCTTGGTCTATGTACAGGTTAATATATACCCATTACAGAAAACCCAGGAGCACTAGTGGTACAATGGCTAAGTATTCAGCAACTAACTAAAACGTTGGTGGTTCAAACTCACCCAGCAATTCTGCAGAAGAGAGACCCAGTGATCTGTTTCCATAAAGATTACTACCAGGAAAACCCTATGAGGCAGTCTACTCTGTCACATGGGGTCATTATGGGTCAGAATCAACCTGAAAGCACATAGCAACAACATAGAGAAGTAAAATTGTAAAGAAATAAGGAAAAAATAACCCTCATCTTTGAAATAACCACTATGAACTATTTTTTTATTTTAAAAAATAATAGTTTTGCTAGATTATTTTTTTGCATAATTGAGATTATATTTTTATCTAATGTTGCATCTTTCTCCTTTCACTTAACTGGACATAGAAGTTTTCAATTATACTGAAAACATAATTTTAAATGAGTGCTTGATATTGTAATAGGTAGATATGACTCAATACCTTGATATACCGTCTTTTGTGGACGTTTGAAACGATTTTTTTTTTTTTTTGCTTCTACGTAATGTTGCACTAAATATCTTCTTGTATAAACTTTCTGTTTTTCATTGCATTTTCTTAGTGTAAATTCTAAGAATGTTATTTATGAGACTGAGGGCAAGAGAATTTTGAAGTCTCTTTTTTATATACTATCAATTGCTCTCCAAATTGTTTGTATCAATTTATATAGCACTGTGATTGAAATTTTCAATTATTTAACAATTTGTTACATTTAAAAAGTTTCCCATTTTTTTCATTTCTTTGATTATATTGATATTGAAAACATTATATGTTTAATGTGTATTTTTTCATTTTATCAATTATCTGTTTATTTTCTTGTCTTTCTTTTAAAGCTTTACTGTTTCAGACATTAATTGTGGTTTTTTAGGTAGCAAAACAAACAAACAAACTCTGCCACCAAGTCAATTCCAACTCATAGCAATCCCCATTGTGTTTCCAAGGCTGTAAATCTTTAAGAAGACTAGCTCATTTTTCTTCTGTGGAGCGGCTGGTGGATTCAAACCACAACCTTTTTGGTTAGCAGCCAAATGCCTAGCCACTACACCAACAGAACTCCTTTTTTTATGTTGGAAGGCTATGTTATTTTTGTCTCACATTTGTAACCTTTGTAGTATATTATTTCTATTCCTTTCTCTGATGGCAGCTATATCATTTAACCACTCATATCTTCAATATATTATTATTTTTTTTCCTTTAAATTCTTTATCAGCTGTTACAATTTGAGAGTACTCTGGTAAAGTCTCCAGCCACACGTTTGTATGTTTCTAGCTTATGCCAGCATTTATATAATGCTGTGTGTTTAGCACTAAATGAAATTGTTATGATGTTGAACAATTTGAGCCTCACAAGAATCCAGAGAGGAAGATCCCATTATTATCTCCATTTTTCAGATGAAGCAATTGAGGCACAGAAAAGTTAAATAATTTGCTCAGTGTTACCCATCTGAAGTTCAGCCCAGCCAATCAGGCCAAGAGTATGTTTTAGCTTATGGCATTTTAACCCAGTTGGCATTCAATACCTACAGGTTCAAAATCATCTAATCTTCATTGCCTGTTGGAGCTTTAATCAATTTAAGCCTACTCTCTGTATCACCTTTGTAACAAGTTTGTGGTGATTGAACAAACTAACTTCTGTGAAATACAAATAAGAGATGGTATCCCTTTTCTCCAGTAACTACCTTCAGCCATGCTCTATTGAAAGTACTTTTCCATTCTCTTAATGATCCTTAATGATGTCAATACCTTAGGCAGATCCCATAGCTTTCTGGTCATTCTGGTAATAAAAAGATCATTCATTTATATAAGAGAGGGGTTCAAGCTCAAACTCCTCTAAGTCTCCCTCCTCCAGCAGTACATTCCACACTCTTCTGTCACTGAGCCCCCCTAGCCCAGTCAGCTGTCTCCTTGGGGCACTTTCGATATAGCTCAGTCTAAGCTGCCTACTATTCATGAGGTTTTCAATGTATCCTTTCACCATACTTATTCAAACTGTATGCTGAGGAAATAATCTGAAAATCTGGACTATACGAAGCAGAACACAGCATGAGGGATGGAGGAAGACTCATTAACAACCTACAGTATGCAGATGAAACAATCTTGCTTGATTAAAGGGAAGATTACTTGAAGCATTTATTGGTGAAGATTAAACACTACAGTCTTCAGCATGGATTATACCTCAACACAAAGAAAACAAAAATACTCACAACTGGACCAATAAGCAACATCGTGATAAATGGAGGAAAGACTGAAGTTGTCAAAGATTTCATTTTACCTGGATCCACAATCAACATCCATAGAAACAGCAGCCAGGAAATCAGTCGTATTGCACTAGGCAAATCTGCTACAAAAGACCTGGTTAAAGTGTTAAGATGTCACTTTGAGGACTAAGGTATGCCTTACCCAAGCCATGTTGTTGTGTTGTTGTTAGGTGCCTTCGAGTTGTCTCTGACTCATAGTGACTCCTCTTTGGGTTTTCAAGGAGGTACCTCAGAAGTAGATTGCTCAATCTTCTTCAGAGGAGTGGCTGGTGGGTTTGAACTCCCTACCTTGAGTCAGGGCCGACTCAATGGCAAATAACAACAACAACAACAACCTTCTGGTTAGTAGTCAAGTGCCTTAGGCACTATGCCACCAGAGGTCCCTACCCAAGCCATGGTATTTTCAATTGTCTCATATGCGTGTGAAAGGTGGACAATGAATAAGGAAGACAAAAGAAGAATTGAAGCCTTAGGATTGTGATGTGGGCAAAAAAGTACTGAAAATACTGTAGAAGCCGGAAGAACAAACAAATCTATCCTGCAGGAAGTGAAGCTGCAGTGCTCTTTAGAAGCAAGAATAGCGAGACTTCATCTCACCTACTTTAGTCATGGGAGTTCTGGTAGTGTAGTGCCTAAGGCACTTGCCTGCTAACCAGAAGGCTGGTGGTTCAAACCCACCAGCCACTCCTCGGAAGGAAGGTTGGGCAATCTACTTCCGTAGTGATACTGCCTCAGAAACCCAAGGAAGGGTTGCTATGAGTTGGGTCTGACTCGACGGCACATAACAACAACAACAACCCTTCTCTCTAGCTCCAATTTTCTTTCAACCAAATAGTTTTTGGGGTAGAGTGGGAGCATTGGCAGCTCTGCCAACCTATTGCATACACAGTTAAACAACTGGAGAAGGAGGTCCTATTTTCCACTACTCCTTCCCAGTTCTTATGACTGATTCTCTTAGAGATATCGTACTTGATTGTAACAGTTGAATATGCTCTCTTCTGTCTGTCTCTGTCTCTCTCCATCACTTATGTTCTCTCTGGATTCTGCTTCTACAGCCTGGTAGAATATAGAAGGCTTGCTAGGGATGATAGTTGAGGGGAGGAAGTCAGTTTTACTCCCTTTTTATAAGCCCCAGAAATGAGGACTGAATGTTGATTTCTATTTTCTCTTTTTGGAATGTAATACATGTACCATGTTTTTACATAAATAATGCATGATTTACACATTTTTGCATACCACTCAACTCACAAAGGGACTCTACAATATTTTTATGAGTTGATGATTTCAATTTCAACTTTTTTTTTTTTTTTTAATGGTAAGTCGTCTTCTTGTTGCCTATTGACCTGGAGGTTTGGTTCCCAGCAGCAGATCCTTAGGGGCAGAAGCAGATTACCCTATAAACAAGGTAATCACAGGTTCACTTATGCTTACTTACTAATCTATTGTGAACAATTTTACATGAGTTTTATGTGAACCTATTTACAATAGAATATGTGAACCTATTTACAATAGAATAGTAAATAAGCACAAGTAAGCTTATGCTTACTTGTTTACTGGATACTCAGTCCCTGCTGTTGTTGTTGTTGTTATGTGCCATCGAGTCGGCCCTGACTCATAGCGACCCCTCCTTGGGTTTCCAAGGCAGTATCACTACGGAAGTAGGATTGCCCAACCTTCCTTCCGAGGAGTGGCTGGTGGGTTTGAACCGTCAGCCTTCTGGTTAGCAAGAGGCTTTGATTCTGTGGGAAAGTTCTGTGGGGCTTGGAGAGAGACATGCCTGCTGCATCTAGAAGCAGAATCTCTGACGTGGTGAAAAAAATGTGAAATTGTTCACTACAGATTAGTGTATAAGCACAAGTAAGCCCATGCTAACCAGGCTTACTGTACAGTGACACTGCTCACCCATATACCCTCAAATTTCTAAAGGCTCACCGCAGGATTCCTTCCCTGATCTATGAGCCACTTTGTCCAATGCTGGAAGAAATTGTTTTTTCTACCTTTTAAATAGCCCTTGCTTAAGGAGCTCTGGTGTCATAGTGTCCGTAAGTCACTTGGCTGTTATCCAGAAGGTCAGAGGTTCAAATCTGCCTGCTGATCTGCAAGAGGAAGATGAGGCAGTCTACTTCTGTAAAGATTTACAGCCTTGGAAACTCAACGGAACCTCACGCTATGAGTCGGAATTGACTTGACAGCAGTGTTTCATTTTCGTTTGTTTAAACAGCCTTCGCTAAGGCAACCTGCACTAGCCCAGGAAATGCTAGCATGAGAACCTTGGGATCAGAGGGTTCATATGTGCTTTGATGGGACAAGATGGGTAAGACTAGCTGCCCTGGGGCACTGAGGGGTGGGGGTGGGGGGAACCTAAAGCCCCATGGTCCTGCTGCCTGGCTTCACACGGGGCCAGCACCACAATACCTGAGAGAGCCAAAGCTCTCTGCTCCAGGACCAGCCGGTGCTCAAGCTGTGGCAGCACTATGTGGAGCTCATCACTGGGGTATTAGCAAATAAAAAAAAAAAAAAAAAAAGAAGTTGATCTATCTATGACTTCTTGACCATGGCTTTATTATACAAATATGATCAAAAGTAACAGTTTTGGACTATTGAATGAGAATGAGTGAGGCCAAAACTCACTTCTAGAAATGTCATGAAACATGTACAGTGTACACATGGGCATACTATGGCAGAACTTCTTACATAATTTCATCATTTTTGCCCATTATGTGTGTGAGCACGTTATTTAAGTGGATGAGCTATTTGCGAAAGAAAGGTGTTGTCTTTTTGTCTTAGCTTTGGGTTTTAATTGACAATTCTGGGTTAACCAGAGAAATCCTGTTATACATTTACTAATTTTTGCCTTGAAGTTTATTTTGGTTTTATTTTCTCTGACTCTGATGATTTTTAGTCAGTTTGCATCGACATATGCCTAGGTTTTATTTTCACTGAAAATGTTTCTTGTTAGTGATATACAGTTACATTTTGTAAGCCAATGGAAACACTGCTTTTTTATGCTTCAGCAAGGTAAAAGAAAAAAGAAAAAAAGACATGAAACCAAACCTACTGCCACTGAGTCAATTCCAACTCATAGTGACCCTGTAAGACAGAGTGGACTGCCGCCATAGAGTTTCCAAGGCTGTAAATCTTTACGGAAGCAGACTGCCTCATCTTTCTTCCATGGTGTGGTTGGTGGGTTTGAACAGTTGACCTTCTGAATAGCAGCTGAATGCTTTAACCATTGCACCATAAGACCTTCTTCAGCAAAGTAAAGGAAGTGTCCAAAGTCCCTCTATCACTGAAAAGCAGCATTGGGATTCTATCCCAGGCAATTCTGCCTCCAAAGGCAATGCCTCCAACTGCTACTTCTCTCATTTTTCTCTAGCAGTGTGGAAAATACCATCTTGATCTCATTTTTATTGTTGTTTTAGCAGTTTTCAAAACACATCCGAAGCTTCAGTTGTCTAATTCAAAGATATACCAAATGCTTTAACAAGATGAGGTTGCTATTACACTTTGTTTCCTGCCACTTCCACCCACATAGTTTCTAATCTTTCTTCATCTTTGCTTTTCTGATCAGTTTAGAGTTCATGAGTCTTGGAATCAAGGAAGCCTAGATTTAAATCCCAGGTTTGATATCGTTTCATCTGCAAATCATTTTGAGGATTAAAGAGCCTATTCACTAAAGTGAAGATTATAGCATGAGTCTTATATTGTTCTATTGATAAAAGGTGGACATATCAATCTATGCCTGGAAAAGTGCTGGCACAGCCCAAAGGGAATCTCTTTGCATGGAACATGAGGATGTTCCTGGGTGAGAAATAAATGTCCTGTATGGCTGGGGTTCATTCAAACTTACCTGAATACTTATGCTCAACTAGTGATTTAGTCTGGAGTCCCACGGTAGTGCAAACAGCTAATTTACTTGATTGAAAGTTTGAGTCCACTCAGAGATGCTTCTGAAGAAAATCTGTGCAATCTAATTATATATATATATAATATATATATGTTGTTGTTTGCCATCGAGTCGGCCCCGACTCATAGCGACCCCTCCTTGGGTTTCCGAGGCAGTATCACTACAGAAGTAGGAATGCCCAACCTTATATATATATCAGCCATTGAGAGTTCCGTGGAGCATGATTCTAATCTAACACACATGAGGCTGCCAGAAGTTGGGTCAATGCAACAAAAATATCTTTTTTTCCACCAAATGTGTTTGGCCCAACTAAATATCCCAAAATTAAGGCCTAGTGATGATGATTTTCAGCAAAGCCTACAGCTATCACTCCAATCTGCTTTCTGTCCAGTCTTTTCAAAATGTTTAGGTGTAGGGAGAGAGATTAAAGTAAGTAAAATCTGTGAGGCCATTTTTGGAAACTGAATTTTAGAGCACAAGCAATGTTATTTTTGAGCACTCCAAGAATATATGTCTCATGATACAAAAAGAAGGCTACTTTCCCCTTTCCCCGCCTGCCCCATTTAACTATAGTTAACAAGTGTCCGGTGGAGTCATTCTGTTGTAGGGACAAGATAGTCCTTAATCCCTGTTGTGAAGAGCCAATGATCACAATAGGTTGAAGAGGGAAAGCAAAAGTTGATTGAATATCAATACCCAAGGAGACAAATAGAATCACTTCTCTGAAATGTCTGTCTCCTTGAGCAAAGGGGTTAACATGATTATATAGGGAGATGGGAAGAAGCTTAAAGATCCCTTGCACTGCCAGGAATGTCATTGTTCTTCTCTTCTCTGGTTACTTTGGACTCAGAGTCCTTCTTCCCAGGGTTGTCTTGCTTCATAGGCTATGCTTCTCAGTTGAATCCAGTCATGGGAGAGGGTTATGCTTAGAAGAATGTATAATTGAAAATTACAAACCTAAAGAACTCAACATCCATAAAACCAAACCAAACTCACTGCTGAGGAGTCAGTTCTGACTCATAGCAACCCCTCCTTGGGATTCTGAGGTGGTATCTCTATGGAAGTAGATTGCCCAGTCTTCCTTCCAAGGAGCGGTTGGTTGCTTTGAAATTCCAGCTTTCTAATTAGCAATCAAATGCCTTTTACAATATGCCTCCAGAGCTCCTAACATCTGTAAAGAGGTTGGTTATTCCATTTACTTAAAAGAAAGCACAATGGAGGGGGAAATAACAAGTTCATCACTGTGATTAATGTCTACTTTAATCATGCCTGCTAGTCTGTTAAAGTTCTGCAATTTTTAGTGACAGACCCCTTCGGTCTTCCACTTAAGCCATCCACAACTCCAAACAGCAGCTTTTCCAGCATGGGAGTACTTTTCCAAGGTGAACAGTTATGACTGTGGGGTGCTCAATGCATCAACCAGAGCCTCACTGAAGAGCAAGGAAGAGATGGTGAGCTGATTGTGGAACAGCTGTGAGTACTCATAGTGGCTGGCAGTTGTTAATTTGTGTGTTGTAATAATCAGTGCAATGTGTACTCAGAGGCAAACCAGCATAGAGCTGCTGGTTCCCTGAGGAGGAATGATGATGCAACAGTAGACAGGTTTATGATTATGCCTCCTGAACTTCCCCCTCACACACACTAGACATGACATTCTATACCTCAGTATATGGCATTTCCATCCTTCCAGTTACTTTACCCAAGAACCTCTGAGTCTTTCTTGAGTCCTCTCTTTCCACATTCATTTTATTAAGAATCTCATTGACTCTAACTTGGAAATACATTCAGAATCCAAACATTATCATCCCTTCTGCTGCCACCCTGATACCAGTCTTCATCATCCTTCCTCTGTATTATGGCAGAGGCCACTTCATTGGTGACCCAACTTCTACACTTGCCCCCTCAGCAGTGTGATCTCAACACAGCAACCAGATTGAGCCTTTTTAAATGAAAGCCAGTCAATGCCCCTCCTCTCTTCTGAACTGTCCATATGACTTGGATCTTACCAGGGTGAAAGTCAAAGTCATTACAATGATTTACAAAATTGTAGTGGCTCTATCTTCCATCCATAGTATCCCTGACTTCCTCATGGATGATGATTTTATTTATACATAATATATCAACTCTACTGTCACTGAGTTTATTCCAACTCATAACAACCCTATAGGACAGAGTAGAACTGTCCCATGAGGTTTCCGAGGCTGTAACTCTTTATGGAAGCAGACAGCCTCATTTTTTCCCACAGAGTGGCTGGTGGGGTTTGATCCACTAACCTTGTTGTTAGCAGTCAAATGCCTTAACTACTGAATCACCAGAGCTTCTATAGGTCATATACCATATATCAAAAGTAATATTTAATAAGTAGCATAATGTATAATATTTATAATATATAACTCTAGGATTATTAAGAGTAAAATATAAATTAATCCATATAAAATGTTTAGAGGAGTTCTGGCACATGGTAAGTACTCAGTGCATTCAATTTATACTTATTCTTGTGTTTCTATTACTGAGGGATGTGGAAGTATGGGAAGTAACAGATGCCAATTCACTCATGAAGGAATCACAGCTCAATAGAATCAAGAAACTGGACAGGAGCCATTACAAGGACTTGGCAGAGCAGAGATTCAATCCCATGTTTCCTGATTGACTTAAATTGTCCAAATTCTTTCCAACATTATTATTATTAATACTGAGTTTAATTAACTTTGGAAAATGATGTTCTATATTCATCTTTCCAGGTGAATGAAGGGAGCTTAAAAAATTTCAACTTATATATCTCAACATTTCTCATATTTTTGTGCCTATATTTAAAATAAATTCTTCCATGTCTCTGAAATATTACACTCTTTGAGAGAAAGTACTGGATAATAGTAATTTGTAATTCCCTAAAAGATTATAAATCTAGCCTAAGAAAATAAACAAATACAAAGCGATGATGATGAGCGTGACTGTATCTTTTTGAATTTATCTGTTAATTTTTATTTAAATGTACTGACCAAGAAGCAAAACCCTCTCATAGCTTAAAATCAAAGTTTCCTACAATTTTTCTTTCTTTTTTTTTTTTTCTATTTCTTTCTCCTATGGTTATTTGTGACTCCATTTGAGTTACTGATTCACTTTTATTTATATTACAGCACTTTACTTATCACTACTAATTCCTGGACTTGACATTAAAAATTACATCTCACAAAAAGTGTAGTCATTTCTTTCACAGGGTGACATTCATATGAGAGAAAAACACTAACTCAGCTCAAGAGCTGTGTTCAAACTAATAAGAACAAGATTTATATACTTTTTTGCCAAGACTTTTTTTCAACTGCTGGGAATTAGAACAAAACACACCACTAGCAAGTAGAGCCAAAATGATCAACTCCATGTAAGCAACACTTAGGAACATATCTATTTATGAAGTCTGTTCCACTTATCAATATACATTTGAGTGCATTTGAATGTGCTACAATATTATACAAGCATTTGTAGTAATTTAAAAACATTGGTGTAATGGTAAGCTTGTATTGCAGTGCTTTCTTTTTTTTTTCTTTACTACAACAGAGTTCTCTTATTAACACTGTGGTGAAAATACACATAGCAGCACATTTACCAATTCTACATTTTTCACATATATATAATACATTAAGATCAAGTACATCAATCATGTTGTGCAACCATTACCAATGTCTTTCACCAAATTTTCCATCCCCATTAACAAAGCCCAAGAAACAATAATTTCCCTCATTCCTGTTCCTTCCTTCTGCACCTAGTAACCACTACAAGTAATATCCAGATTATGAATGCCTGACTTACATACAACCTGTAGATAGGAACCAACCCCCATACAGCCTATGATAATAAAAATTCAAAGTACATAAAATGATTTGTAATAATAAACAGGTGCTACTTTGTGATGCATACCAAGAAATTATTATTATATGCATTTGTATGTTCTGCAAATATGTCCATGAATATACTAGAGAATATAGGGGACAAAGTTATGAAAACTACTTAGTCATAACTGAACACTTTCAGGCAATGAATCACTCAGCCTGGGGGCTCAGGAACCATACACTTGGGGGACACTAAGGTCAATTGGAATAACATAGTCCACAAAGACAGTGTTCTACATCCTAGTTTGAAGATATTTGTACCCATTCCAAAGAAAGATGATCAAAAAGAATGGAAATTATTGAAATATTGATATCACATGCAAGTTAAATACTGTTGAAAATAATTTAAAAAAACTATAGCAGCAGTATATTGACAAGGAATTTCAGGAAATTCAATCTAGATTAAGAAGAGGATGTGTAATGAGGGATCTCACTGCTGATGTCAGATGGATCTTAGCCTAAAGCAAAGAATACCAGAAAAACTATCTACCTGTTGTTTTATTCACTATGCAAAAGCATTCAAGTGCATGGATCATTTAATATGTATATATATTAAATGTTTTCCATATATATATATATATATATATTAACATATATA
>NW_006921740.1:7761240-7762872 GCF_000298275.1 Orycteropus afer afer
TATAAACATTTTTTTAAGAATAGAAAACATTTTTAAGAATAGAAATTCCAGAACACTTAGTTATGCTCATGAGGAGACTCTACATAGACCAAGAGACTGTCATTCAAACAGAACAAGGAGATACTGCATGGTTTAAAATCAGGACGGGTGTACATCAGGGTTGTGTCCTTTCCTACACTTACCTATATGCTGAGCAAATAGAGAAACTGTACTATATGAAAAAGAGTGCAGCATTAGGATTGGAGGAAGACTCATTAACAATCTGCAATATGCAGATGACACACCTTGCTTGCTGAAAGTGAAGATGACTTGAAGCACTTACTAACAAAGATTAAAGTCTACAGATGCCTGTATGGATTACACATCAACATAAAGAAAATAAAAATCCTCAAAACTGGACCAATAAGCAACATCATGATAAATGGAAAAAAAATTAAAATTGTAAGGGATTTCATTTTACCTGGATCTACAATCCATACCCATGGAAGCAGCAGTCAGGAAATCAGACATTGTATTGCATTGAGCAAGTCAGTTGCAAAAGACCTCTATAAAGTGTGAAGAAGCAAAGATGTCATCCTGAAGACTAAAGTGTAGTTTCCCCAAACCATGATATTTTCAATCACTTCATATGCATGTGAAAGGTGGATAATGAGTAAGGAAGACTGAAGAGGAGTTGAGGCCTTTGAATTGTTGTGTTGATGAAGAATACTGAAAATACTGTAGCCTGCCAGAAGAACAAACAAATTTTCCTAGAGGAAGTGAAGCTGGAATGCTCATTGGAAACAAAAATGGTCATATTTCTTTCAACTACTTTGATCATGTTTTCAGAAAAGACCATTCCCTGGAAAAGGATATCATACTTGGTAAAGAAGAGGGTCAACGAAGAAGGGGAAAATCCTCAACGAGATAGATTGACATAGTAGCTTCTATCATGGGCTCAAGCATAGCAAGGTTTGTGAAAGAGAGGACAGGACTGAGCACTATTTCATTCTGTTGTACGTAGGGTCACTAAGAATTGGAGCCAACTCGATGGCACCTACAACTGCAACATTTTGCTGAGTGGTGACTGAGGACTTAAAAGCTTGTAATCAGTTATCTAATGTGCAACTATAGATCTCTACCCATCAGAAGCAAAGAAGAATGAAGAATATCAAAGACACAAAGAAACAATTAGTGTAGCCTTCACCACCCCCAGGCCAGATGTTTTCTAGCTACCACTGCTGACTGCTATGAAAGAGACCACAATAGGAGTTCCTGTATAGAGTGGGAGAAAATTGTGGATCAGAACTCAAAATTATAATAAAAAGATGAGACTTATTAGTCTGATAGAGACTGGTGGAACTCCAGACACCATGTCCCTTAAGCATCCTTCAAGCTTGGGACTCAGCTGTCCCTTGTAACTCAACTTTCAGTCAAAAGATAGTCCTCTAAAGTGAACAATATCACCAGGGTGGTATGCACTCCTTAACAAAACCAACCAAATGAGATCAAAAGGGTAGTATTTGTGGAGGGATAACGCTCAGAAGGCAGGAAGGGATAGGAAAGAAGGATGAGTAGAAATAGTAAAAACAGAGAGGAAATGGAAAGAGTTCTCTTTTGTGGGGATTGCAAAGAATGGCATAAAACAAAATG
>NW_006921740.1:7763957-7773382 GCF_000298275.1 Orycteropus afer afer
TCCAAACTGTAAGAGAATAAACTCCTGTTTGTTCAAGCCATCCCATTTATGGTATATTCTTGTTAGAGTTGTACTAGGTAACCAGAATAACAGTTACATTATTTAATGTGAGCAACTACTTTTTCAGGAATGAATCATTCATTTTTAAGTCACAGACTGTCAGAGATGACCATAATAAATATTGAACTTTAGAGACCTTTGCTGTCAGAAACACAGAGATGACATGATGCAACACAGAGGACAAGGAGAAAGAATCTGGATTGATACTGTTTTCCTAGGGCTTCCTCATTCCAACAGAAATAATGTCAGCCTTAGCTTTCAAAGGATTAAAATATTATTATCCTTTCTTTTGCCTGCTCAGTTTCAGGTAATGTTTTCTTTCTATTCTGTTTAAGAGGTGGAGAATTTTCACCTACAGAATCTATAATGGCAGAGAGAAAGTTTAAAATAAGACTTTTAACTCATGTTGTAGACCCTGAATCCCATAATTTTCAAAATTTGAAATGTTTTCTGGTGAGAACCCTTCAATGAATATAATAGGAGAAGTTCAATGTGATAGGTTGTTTGTTGTTTCTTTTTGTCAAAACCACTGATTTGTGAAAAGCTAAAGTTAATATTCTTCAGTTACTATATTCTACCATCATTTTCCATAAAGCATTAAGTATCACTTTCCTCCATTATCTTCTCCACCCAATTTTGAACGTCTGACTATCCTTACCTACCATTGCCTCTGATTTTTCTTTTCATTTATGAACTCCCAAAGTCAAATATTATTTATTATCAGTGATTTCTAAGACCTTCTATGTTTCTGGTGTCTATCCCTTCATTTGCTATGGTTTTAAATATATTCCTAACTGCCAATGGGGTAAAAAATCTATGGCCTCAATTTTGAAGGTTAAAAATTTATACCATCTTCCATTAGAGGAGCCAAGTAGAAAAATGATCTGTGAGAAAAATTCCAGCCTCTTGATTTTATGGTTTCAGATAATAAGTTCCTTGAAATTTCTTGAAGTATGTGCCCATTTGACTGTAGTGATTAAAAACAGTTTACATTTATCACTGGGGAATTTATGTGACATTGGGAATCAGGGTGAGCAAAAATCTGTTGCTGCATCAATTTCATATAGAAACAATGTGACAGTTACTTTCCCAGTGTCATCCAGCTACTTTTGGGGCAAAGTACAGCACAAAGATTGACTGCTAACTAGAAGGCTGGCAGTTCAAACCCACCAGCCACTCCTTGGAAGGAAGATGGGGCAATCTACTTCTGTAGTGGTGCTGCCTTCAAAACCCAAGGGGGGCGTTTTATGAGGCGGGACTTTCAAAGGACTTGAATTAATGGCCTGCCATATGTTGATAACATTGGGACTGTGCCTTTTTACTTGTCAACCTTGGGCTTGTTAGCTTCAGAAGCCAGTAGCTGTCTGAGTGAAGAAAAGCCTCTAGCTTCAGTGGGCTGGGAGCAAGAGGCAGAGCGGAAGCCCAAGGCTGACGGGCTTTCACCCAGCCCATAGAGCCTGGCACATTGTACTCAGTTTTAAAGCATCTTGACAGCACATAAGAACAACAACAACAACATTGGAAAATACTACAAATTTAAATGTAAAAATCCTAGTGAAACTCATCTTTAAGTTTCATTTTGTGTAAGTAAAGAAGTGTTCTGAAATTTATACACACATACTCTAGGGGTTAACGTTATAGTCTATGCTAGATATTTTTCTGCTAATCATCATCCTTAGGATAGATTTTTATCCCATTATGTTAACACTTGAAATAAGTGGTCACATATGTAAATCTATTGCATTTATAAATGTAATAATATGTGATCCTTCCCACACAGTTACCATTGAGTTGACGCCAACTCATGGAAACCCCACTGTGTCAGAGTAGCTGCTCCACAGGGTTTTCAAGGCTATGTTTTGGCAATAGAATAGTAGGTCTTTCTTCCAAGGTGCCTCTGAATGGACTTGAACTTCTAAACTTTGTGTTAGTGTCCAAGTGTGTTAACCGTATGCATTACTCAGGAACTCTTATGGAATACTTGTTGTTGTTATGTGCCATCGAGTCGGACCCAACTCACAGCGACCTCTCCTTGGGTTTCTAAGGCAGTATCACTACGGAAGTAGATTGCCCCATCTTCCTTCCCAGGAGTGGCTGTTGGTTTTGAACAACCAGCTTCCTGGTTAGCAGTCAAGTGCCTTAGGCACTACACTATCAGAGCCTCCTTTGTTGTTGTGAGGTGCTGTCAAATCAGTTCCAACTCAAAGCAACTCTATGTAAAACAGAACAAAATACCCTCTGGTCCTGCTTCGTCCTCATAATCATTGCTACATTTGAGCTCACTGTTACAACTGCTGTGTCATGCACTTCATTATTTTTAAGATTTAGATTCAGTTATAGGCAAGGCCTTTGGGAGGGCTCACTTTACCTTAAATGTTGAATAGTTTACTTTCTTTTTCCTCCTAATTTCATGTTTAAGCTTAGCATTTAGCATTTCAATGAAAAGAAAATATACGTCTAGAACATGACTATGATAGTGAAAGAAAGATTTGAAAGCATTAGAGACAGGTGAAAAGAGAGATAATTGAAACTTACTTATTGAGGACCAGGTCCTAAAACCAGTCTTTTCTGTCTAGCCGTGTGTAAGGAAGAATCCAAAGAGATAGCCCCTCCATGTAGAGTGATTTTCACTTGGCATCTTCAAGTCTCCACCCATTCAGATTGTTGTTGTTGTTGTTGTTATTTGCCATAGTAGCCCAATAAAAATATCATTGAATCTGACCCAATTATTGTATCTATCCGGTTTGTGAACAATTTGAGAGTGGGAGTTGGGAAGGAGATTTTAGAAGCTTTCTTTACATATTTTGGCCCTTCAATTAGATTGAGAAAATTTAGTGGATAAGAAAGATGAGTTGCTTTGCTAGACATTTCTGATTATCTTTTCAGAGATTTACACAGATTTTCTTCTATCAACACATGAATGGTATGGTAGGTGGAATCTGTTCCTGCCAATCTTATAGAATAACACAGACTCTGGGGCTAACCAATAGGAAACTATTTAGAGAAAAGCAAATAAAGAGAAAAAACAAATAAATAAGTAAAACCTAAAAAGCTATTGAAATAGACATTATTTATTTTTACCTTGGGTGGAACTTAATGAATTTAACTGTTAAAATAGACTTCTCAAAATTTGAGAATCCAGGCACTCCTCGGAAGGAAAATGAGGCAATCTACTTCCATAGTGATACTGCCTCGAAAACCCAAGGAAGGGTCGCTATGAGTCAGGTCCGACTTGATGGCACATAACGACAACAACAACATGATTTGACCTTTAAAACTATCATTAAAGTTAGATTGTAGAACACAGTTACTGATGGTGTCATTTCATTAAGAGACTCTATGGCTGCAAGACTGGGATTAGACACAGCAGGCTTAAACATTATCAGGATAGAGAAGACTGGGCAGTGTTTCATTCTGTTTTACTTAGTGTTGCTGTGAGTCTGAACTGATTTCATAGCACCTAACAACAATAATAACAACAGCGAAGCTTGGTTTCTGATTAATATTGAGGAGACTTATTTTTCTAATTTTATAGCCATAAGCATTTGCTTCTAACTTTGTAGACCATTTTAGTTTGGGGCTCAGGAATTCTTTTCCTTGCCATCTGAAGAAAAGAAAATCTGAATTAATAAAGAACTAGTTTTTTTTTTTTTTCTGTTGAGTTTAAGACTAGCTTCTATAGCCTTAGACACATGTGAAAACTGGTCAATGAAAAAGGACAAAAGCAGAATAATTGATATATTTGTATTATCATGTTGGTGAAGAGTATCGAAAACATCATGGACTGTCAAAAGGTAGAACAAATCTGTCTTGGAAAAAGTACAGCCAGAATGCTCCGTAGAAGAGAGAATAGTCCGACTTTGTCTCTCACATTTTGTCACATTATCAGGAGGCACCAGCCTCTGGAGAAGGACATCACGCTGGGTCAGTTGGAGGGTGGGTGGAAAAGAAGATCCTCATTGGTATGGATTGACACGGTGGCTGCAGCAACGGGCTCAGGCGCAGCAATGAGGATGCGGACGGCGCAGAGCCAGGCAGTATTTCATTCCGTTGTACACAGGTTTGCAATGAGTCAGCAATGACCCTGGCACCTCAGAACACCACTACCAAAAGAATAAAGGATAGGTTATTTTTGATATACAATGAGACAGGATTAGTGCATTGCATATCTTTAAGTAAATGTCTTTTGAGATATGAAAGAGATTAAACAAGCAACCAAAACAAGTAGAGATGGAGGAGGAGATATACCAAACCACATGAAATCACCCAGCAGCAGAAGCTCAGTAAAGGAAAGGACCTCCTCCAGAGCCAAGAGAGAAAGGAAAGTTTCCCCTGGAACTTGCCCCGTGATACAGACTTCCAGCCTCCTGAACAGCGAGAAAATAAATTTGTTAAAGCCACCCATTTGTGGTATTTCTGTTATTGTAGCACCAGGTACCAGAGACACACTGTTATCATAAAATTCAATTTTCTGCTGAATTAAAACTGTAACCCTATTAGTTTTCTGCTTATTCAAATATAATTGGGTATAGAGGGTTCCATGGAAGCTTTGGTGATGGTAGGATCACAAGGGTTCAACCAATTCCTACAAACATTACTAGACATTGATATTAATGAGAAATAAATGGCTACCTGAGGCATTTGACTGCTAACCAGAAGACTGGCGGTTCAAACTCTCCAACCACTCCTCACAAGGGATTGGGCAATCTACTTCTGTAGTGATACTGCCTCAGAAAGCCAAGGACAGGTAGCTATGAGTGGAATCAGACGCGATGGCAGTGAAGTTTTTGTTTTGTTTTTTGGTGTTAAAATACTAAGAATTTGAGGTTGTTTGTTATAATAGCTTACCCTGATAAATACTAAGGCATAAAGTTTAAGATCATGTCTCTGGAACTGAGACCACTTATTATCTGGGTTACTTTGGACAAGTTATTTCATACTTTCTGTGCCTCTGTTTTGCATGTGCACAAATAGAAACCTTAATGTTAATAATACTTCATAGGGCTATTTTGTGGATTAAAAAAAGATGTATAAAATATTAACTTAATATATATAAAATGTTTAGGACAATTCCTGTTCTATTGTAAACACTGAATATATGTTAATTGTCACAGTTATTTATTAGTAAATAAAAAGTACCATGAAATCCATGAAATATGTATATTAATATATATTTAAAAATACATATTTATCTCTCTCTATATATATACATATACGTACATGAAATATAAATATATGTGTGTGTATGTGTGTGTGTATATATATACAAACACAGTTGAGTCAGACCTGCCTCATAGTGACCCTGTGCATAACAGAACACTGCTTAGTTCTGTGCCATCTTGGCAATTGTTGCTATGTGTGAGCCCATTGCTGCAGCCACTGCATTAATCCATGTCATTGAGGATCTCCCTCTTTTTTGTTGACCCTCTACTTCACCAAACATGATGTCCTTCTCCAGGGACTATTCCATCCTGACAACATATCCAAAGTACTTGAGATGAAGTCTTGTCATCCTTGCTTTTAAGGAGTATTTTATCTTTACTTCTTCCAAGGCAGATTTATTCATTCTTCTAGCAGTCCATGGTATATCCAACATCATAATCGGTTCCTCCCAAATTGCTCACTTATTTTTATCTTACTGCACAGTACACACTTTTGCTACTCAAAATTCTTTTTGAAAACAATGAGAAGGAAAAGAATTAACAATTTTTAATGTGTTCAAATGTTATTATTTGTTTTTTGTGGCATTTTTTTTTTAGCCCACAAATGGCTGGAAGTTAGTAGCAGCTGCCCCCTTTGGATGGATATGTCCTTACTCTTTCACCACAGGCCCCACTTTGCCATATTATTTGTTTCTTACACCCCATCATCCTCATACATTTATATGTGTTGTCTAGACCCTGTATTCATTTATATTTGGCATCTTGACCATGTAATCTTTGTGTAATGAAGAAGAGGAATTGAAGAAACTCCCTAAAGCTTTGCCCTGTAGTTAAATTAAAGATAATGGTATTAAAAAAATAAGCTCAAACTACTTCACTGGCTCCAGGGAGAGTACAGTTGTCTTGGATCGAAGTCCATATTCTTAAAATAGGTACTTAGGATAAGTAACATACTACCACAAACAAATCACAACCACTGCCACGGAGTTGGATCTGACTCATAAAGCCCTCTCCTTGGGTTTCTGAGGCAGTATCACTATGCAAGTAGATCAGAGCACTTATTTTGCCTTCAAGCTTTTGACAATAAAAGCAAAAAAAAGAAAAAGAAAAAGAAAATGAAGAAAACCCTGTCATCCCTTTGTAATCGTTATTATCCAAGGAAAGTCAACTTACATGTTGATATGGCCTGCAGCTAATTTTTATATAGCAGTTTTAATGGAAGATATAGTAGAAACTCTACAATAAGTCAAATGGAAAAATAAAAGTTTTGACTACTTCTTTTTAGAATTGTCATTCAACACATTTTATTCTAATGGAGACCTTTGTGAGAAAGGTAAATGGAAATACATCTTTGTGTTTTAGGGAAAACATGGCTTTCAAGATTTTGACATTCTGAAATTTTTTAATGATGAGATTCACAACTTTTCTGTGATATATTTTCTTGGCCTTATATGTGAAAAGATATGAACTATATTTCTATGACCCAATTCTGTGCTTTCTGTGACTCAATTCTAAAATCCTTTTAAGAAGATTCTTTTGGGTTGGTAGAAAATATAAGGTACCTTAGAAATGCATACATCATTTGTTCATAATATTAGCAGTTCAGTTGAGCCAAATGTCCTATTTTCTACCTGTCAAAAGCTTTCACGTGAGTGTACCCTGTATGAGAGATAATCCCAAGGTCTAGAGTCATTGGACTTTTCCCTTTTCCTATTCATTCTTTCCTGATCTCTTGGGATTTAGTAAAATATCCATTTCTTCTTAAAAGCTTTCATTGATTTACTCCCAACCAAGTAGGAGTGCAACAGCTACTGAAAATGGTGGTGACCCCACAGGGCTGCTTCAACCCTCTTGGGTGTCCATGGAAGAGCACAGATATTGAGTTGTACGAGTGGATGTGCATGATGGTTTTTGGGTTCTAAGCGTTAAGGAAAAAAATAATTAAAAAAGAAAGAGGAGGTGTGTTCACTATGTCTGGAGAGAGAGGAGGATGGCACAATACCTAGTCCTTGGTGTGGCCTCACATAAAGTGTCAGGTCTATTGCCACACAGTAGAGGAAATTGCAGCATTCTCATTTTATATAAGGAACATAGTCTGGCTCCTGCACAGTAATGACTAAGAGTAACATAGAAGTTTGGCATAGAAGAGTTAGGCTTGCTGCTTTGGGTATACCAGGAGAAAATACCCACTTATGGTAATGACAGTGAAATTGAGACCTAATGCCCAGAGAAGGAAATTTTGTCGTCATCACAAACGTCAAATAGAGGCTTGTGAGAAGACTTCCCCTAAATTGTGCATGTATGTGTATTGGTGAGGGCAGATGAGAAGTACTTTTTAAGGGATCATATTTTCCTGGAATTAAGTAAGATGTAGAGCAGAATCACAATAATTTGTTTTTTACTGAACACTTGACAACTATATTACCAAGGCTTCTTGGGTTCTGCAATACTTCTCTTGAATTGGCAATATTAAATAATCAGAACATTTAAAATAATCTCAGTTTTTCAATAGTGTAACCTGGTGGCACAAATAGTTAATTGCTCAGCTTAAAGTTGGCAGCCTGTACACATCCAATGGCTCTAGGGGACAAAAGACCTGGTAATATGTTTCCGTAATGATTACGGCCAATGAAGCAGTTCTACTCTGTCACATGAAGCCTCTATGAGTCAGAATTGACTCAAAGACACCCAACAACAACCTACTTCACTGTTAAGTGCTGGCTGCAACCAACTCTAAATCAAAGAAGTCTTCATTATCGTGCAGTACATGGCTAGAAGTTTTTATTTTTATTCTCCTAAGTTTTACTTTTTAGAGCAATTTTACAGAAAAATTGTGCAGAAAGTAGAGAGAATTGCCATATATTCTCTCTCTCCTCTGCATGCAAGGAGTCCTGGTGGCATAGGGTTTAAAACACTTGGGTGCTAATGACAAGGTCAGTGGTTCAAAACTACAAGTTGATCTGCAGGAGAAAGATGTGGCAGTCTGCTTCAGTGAAGATTTACAGCCTTGGAAAACCTCCGGGGCAGATGTAATCTGTCCTATAGAGACATTATAAGTCAGAATTGATTGTATGGCAGTAGGTTTTTGCTCCTCTGTGTGAAGTTTCTCCTATTAACATCTTGTACTAGTACAGTGAGCAGCCCTGATGGTGTAGTGGTTTAGTGTTTGGTCGCTAACCGAAAGGTCTGTGATTCAAATCCATCAGCCATCTTTAGTGAGAAAGATGTGGCAGTTGGCTTCCATAAAGATTACAGCCTTAAAAATTCTATGGGGCAGTAGTATTCTTTCCTAGAGAGTTGCTGTAAGTCAGAATCGACTTAATGGCAATGAGTTTATTACAATTGATGAACCATTACTTACACATTATTATTAGCTGAAGTGTATGGTTTGTATTAGTTTTCACTACAATTGTAGAGTTCTATATAGTTTGACAAATGCATAATTTCATATGATGCAAATTGTTTCATCATCCTAAAATTCTCTGTGTTTCAGCTAGTCAAACTTCTCTCCTACCTTCAAACCCATGGCAACAACTAATATATTTTTTTAAAATTTATATTTATTTTGTTGTAGTAGTTGTTGAGTGTACACAGCAAAATGCTCACCAATTCAGCAGTTTCTACACATACAATTCAGTGATACTGATTACATTTGTTGAGATGTGGAACCGTTCTCATTCTTTTTTACTGAGTTGTTGCTTCCACATTAATATAAACTCACTGTCCCCTAAAGTCTCTGTCTAATCTTTAAAGTTGCTGTTATCAATTTGATCTCATATACATAGTTCTTAAAAGAACATAATGCTCAAGGTGGACATTGTTCTTGCTTAGGATTGTAGAGTTGATTCCAACTCGTAAGGACCCTACACATAACAGAATGAAACACTGCCTGAGCCTGTGCTACCCTGACAATTGTTGCTATGTTGGGGTCCATTTCTGTACCCACTGTGTCAATCCATCTCACTGAGTGCTTTCCTCTTTTTTGTAACCTGCTATATGATGTCTAGGATGTCTGGTGGTGTAATGCCTAAGACATTTGACTGCTAACCAGAAGTTTGGCAGTTCAAACCCACCAGCCACTCCATGGAAGGAAGATGGGCAATCTACTTTTGTAAAGATTTATCACCTTAGAAACCCAAAGGGGGTTGCTATGAGTAGAAATCCACTTGATGGCAGAGAGGTAGTTTTTTTTTTTTTTTTTTT
>NW_006921740.1:7774542-7815416 GCF_000298275.1 Orycteropus afer afer
GGGTTTGAACCATCAGCCTTCTGGTTAGCTGTCAAGTGTCTTAGCTACTATGTTACCAGAGCTCCTAAAATTTTATTAGCATGTGATATTAATAACATTGTTCAATTTTCTTCATTTTGTTGTGTCACTGTTCTTGTGGATAGGCACAAATATGGATCTCTTCCAGTCAATTCTCCAGGTAATTGTCTTGCCAATTCTTGAAATACTCAAGTGAATACTTCCAGCATTGCATCCTTTTGTTGAAACATTCCAGCTGATACTCCATCAATTCAAAAAGCCGTGTTTTTTGCCAATGCTTCAGTGCAGCCTACATCTCTTCTTTAAGTATCATTGGTTCTTGATCATATTCTACCTCCTGAAATGGTTGAATGTTGACTAATTAATTTTTTTGTGGTCCAATGGCTTGTGTATTACTTCCATTGTCTTTGATTTTTCCTTCATAGTTTAATATTTTGCCCATGTTGTTGTTGCTGTTAGGTGCAGTCCAGTTGGTTCATATTCATGGTGACCTTATAAACAACAGAAGGAAACACTGTCCAGTCTTGCACCTACTCACAATCATTGCCACATTTTAGCTCATTGTTGCAACCACCATGTCAGTCTATCTCATTGAGGCTTTTCCTAATTTTTGCTGACTTTTTATTTGACCCAACATGATATCTTTCTCCAGGGACTCATTCTTTCTGACAACATGATCAAAGTACAAGAGATGAAGTCTGGACATTCTTGCTTGTAAGGGGTATACTGGCTGTACTTCCAAGACAGATTTGTTCATTCTTCTAGCAGTCCATGCTATGTTAATTATTCTTTGCCAATACTACAATTCAAATGTACCAATTCTTCTTTGGTCTTCATTATCCATTGTCCAGCTCCTACATTCATAGGAGGCTATTCAAGATGTCATGGCTTGGGTCAGGCACACCTTAGTCTTCAAAATGATATCTTTGCTCTTAAACACTTTAAAGAGATCTTTATTTTGTCCTTAGAGTCCTTCAGAATTGCAACTCATGACTATAGATATATTTTTTTAATTAGTACTTTCATCTTGAGAAATGCTGAAGGTATTCTTCCCTATTGGTTTTCTAACTCTAAATCTTTGCACATGTCATTATAATACTTTATTTTCTTGAGTCTCACTTTGAAATTTTCTATTCAGTTCTTTTGCTTCATCATTTCTTCCATTTGCTTTAGCTACTCAACATTAAAGAGCAAGTTTCAGAGTCTGTTCTGACATTCTTATTGGTACATTACAAAGAGTGAACTTTAATATAAACTGTAGACATAGTTGACAATAATTTATCAATATTGATTCATTAATTTTAACAAATGTACCACACTAATGCAATATTTAAAGTGTTAAAAAGCAAAGATGTCATTTTGAAAGGGATCAAGGTGTACCTGACCCAAGCCATGTATGTTTATGCATGCAAAAGCTGGACAATGAATAAGGAAGACGAAAGAAGAATTGATGCTTTTGAATTATGGTATTGGTGAAGAATGTTGAATATACAATGAACAGCCAAAAGCATGTACAAATCTGTCTTGGAAGAAGTACAGTCAGAATGTTCCTTAAAAGGGAAGATGATGATCATGTACTTTGGACATATTATCAAGAGGGATCTGCCCCTGGAGAAGGACATTATGGTTGGTGTTTTGGTAACTTTGTGCTGCTCCAACAAGAAATACCACAAAAGAGATGGCTTGAACAAATGGATTTATTCTCTTAAAATTTTGGAGGCTAGATATCTGAGTTCAAAGTCCCAGGCTGGGTGAAAGAAAGCCCTTCAACTTCGGGCTTCATTTCTGCCTCCTGCTCTTGGCCCACTGAAGCTAGAGGCTTATCTTCACTCAGGCAGCTGCTGGCTGCGGAGACTGACAAACCCAAGGTCAACAAGTGAAAATACACAGTCCCAATATTACCAAACAACATGGCAGGCCACTAATTCAAGCCCTGAAATGGCAAGCTGATAAACAACAGCATGGCAGGCTGCTCAACAATGACTTGGCTACATGCAGGGTCCAAGCATGTCAAAAAGCTGCACAGCTTCCTCAAAGTTATTTCTTATAAAATGGAAGAAGACCACATCCCTAAAGCAGCTACTGCACTGCTCCAGTAGATTCCACCGTGAAGCTGATTACCAATCTCACCATGGGGAATACTATGTTCACCTGCCCAGCCACTCAAAACCAAGGTAGCCAAGTTGATGCATAATCTTAATTATCACACTTGGTAAAATAAAAAGCCAGAAAAAAAGAGGAAGACACTCAACAGGAAGAATTCACAGAGTGGAAACAAAAGGCTCAAGAATAGCAATGATTGTGAAGACAGTGCATGATTGGACACTGCTTTGTTCTTTTGTACATAGATAGGGTCACTATGATTCAGAAGAAACTCAATGGTGCATAACAGCAAAAACAAATAAGACATGTTAATAATAGTGAAAGCTTGGGGATTAGTAGGTTGAGTAAATTAAAATATCTGTACTATTTGATCAATTATGTTGTACATCTAAAACTTTATTAACATGTAAAGTCTAGAAACACACATACAGGCACACACTCAGCCCTAGCTATTTATCTGTTTATGCTTGGATATTCCCTAGCTATATTATGATTTAACAATTCTTTGGAAGGAGGTGCCAGTGTATTGCACTTATAGATATAGATAGCATTTCACATTTTGTCAAAGCATTTCACTGTATATTAAACACCTTGAAAGTAAAACTTTAAATCAAGCCTTTAAACACATGCATAGACTTTTCAAGGCCTTCTATTTGAGCAACTTGGATTCGGCTTAATAATTTTAGATTTTGCTTATTCACTCACATTTCCACACAGATAAAACAATTTCATTCACAATCAGAGTTACAAACGTGTATTTCACTTTACTTAACTTTTTAGAACTCAGGAATTCATGGAGACAATTCTTTGTACTGAAAAATGAGCTGAAACAGAAGAAATGAGAACCAACAGGAATATTTTGCCAAGAGTTTAAATATAAAACCAGGCTATGGTTGGAAAATTCTAAATTCATCTCCATAACATCTGAATTTCCAGCACCTTTCAGGGAAGGAGCAAATAGGGAGAAGTTTGCTGGATTTTTGTGAATTACACTTATTCTAGAATGGACTTGTACTAGCTACAGGTAGTAATAATAAAATTGTAATCATAAAACTATAATGATAATGATTTCAATTTTCCAAAGTAGAGATTGAGTTCATATAACCCCATAAAAAAGAGTCCTCCACAGATTTTATATAGAGGGAGAGATTAATAAACACATTTTATGGGTACAAGCAGTATAATGCAATTGCTATGTTCCCAATGGGACTAGTCAAGAGACAGTGCTTCTGAGAGTTTTCTTCATTGATGACCCAAATCTTCACTTCACATTTCTGTACTTTGTCCCAAACTGGATCCATTTTATTTTCTTGCTCTTTGAAACTATGTCTTAACAAATGCCATCGCTGCCTATCTACTTGTCCCTATGAAAGTGGGAGACAAGTAGATAGACAGCAAGCAAGGCCATTTGTTGAGACATAGATTCAAAGAGCAAGAAAATAAGATAGTTCCAGTTTTCTATGGGAGCTCTGGTGGCGTAGCGCCTAAGACATTTGACTTCTAACCAGAAGACTGGTGGTTCAAACCCACCAGCCACTCCTTGGAAGGAAGGTTGGGCAATCTATTTCCATAGTGATACTGCCTTGGAAATCCAAAGAGGGGTCACTATCAGTCAGATCTGACTTGACAGCAGGGAGTTCATATCTATATCTCCTTGCTACTCTTCCAATAATGTCTTAGTTCAGAAATTCATCAATTCTTGTCTGAATCAGTTCCCTCTATTTTTTGTTTTCTTAGTAGACCATTCACAGTGCAACTTTAGTACATTTTCAAATTACAATCATGACCATGACATTCCTTTATTAATACAACTTGTGGAGCTGCTTCTTTATCATAGTATAAATTCTAAATTTATGAAATAAAAAGCTTTTTATGATCTTGACCTGGCTTCTTCAGGTTTGTTTATTTTGAGTTCATTCATTCAATAATTTCATATTTATTTACTACCTATTGGTGAGTTCATTGGTAATAAAATGGTGATCAAAATCCTTCTTTTTGGAGAGAGAGAGAGGAAAAATAAACATAAAAGTAAAAAAAAAAAAAAAGAAACAAGTAAGATTCACATATTAGTAAATTCTACACAAGAAAATAAAAGAGGGTAACAGGATGGAGTGACTGAAGTATTCAATAGGACATATTAAATAGAGTAAATAGGAAAGGCCAATGACATTACCATCCTCATGTATAAGCCATACATGTGAAGATCATGAGAAGAGCACCCTACATATAGAAAATAGCAAGTGCTTTATGACAAGAATGAGAAATGTGTTTGAAAAACAGAAGAAAGTTGTTGTTGATGCAGCATAGAGAGCAAGGCAGAAGGCTGGAGGAAATGAGGTCATGATCAGAGAAAAAGTCAGGGGTTAGGTCACTTGGAGGTTAAAAGCCATGGTAGGAGCTCCAGTTTTACTCATCTCTAACTATTGTCCCCTTGAACTCTCTGTCTCTTCAACTAAGGAAATCCCATGGTTTGAACGTGCTTTTCCCAGCTTTGCAGGCTCCCCTGCTCAATCTCTGGGACTTAACTTAGATGTTGAATCACTTCTTACAGTTTGGCCTTAGCTTGTGAATGCTGCATTAGGCCCTGGTATTATGAACCCTGTGCATATTACCTTACAGCAGCAGAGCACTGAATTGTATCATTCACTTATTCCTTTTTCCCTTCATCTTTTCTTCTCTCTTTCATCCCTTTCCTCCTTTCCTACATCCCTGCCTCTCTTCCCTCAATACTTTCCTCCCTCCCTCCATCTATCCTCCTTCTCTCCCTCCATATACCCTCCCTCTCTCCTTTCTTTCTTTCTTTTCTTCTTCCATTCCTTCCTTCTTGTCTTTTGTTGTTTAATTTTTAATGAGTTTGGGTGTCTATTATAGAAATTAAGTTGTGAATCTCTTAAAAGTAAAATTGTGTCTTAATCACCGTAGGTTCCCCAGTGTCTGGTATATAATAGATATTCAACAAATATCTTTTGTAATATATGAGTATTTATTTGCAGTATATATTTGCAGTACCTATGGCAATAACTAAATTGAAGTTCAAATTGAGGAGCATAATTGGTCTAAGCATGCATTCAATGGGAACAGGAAGAGAGAATAGGATGTCTAACATAACATAACAAAACACCTCTAGCTTCCTTATTGCCATCAGTATAAATCTAAACCCCTTTCTTTTGCATTCAAGGCTCATCATAATTTGCTTCCAACCACAATACCATCTTATAGGATGTTCTCCCCATCCCTCAAAAATTTCTGTCATTCTGGGGTCTTAAAAACTTGTGAGCAGCCATCTAAGATGCAACTATTGGTTTCTCCTCTTGTGGAGCAATGAAGAGTGGAAAAAAAAATGAAAGACTCAAGAAGACAATTAGTCCAGAGGACTAAAGGACCATGGGAACCACAGCCTTCACTACCCAGAGACCAGAAGAACTAGATGATACTCAGCTACCATTACCAACTGCTCTGATCAGGAACATGATAAAAGGTCCTGGACAGAAAAGGAGAAAAATAAAAGAATAATCTTTTTTTTTTTTCTTTTTTATTTTAAAGAAGAAGACCAGACTTACTGGCCTGATAGAGGCTTGTGGACTAACTCCCCCTGCCCCCCAAATTGTGGTCTTTACATACTCTACAAGTGTGGAACTGAACTCACCCCCAGGGATCAACTTTCATCCAATCAGTAAACCGGCCTATAAAGGGAGTAATAACACCAGCGAGGAATGCACTTCTCAATACAATCAAGCATATGAGACCAAAAGGACAACATTTGACCAAAAATAAAGCTCAAAGAGCAAGACAGGTCTGGAAGGAAAGAAAAATGGAAATGAGGAACCCACAAAAGAAGTGGAAAGAGTGCTGTTACATTAAGGGGTTTTCAACTAATGTCATGAAACAAAGTGTGTATAAATTGTTGAATGGAAAACTATTATCTCTGTAAACTTACACCCACACTACAATAAAAACAAAACAAAACACAAAAACACTTCTGTCATCAATAACTGCTCTGTCTTCTTTGAACACAGCATGTACTTTTGTGCCTTCTAGTCTTTGTATATATAGTTGAGTTTCTTTATAATTTACTTCCTATCTTGGCATTTTGGGCATCTGCAATTTATCTTCATGACTTAGATACAATATCATTTCTATGAAGACTTCTGTGAGTTATTAAGAGACTCTCATGAAGAGTTAATTTTCCTTTCCACTCTGTCTCAACAGCCCTCTATTCAAATCATTATTATAGTACTTGCCATAATGCACTTCAATTATTTATATCTATTGCCCCTTCTAAAACATATCTCTTTGAAGTCCACAACAGTGGCTTACTATTTTTAGCTTCAGTGCTTAGTCTAGCATCTTCAGAAATCAGGTACCCAATAAGCGTTAGTGGAATAAAAGATAATAGCTTTTTTTTTTTCCTTTTTTTTAAAATGCAATACTACTACTGTCACTAGTAGATTAAGATATTCCAGGGAATTTCTGTCTGCCTTAAAATTATACACTCGTATGGACTAATTTTGCAGCTATCCCTGCTTTTCTTCTTTTTTATGTAGATAAGTAGAATGTCAATCTTCTGAATCTGTACTAATTTGTGTAACAATCTAATATTAATAGTTTTAGGACGTTGTTCCAGATATAACACACTAATAATAACTCGTTACCAAAACCAAACTCACTGCCATCAAGTCGATTCTGACTCACAGCAACCCCTATTGGATTTCCAAGGCTGTAAATCTTTATGGAAATAGATTGCCTCATCTTCTTCCTGTGGAGCAGCTGGTGAGTTTGAACTGCTGATCTTCTGGTAGCAGCCAAATATCTTACCACTGTGCCACCAAAGCTTCTTAAGAATTCATTACATGTGGTTTATTCAAGTCACTTTAAATAATTTGCTTGAGAACTATTTAATTACATATAATGGTTCTAGGAGTCAACTCTCCTTGGATCTCTTGTGTGTTTGTACATTTTTCATGAAACTGGCTACCTTTTGTTTCAAACTATCTTTTCAATCTTTATTAGATTTTACTGTTCATATAGTGTGGAAGTTCCAGCAGTGAGCCTTTTTTGATTTATGGACACGCTATGGTCAAATTTATATCTAAATCTTTTTAACTGTTAAAATAAGTGTGAAAACTATTTAGAAATTTACTATACTAGAGTGAGTTTAATTTTGACCTATCTTTCACAGGGAGTTGGTAATATTTCCCTACCCAATTAAGAGTAACTAGTTCCATATCTCAGTCATGCTGTTTTAATAACTTGCCCTCATAGTTTTTCCTCTTCTTTTCCCTTACGTCCTCTTTTATCTATTTCTTTCATCATTATGTATGTTACTTCAGGGGATTATGAATCTCTCTAAATCACTTTGTATCCAATTATTATATAACTATGCCTTTCCTGCCTTGCCTGTAAAGCCTTAAAACTGTATTTCCCTTTCATCCACATATTTCTTTTGCAGTTTTTTCCAATTAATAAACAAAACAGAACAAAATATAATTGCTATTGAGTTGACTGCAACTCATGGTGACCCCATGCATGTTAGAGTAGAACTGTGCTCCGTTGGGTTTTCAATGGCTGATTTTTTTAGCAGTAGATTGCCAGAGCTTTTTTCCAAGACACCTTTAGGTGGACATGAACTACTAATCTTTTGGCTAACAGCCTAGTGTGCTAACTCTTGCACCAGCTAGGGACTCCTTTTCCCACTTATTTCCATTTTCTTAAAATTGTACACTGGGTTTACACAACATCAATGACTTTTTCTTGTTTAGTGAAGTTGCTGTTTTATATGGAGTCATTCATCTTTCTTTCAGAACATTCCCATGGTGTAGCTTTAATTGAGTTGATGTAATTTTTATTAAACTTTTCCCTCATCATATTGCTATTTAGGTGACATGATCTATTGCCAAATATATTTATCATTAATTCAGTAAATATTTATGGAGTTCCTACATAGTTCTAGGTACAGAAGAGTCAGAAGGAAATGAAAGCAACAAAAAAACTGATGAGTTTACATTCTACTAGAGAAAGATAGTCAATGAAAAAGACATAAAATTTGTAGAAATTAAGAAGGTGATACATACTTCATAGGAAAGTAAAACAAAAAAGGGATGAGTGAATTCTGTGAGTAGATAGGAGGGATTAGGTTGCAAATGTAAATACGGTGTTAGGAAAAGTCTCATTGAGAAAGTGATGTTGGAGTGGGAGCTTTCAGGAAACGAGGAAGTAATTGATACCAATATCTTGGGGAAGAATTATGCAGACAGAGAGAACAGAAAGTGCAAAGACCCTGAACCATGATTATTTTGGCTTGTTCAAGGAGAAGAGAGTAGGCCAATGTGCCTAAAATAGGGAGGAATAATAAACACTGAGGTCCAAGAAATAATGGGAAGACACTCATTAGATCAAGGGACTGGTTAGCTCTTTTATTATCGTCTTCTAGGATTTTGGCTTTTAATAAGACAATTGGGAAGCTACTGAAAGGTTTGAAGCATAGTAGGAGCATAATCTATCCTTTTGTTCCAACAGGACCACTTTGGCTGTTTTGAAAGTAAACCATAGGAGACAAAGATGCAAGCAGGAAGAAATGTTGGGAGACTTTTGGAATAATCCAGCTTTGAAAAGGATGTGATGAGTAGAAATAACAAGTGATCAAATTTTGGGTGTATTTTGACGTTATACAGAACCCTGCTGGCGCAGTGGTTAAGTGTTCAGCTGCTCACCAAAAGATCAGTGGAACAAGCCTATCAGCCACTCTGCAGGGGAAAAATGTAGCAGTCAGTTCCTGTAAAGATTTACAGCCTTGGACACTCTACCGAGCAGTTCTACTTTGTCCTATAGGGTCACTAGGAGTCAGAATTGACATGATGGCAACTGGTTTTTTGGTTTACTATTATAGCTTCCAGAATTTGCTGATGGCCTGGCTGTGAAGTGTGAGATGCAGAGAAGGGGTAAGAATGGCTTTAAATGGTATGTCTTGAGCAATGCAAAGAATAATGTTACCGTCAACTGAGACGGGGAAGGTGGCAAGACGAGGGAGAGATCAAAAGTTCATTTTGGAAATGTGAAGTTTGAGGAGCTCAAGACACATTTAGGTGGACATGTTAAGTAGCCTGGTGGATATCAGTATGAATCCAGGAAAGAGATCTCAATTTATAAAAGAAGTTTGAGAGTTATCAAAGTATTAAAAACAAAAACAAACAAACAAACAAGCAAAAAACTCACTGCCGTCGAGTCTGATCCAACTCATAGCAACCCTTCCTTCGGTTTCCAAGATGGTATCACTATGGAAGTAGATTGTCCAACCTTCCTTCCGAGGAGTGGCTGGTGGGTTTGAACTGCCAGCTTCTGGTTAGCAGTCAAGTGCCTTAGGCAGCAGAGCTCCCTATCAATGTATAGATGGTACTTAAAGCAGGAAGTTAGATGAGCTTGTGAAGCAAATAGATGCAGATTGAAAGAAGGAGTCCATCTGAGTCCTGGTGCATTCTAGAGTTAAGAGGTCAGGCAGATGACTATGGAACAGCAGGTGTGATTTAGAAATAAAGGCCAATATGATAGGAGAAGGAGCTCTGGTAGCATAGTGCCTAAGGCACTTGACTGCTAACCAGAAGGCTGGCGGTTCAAACCCACCAGTCACTCCTCAGAAGGAAGGTTGGGCAATCTACTTCCGTAGAGATACCACCTCGAAAACCCAAGGAGGGGTTGCTATGAGTCAGGGCCGACTCGGTAACACATAACAACCACAACAACATGATAGGAGAAGATGATGTTTTCCTAGAAGCCAGGTGAAGCAGAAAGCTTTTCTTGTGGACTAAATTCTGACCCCTGATAAAATGAATTGTAGTCCTAACTCCTGTACTTATGAATATGAACCTGTTTGGAAATAGGATCTTTGAAGCTATTATCATTAAAGTAGCATGAGATTGTGTTAGAGTAGAGTGAGTATGAACGCTTTGTAACTGGTATCCTTAGAAAAGAAGAAGAGATACACAAAAACTTGGAGACAAAGGAAGCTCTTATAGTTGTAAGCCAAAGAACTCCTGGATACCAAAAGCTAGGAAAGGCATGGAATAGTTCCCCCTCAAAGCCTCAGAAGGAATCACATGGCCAAAGCTCTGGTCTTGGACTCCCAGCCCCTAGAACTGCAAAACAGTAAGTTTCTGTTTTATGAGCTACCTTAGGTGGTTTAGAACAGACTTATTGGGGGAGGGGGGGATAATTGAACTGAGCTTGGAATGTTGAGTAAGAATTGCCTAGAGAGGTACCTCTACTCTATGGTATTGTATAGAGATATAAGAAAGCACAGCATACTGAGAACTGAAGAGAAATGATGCAGAGGTGGATAGAAGACAGATTAAAGTAAAGTTGATATGCAGTATTAAAGAGCTTGAATTTTATCCTGAATATTATGGAGCATCTTTGAAGGATTTTAAAGAATGATATACTTTGTTTGATTTTAGAAATTTCACTTTAGTCATAATGTGGAATATGGCTTGGCAGAAAGCAAGTGCAGCTAAGAAATTGTAAGCACTGACTACTAGTGTAGTAGTGTAGATCAAGAGGAGAAGTTTGTCTTCATTACAGCATGCAGATGAATCCAATAAAGTATAAACAAATAACCAATTAAATTACTAGTTAAATATGGGAAGCAATGGACAGAGGCAGAATCTAGGATGATTTCTAGGTCTTACATATATGACAATAGATGTAAAGCATACAGGTAGAAGAAAGCTTTAGGAAGGGATATGCCTTGACAGCTTCATATATATCAGTAAGAGGAGCCTATGGGGTATCCAGGTGGGATGACCATCTGAGAGTAAGAACCATGGGTCTGGAGCTCAAGAATGAGATCTGGCCTGGAGACACAGACTTGGGCAACAGTGGTATATTGCTGATGTTTGAAAACTTGAAAATGAACAACATAACAAAATGAAAACACAGAAAGAAGGACATACATAACTCATAAAAGCTCCATGTATTACTAGGAATATACCAGTGGAATAAGTTTGATACTTAGAAACAGATTATTTAGAACTGTAGTTAATTTGAATCCCTTTTTTTTGTGACTTTACAGAAAATAACACTATATATTAGCACCTATCAGTGAATTTAAATATAATAACACTGTGTAAATCCTCAAATAAGTCCAACTCTAACTTATTATTATTATTATTATTGCATCTTTGACATAGCACAATGATAATACATCTTCTTAACAATTAATCTGAGGAGCCCTAGTGCTTAAGCGCTCCACTGCTAATGGAAAGGTCAGCAGTTCAAATCCAACAGCCACTCAATAGGAGAAAGATGTAACAGTTTGCTTCCATAGAGATTTACAACTCTGGAAACCCTGTGGGGGCAGTTCCACCCTATCTACAGGGTTGCTATTATGGGCATCAACTCCACAGAAATAGGTTTGGTTTTTATTTTTGAACGATTAATTTAAAACATGTCAAAACTCTAGTCATCAAAGAATAATATAATTCATTCAGTATATTCTTCTTACTAAAGCCAAATACAGAGTAGAACATTTAAAAATTATTACAACTAATAATAATAAAAATATTTTTTCAGTGAATCAAAAGACAGTTAGTAAATCAGCTTTCAAACTTGAAGAATTTTAGTTAGTCCAGATTTTTAGAGGATGAATGTACCTAGGCTTAGTTCCCTAGGAGGTAGGATATAAACTGCTTTTACATCACATTTGGCAAATTTATATTTTTAAAGAATATTGTGTAAATGAAGGCACTATGTAATTCTTTTTTTCTGAGAAAACAGCATGAAACACGGTAATTTTCTGCTTGTCTGACAGGCGTCCTGTGGTGGCAGTACCTCTCTGCAATTTCCTTGTACTCCAAAGGTTAAACAGACTTTAAGAAACAGTATTCATTTTGTGCTGTACAACTTTCTACTACATCACTATTCTTACCAACTTAATGCCACATCCCTAGATTTCAAAATGAAAGAAGTGACATATTTCACCTGCTAAAATAAGTAGAGATTCTAGGAAACCTCTCTCCTGCCTACTTTTCAGTTTCTTCCACTGTGACAGGTGCTCCCTTGACTCTTTCAACAATCAGTATTCAGGCTACTATGGAAATAGAAACAGTCTTGGTACTTAGAATCTAGAAATACCTTGCTAATTTCACTTTTATCAGAAAAATCCACTTTTATGGAGTGACCCTATTTTGGCCCACTCTGAACAAAAAAGATAGTTCTATACTTATAAAAGGAGCTCTGGTAGCACAGTGCCTAAGGCACTTGACTGGTAACCAGAAGGCTGACTATTCAAACCCACCAGCCACTCCTCGGAAGGAAGGAAGGTTGGGCAATCTACTTCCATAGTGATACTGCTTTGGGAACCCAAGGAGGGGTCACTATGAGTCAGGTCCGACTCGATAGCAAATAACAACAACAACAGCATACTTATAAAAGCTGATCTTAGAAAATTGTTGGTTCATATGATGCTAATACAATGGAGACTGTGCCCATTTATTCCTATAAGTTACAAAGAAACAGATGCCAGGTTTAATGCTTCCTTGGGTTTCCTGCATTTGTGCTGGCTCTTCTTCCTTCTTCATTGTCTTGCTACAGTATTGCAAGCTGCAATTTTTTTGAGTTATCTCCCAGGAGACACTCAATTTTTGCAGAGATTTTTCTTTAGTGTGTACTTTTCATTTACAATGTATACCAACGTCTCTCCTATAGTAAGGAAGTCATACCTTTAGCCTTCCACTCATTATCCTGCTAGTCTTCCTTCTCCCTGAAAATCACTTCTGGTGTTCTGCAAAGCCACACTTTCTTTTGGACATCTATGTGATCCCATGTATCAAATATTACTGTTGCTGTTAGTTGCTCTCCAATTGGGTCTGACTCATGGCAACCTTATGTATGAAAGAACAAAATGTTGCCTGGTCCTGTGCCATTATCACGATGCTTCAGTCCGTTGTGGTTCTTGTGCCAATCCATCTCATCGAGGGTTTCCTTTTCCCTCCTTGGCCCTCTCCTCTAACAAGCACAGTGTTATTTTCTGAAGATTGGTCTTTTCTGATGATTGGTCCAAGTCAACATCCTCATATCTGAGGAACACTCTCTCTGTATTTCTTCTAAGACTGATGGTGTTTGTTCTTTTGGGAGTCTATGGTATATTCATTTTATTTTCACCAACACTACAGTTTGAATGCATCAATACGTCCATGTTTTTTACTATCCACATTTTATATGCATATGAAGTGATTAAAAAGACCATGACTTAGGTCAGTCACATCTTAATTATCAAAGTCACATCTCTTCTTTTTAAAACTTTAAAGAGGTCTTTTGCAGCCAATTGGCCTAATGCAATCTATCATTCCATGTCATGACTGCTTTTTTCATGGACTTTGATTGTTGATTCAAGTAGAATGAAATCATTAACAACTTCATTTTTTCCTCCATTTATTGTGACATTATTTATCAGTATAAAATGTAACTATGGCTTATTGCAGCTGTTAGGAAAGTTAGCAATCAAGTAGTTGACTTGTCTCATTTTACTGACGAGGGAACTGAGTGAGGTCTGCAGAGGAAGGGATGTGCCTTGAGTCCCATGGCTTATTTAGCTGCAGTCTGGACCAGAACCCAGGCTTTCTGATTTCAGCCTGGTGTTCTGTGTTCAGCCTCATCTAAGCAAAGTCACAACTTCACATTCCATACATTCATGGCTAAAATGTTCTCCTTTGGATAGCTCTTAGTGACTGTTTCTCTTTTTTTTTTCCCCCCAGAGAGGAAAGGTGATAATAAAGGTGACAAAGGTGATGTTAATGATATTTTGTCTTTCCATCCAGACTTTCAGAAGTGTGTGTTTCCCCATAAGCCAATCTTCTCTCAGCTAAACATATAACAAGGATATAGAAGAGAAAAGATCTCTATAAGGTTAGACTTAAGAATGAGAACATTATCTTCTTAATAAAGAGATGCTGAAATGCATTTTTTGGTACAAGGACTTTAAAAAGCAAGTAAACAACATAAGCCACTTTAAAAGATTTTTCTTACACAAAACACACAAAAAATTAATGACCATATCACAGTAAACACACTCACCAATTTTTTTGTTATTATTATTCTTAAAAAAAACACATGGAAGTACTTGTGCAGCATGAGGTACAGATTGCTTTTTGAACTAGAAGAAGGCAGATAAAGCTGAAATAGTTGCCTAAAAAATGGTCATCAATTCATTAGTTATTAGGATAAAAATCCATGCACTTATAAAGGCAATACTAGAATCTTTTTTTTTTTTTTTTTTTTGGAATCTCTTGTCTAAAAGACTGACCTGTGAAGGACTTACAAAGTTAAGAGTCCAGTGTTCCAGTCCTGGTTCTGCCTGAAAGCATGTGAACTTGCACAGGTCTGTTAACCTCCACAGTTTAAGTTCTCATGAAAAATTGTCAGTAATACTTGTGCTTCTGAGCTTTCAGGTCTCTGGAGAGAAAATTGGAATAATACTTGAAAAGATATTGAGTTTCAGGAAAGAAAACATACTCCAGCAGCATTACTAGTGATGAAGAATAAGATATGTTCATAAGCACACAAAATAAATTAAGATGTTGAAAAGTAAACAACTCCTTTTCAGATATATTCATGAACACAATTCCCATTTCTCTACCTATTCTGTGTTTGTGGGCAGGGGGTGAATAAAACAGTACATTTACAAAATGCAGTCTGATATCTCAATTTTCTTGATAACATATACAATTCCTCTCTGAGGAAAATAATAAAGAATTTGAAACAAATGTGAATACTCATTTAGAATAAACAATGAAAGCACAACAAATTTTAAGAAACTTAAAAAGACTGGGAGCACTGTAAAGTTCACAAAAAATAAGATGTCTTCAATAGCTTTTTACCTGACATGACTCTAAAATCATATTTTTTAACTCAATTTCTCACTACATACTCTTTGATCATCTTTTTCATATGATGACAATTTTGCAATATCACTACCTGTAAAGATAACTTCTATATAGAGGCTTTCCTTTGGCGTATCAATGACAATTTCTTTTTTATTATTGATAGTTGGGCTGTGGAAGACAGGTGACTTAATACAGACGTATTTTCTATTTGCAGGACTGCTGTGGCTTAATGTCTGACAAATGCACAAATATTAATATATTCTATTTCCTGTGATTTCTATCACAATAAAGTATATAGTGTATTTGTAATCCTATAGGCTGCATTATCATGTATACTCCTGACAGAAGTGAAATGCTGTTTTGATTAGGTATCCATGAGAATTAATGCTTACATTTTCACATATCTGATGATCAGAAGGTTTTTTTTTTTTTTTTTTTTTTCATATTAGCTTCTAGCTTTGTACATTTAAACCCTTATTTCTTCCTCACTAACACCATACATCTGATATCAGAAGTCTCAGGACAGGATACTGTCATAAAACAATGCATGGACTTACATTTTGAGGTCAGTTCAGCAGGTCAGGTGGCACAGAGGTCAGTAGGGTGTATTTCTGAAACTGTACAGCAGAGAAGTATGCAATAACTTCACCATGTAAACATATATGAATCATGTAAATATAACTCAATAAACCCAAGTTGTTTTTATTGGGTTATATTTACATGAGGTCTCAGGTCCCATTAGCTGTATCCCCATGTACCTAGGGACCTACAATACCAGTAAAGCAAAGGTAAATGGGGTGGAATAAAAGTGGGAGTGAAAAGAGAAAATGATTGTAACCAATCGTGGTTGAAATGCCTTCCATCAAAAGTAGAAGAAACAGCTGATCACATGAATGTATTTCTGGTATCACTCTAAGCCCTTGGAAGGGGCTTAAAGAAGTGAAGGTCCTGAAGGTTAAGTGTCTTCAATTTCTCAGTGACTCTTCATCTGCCTGACAGAATCTCTGACTACAGGGTATGTGTTTGCCTTTCAGGTTCTGTGTCTTCATTACAAATGGCTTGTATTAGTTTCCTGTTGTTGTTGTTACGTGCCATCGAGTCGGATGCAACTCATAAAAACCCCTCCCTGGGTTTCTGAGGCAGTATCGCTACAGAAGTAGATTGCCCAATCTTCCTTCCAAGGAATGGCTGGTGGGTTTGAACTGCCAGCCTTCTGGTTAGTAGTCAAGTGCCTTAGGCACTATGCTATTAGTTTTCTAGGAGTGCTGAAACAAATTATCACAAACTTGGTGGCTTAAAACAACAGAAACTTATTCTTTCACAATTCTGGAGTCCAGAAGTCTGAAATCAATGTGTTAACAAGGCTAAGCTCCTTCTGAAGGTTCTAGGGGAAAATTCTTCCTTGCCTTTTCCACTGTCTGTGGCTCCAGGTGTGTCTTGGTTTGTGTCCGCACAATGCCAGTGTCTCCCTCCATCTTCACGTGACCTTCTTCTCTTCTGTGCACCTATTCTTCTGTCTCTTATTAGGACATTTGCCATTGTATTTATGATCCACTTGAGTAACACAAAAGGAGCTCTGGTGGCATAGTGTCTAAGGCATTTATTTGACTGCTAACCAGAAGGTTGACAGTTCAAACCCACCGGTAGCTCTGTAGAAGGAAGATGGGACTATCTAGTTCCATAAAGATTTGCTGCCTCAGAAACCCAATGAGGGTTGCTTTAAGTCAGAATTGACTCGATGGCAGTGAGTTTGATTTTTTTTTTTTTTTTTTTTTTTGAGTAATCCTAAGGTCCTCTGTTGGTGCTATGGTTAAAGCATTGAGCTGCTAACAAAAAGGTCAACAGTTCTAACCCACCAACATTTCTACAGGAGAAAGATGAGGCATCCTGCTTCCATAAAGATTGATAGCCATAGAAAGACTATGGGGAAGTTCTACTCTGTCCTACAGGGGTTGCTATAAATTGCGGTGGACTTGATGGCAGTAGGTTGGTTTTGGTTTGGCTAATCCAGAATTATTTCATCTCAAAGTTCTTAAGTTATTTAGATTTGTAAAGACTTTTTCCAAATCAGTTCACATTCACAGGTCTTGGAGTTTAGGATGTGAATCTCTCTTTTTGGGGACCACCATTCAGCCCACTATACTGGCATTAGTATGTATCATTTTGGAATAGTCAGAATATGGGTACTACTTAAATGAGGCAGAAATGAATTATTTATACATCATTATTTTATCCTTTAGTTTTCCAAAACTTCCAATGGATCTATTTTCCAGATTTTATGTCAGGCAATTTTCCAAAAGTAATTACCAAATATTTTTGTAACCTATTCTTCTAAACCATTCAGAGTATAATCAAACTTTGTTTTTATGGCTGAATATGTCAGGATCTATGAATCATGGGAGTCCAAGGACAACAGAAAAAGTAGTGTGTATTTGGAATGACTAATCCAATTACAAAGGCAATAGGCATACGGCCAGCCAGTGGCTTTGTAATGTTGTGTGCTTTCATTTGACAGAATGTGGTCCCCCTGTGGAAACATTTATTAGTAGGAGATATAAGTGCAGATGTGTTCTCTAATGGATGTTATGGGATAGTACTATCTGTCTGGTTCCACAGAATCTGTGACTTAAGGCTACACTAAAACAAGTTTATGAGACCTGCAGGCGAGCTCAGTGGCAAGATTACAGTCAAATCTAGGGATATATTACCAGGATGTGGACACCCATGAAAAATAACAATTGCAGAATAGTGTTAGGATGTGTGCTGAAACATTCTCTCCTGACACCCTCTGAACAATTGATCTGCAGCATGTTTTTACTGGACCAATCTCTGCAGCCAGGTAGAAAGGTAGAAAGAGGATTATGTTTAGACAGGCACAATAAAGAACCAATGAGTTTCTTAATGCTTGGCTTTCATTAACACTGTACTAATTGCCAACTATGGTTATTCCATTTTGATCAAGCAATTTCTCACAAAGCTCTCCCAAGTTTAATTTTGTTTTTAAGATGCTTTGTTAATTTTTGGCAGACTGTTTTCTCCATAATAGCCAAGCTTCAAAATGTAAGCCTGCTGTGCAATCATTTGTAGGTTCTGTGAACAATGAGCATAATTTGAAGTTATAGGAATCTTAGAACAAGCAGGTGCAGTATTGAATGTCTATGGATACTAGACAAGCAACTCTAGTTGCACAATGGTTAAGCATTTGTCTGTTAAGCAAAAGTTCAGCAGTTTGAACCCACTAGCCACCCTACTGGAAGAAGATGAGATAGTCTTCTTCCTTAAAGATATACAGCCTTGGAAACTCCATAGAGCAGTTCTACTCTATCCTATAGGAGTCAGAATCCACTCAATGACAGTGGGTTAATTTGGGTTTGGTATAATAGACATTGTTCTTGGTCTGAGGCTACAACCTCCTGATAAAGCAAAACCCCTGCTCTTAATCATTTACTCTCTGCTTAGAGAGGACAAGACAATTAATTTGTAAGCCCTGCCACAGGAATGTGCGAAGAGTAGTATGGAAGCACAGAGAAAGACATAAAAATTCGCTTGTGAATCAATGATTACTTCTTGGATGAGGTAGAATATAAGTAAGGTGAATTTTGAAGAATGAATTGGAGTTAGATTCATCAAGGTGTAGTGTCTTAGTTATCTAACGCTACTACAAGAGAAATACAATCTAGTACTGCTTTAGCAAACAAATTAATTTTCTCACAGTTTAGGAGATCAGGAAATCAGGGGGCTGGCTCTTGGGGAAGAGTCTTTCTGTCTGCTCCAGGGGAAAACCCTTGTCTCAGCTTCTCTAACGTTCTCAGCATCCTTAAAGATTTCCATGTGACATCTATCTCCCACCCATTCTGCTTACTTTCTTCTGTGTCTAATCTGCTCCTTCTTGTTTTCCTTTTCTTTTTTTAAATCTCAAATAAGATTGGTTTAAGACACAATGTACACTAATTATGGCCTGAATAATGTAACAAAGAAACCCCTATTCACAAAGGGGAACTCTGGTAGCATAATGCCTAAGGCACTTGACTGCTAACCAGAAGGCTGGCGGGTCAAACTCACCAGCCACTCCTTGGAAGGAAGGTTGGGCAATCTACTTCCATAGTAATACCGCCTCGGAAACCCAAGGAAAGGTCGCTGTGAGTCGGATCCAACTCGACGGGATATAACAACAACAACAAATTCACAAATAGGATTATACCCACATGCATAATGGTTAGGATGCTAACACACTTTTTGGGGAGGCACAATTCAATCCATAACACCCTGGCTATAAAGTATCCCAAGTACAGATACAGAAGTTTAACAATGCATTACCATGTTGAAAATACTCTATGTAGGGAATTTCATAATTAATTTCTGGACCCCTTTTCCTATATAAGTCTCACAAACTTGCCTTAGTAAAGCCCAAGCACAAGATTTACTGCCAATAGAAACAATCAAAGGCTTTCAAGATAGTGGAATAAATAGGAACAACCTGCTATGTGATACAGTGGGAGTAAGGATGAGAATTAGCTCTGATAGCTATATACTTTATAAGCCCTACAATTTCTTCTTACGGTCTATAGCCAGGCAGTGAGGTTGAAGTCACTGTACAATGAACTTTCAAAAAGATGTAGACATCCATGTACACAGCTCAATAAAATTGTCTGCTAAATGGGCAGTGTTGACCGCAAAAACAAATAGAATGAACTTTCTTAATGGTGCTTTTCAGGGAAGCAAGTTTTTCTTAGCTTCATATCAGAAAATACATCTGGTAGAGGAGAGAGGATGATTAAATTGTGCTGCAGACCAGAGGCATGTATAAAAAGCAATCCTAATGTTGTATGTAAGATGCACAGATATGAGAAAGTATAATTGTAGGAATGTCATAAAACTATTTTGCTGCAATTCATGGCACAGTACAAGGGAGGAAATGAAAAAATGACAACACAAAGCCCAGATGAATGTAATTATCAGTATACATCTACATCTGAGCACTCAGCTGGCCAGTGTCTGGAAAGGTATTATGATGACAATAGAGTAGTTTAGGGCACAAATTCTGAGACTGTCATTTATGACCACTTACTTCACAGGACTATTGGGAGGGGCAATAAATTTAAAAGAAATTTCACCTTGCTATATAACCTGGCAAAATTAGGTGCTTTAATAGGTTAAGTGAGTCAGTGCTAAATCAATACAAAAAATAGATGATATGAGTTCATAGGCTGGTCAGCCAAGTTTATTTCCCAGGCATAGATCTCCCTACAAGGAAAGCGATTAATATATTCACCAACTCAGTAGGGTACCTTTATAAGCTAGAGGGAGCTCTGGAAATAGATTTCTTGGGCCACAGATCTCATCTGACAAGTACCATTACTAGCACTTAAGACCAACTACAAACCACATGTTGTTTTGCTCACTAAGTAATGATGAGATTCTCATCACTAAGTTATAGGAATCATACAGCACTATATTAAGGCCATTGCAAAATTCCCTGGAGTCATAAAGGGATTCCCATTCAAATTCTTTAAGCCATAATAATATTATTATCTTAGGCTTTTAGGGTCCATCCAAACAAAATGTAGGTCACTGATTTCAAAGGATTCTTCCCTGCCTTAATTCAACTGTATTTTACAATCATCTTTAGACCAGTCAAATTAGACTTAGTCTAAAAAGCTCAATATGTATGAATGTCTTATATTCAAAAATAAATATGTCTTATACTCAGAAATGGATGTCTTATATTCAGAAATAATGATCAAGTAGGACAAAGTTGTATTTCCCTGTGCCTCCGAGTAACAGAGAAAGTGCAGAAAACTAGTAACCTTCCAATAACCTTAAAGAACAGAAGAAGGGAGTGCATTCTAGGAAGTGGGAATAGCATGTGCAAAGATCCTTAGAATGAATGGACCATAGGATGTATATGGGGAAGAGCTAGACAAGAAGTTGGAAAAATACCAGAGCCAGATGATGAAGATGATGAATGGGATTTCATACCATGCTGAATTTGGATTTTATCTTGAAGGTGATGGATGGTATTGATGGAGTTGTAGCCAGAGAATAATTATTGTTTTGATCCCTTAGTTTGGTTCTGTAGGAATGGCATGGCAGAGATGTCTGACCTCCTATAACTTCACAAAAGGGAGAGAGAGAATCACTATCTGCATCAACCCAAGGCTGATTCCCATGAAGCAGAGGTCAAGTACTACCTCTTTTCTTCAACTTTTTTGCTAATTTTAACACCAGTCATCCCTCCAACAGCACTCTGTATCTCTGCTGTGTTTCATAGTTCACTGCAATGGTCACACAGAACTCACAGATAATACTCACAGTTAAGGGTTTTCTGTTTCCGTATCTACTGCTCCAGTACAACACCTCTTGCTTTCTTTTCAGCCATCACAGATAACAACAACCAAAGTAACCATCCAAAAATAAAAAAATTCACTTCATGCTGCTTTTTTCTTTCTTTTAGAAAATCCTATGCTTCTATGAGTCTGGAATGCAATGAATCCCAATGCTGTTACCAGAGTAAAGATGTCATAGTAGTGACATCTGACCTTCTCTAACTTCATCAAGGGGAGAAAGAATCATTATCTACTTAATCATTCTACATACACCAAGACTGATACCTATAAGATGGAGGTCAGACATGCCTTCATCCTCCAACTTTTTACCAATTCTGACACTCACTGTCCCTCCCCTGACACTCTCTACTTGTCTACTAGGTTTGATATTTCATTGTAATGGCCACACAGAACTTACAGACCATATTCTCAGTTATGGAGTTTATTAGGAAAGGTATAGGTTGCAGTTTAAGTTAAGCCTTGCCAACAGGAAGATCTTTCTAGTCCATGTCACCTGAGAGGTGTTTTGGACCAACCTGGCCTCTATCCTGCTCCAGCAAGTGTTAAAAAAATCTGGTTGTATTTGTTCAGAGTGACCCCACTCCATTGGCAAGCCTTGTCCTGAAGTTGCTCAGCTTTCTTGGTCTGTAAGCTGGGGACCCACTCTGTCATCTCTTTCTGATCTCCTGGTTCTGCTACTGCTATTTCTCTGCTGCTGATTCTCACCATCTCTCTGTCTGTGGCTTTCTCTCTCTGTCTGCCAGGTTGAAGAGGTTCTCATTCCAGGGATACTGGGTCCAAGGGACTCACTCTGCTCACATCTCTTCACCTTGGTGGTCATGAGGTACTCCTCTGCTTTGGAAATGGCTCTTTTTTTTTTTTTTTTTAAGTCTAGCAGGAAGCAAAACTTATTGGTGTTCTATATATCTTATTTGCATAGCCCCACACCCACAGGGTTCCATGCACCTAATCTATATATTAGCAATTCCCTTTGGTGGGCCACAAGCATCTCATTTGCATTGTCCTACCCAATGATTGTGTCAAAAAGACTATAGTCAGAAGGGCCCTATTAAGTAATTCAGTGTAGATCCAAGATGATGGAATAGGCTGATACATTATCTAGACCCTCTACAACAAAGACTTGAGAAAACAAGGGAAGTAACTACAGATGATAGTCCTGGACTCCAGAGCTTCAAATGAAAGGATAAAGAGTTGATCAAATACATGCGAGAGGAAGAGTCTATACAAAACAATGAGCAAGGAGTGGTATACTACCAACAGGCACAGTGTAGTCATTTTAAATTTTTATTATAAGCAGAGTTCCAATTGGAGCAGAAAATTGATAACTAGCCCGGGACTACACTAGCACCCAAATTGGTGATCAGGTGAACAGAGAGGTGTGTTCTCTCCTTTTACCTTATACAACCTCCAAATGACCAGAGACATCACTCTCCCCACCCCCACTCACCTTAATTGTGGCCATTAAAATCCCCCCACTGCTAGTGTTGTACTGTGCTTTATTTTCCTTTATCTTTTGGCTTAGTTCTTCCAATCTCCCCCTTTTCTTTTCTTTTTGTCCTCCCTCTTCTTTGCCTTTTTCCTTTTTTTTGTGGGGGGTGGCGATTCTAAAGAGCGGAACACCTTCCTCACTGCTGACACTGCTAGCAGCATCTACCCCTACCCCTACCTGACCAAAGGTGTGCACTCAGACAGTGTGAGTGCTGTGTTCCTGTACAGCCATGTTTGGTGCCTGTCATTTTCACCTGTACTGTGCTGCTTTATTTTTTTCTTTCTTCTTTCTTATTTTTACCTCTTCTCCCCTTTGTTTTCCTATTCCTTCCTTTCTTTTGGCTCTTCCTCTTCACCCCTTCCTGTTCTTTCCTTTTTGACCCCACTTTCCCCTCCAGAGTCAGCAGCAGCTACCCCCACCTCTCTGTCAACAGCGTTGTGCACTCCTGTGAAGTAAGCTCCAAGTTCCTGCTGTAGCAATGTATGGTGGCTAACACTTGCTTTAGACTTTTTACATTTTTCCCTCTTTCTCAGTTCATTTCTCTTTTCCCTTATAATAAAATTCTTTCTTCCCTTTTAAATTGCCTTTTTTTTTTTTTTTTGATCTGCCAGAATTAGTATCATACGCCACCACAACCTGCACATTCAGGAGTGCTGCCTCTGACTCTCTGTATTCAGTGGTGTGTGCTTTTGTGAAATGAGTGCACACCTCCATCACAGTTGTGTTTGACAGATACCCCTTATACCAGTATTGTGACACATCTGTTTTCTGTTCATTTGTTTTTCTTATCTCTTTCCCCCCACTTTTCTCTTTTTCTTTTTTCTTAGATCTTCCTTCTTCCTTTCACCATTCTATTTTTCTTTTCCTTTTTCTTTTCTCTCCCTTACACCCTCCCCCAACCTCCCCCCCCCCTTTGTTTTCCTTTCTGTCTTTCCTCAGCATTTGGGAGCCAGTGACTCTACCTAGTCATACCACCTACAGCTACTGCCCCACCCACTGCTGGGTGAGTGCCATCACCCACTCCAGCACCACTGGACTTACAACAGACAACAGCCAACATCCACTCAATGTGCTGTCAGATTCTCTGCACAATCAGTTAACAGGGAATCATACCCACACTCCTACCTGCTACCAATCCACCCAGAGGCAGGTGGTGAACATCCTAGTGCTGTCAACTAGCAGCCAGAGTAATACACCCTCCTCGTTGCTCATATCATTATAATATTTTGTCTTCTTGAGCTGTCCTTTGAAAACTTCTGTTCAGCTCTTTTATTTCATCATTTCTTCTATTTGCTTTAGCTAGGCAACATTTAAGAGCAAGTTTCAGGGTCTCTTCTGACATCCATTTTGGTCTTCTCTTCTGTTCCAGTGTTTTTAATGACTTTTTGCTTTCTTCATGTATGATGCTGTTGATGGCACCCTACAACTCTGAATTTAAGTTCTCTAATTTCAGGTGGAATATAATCAGCTTGCATTTTGACTGTTGTGGACTTGTTTTTATTTTCTTTAGCTTCAAATTGAACTTATATATGATCAATTGATGGTCTATTCCATAGTGAGTTCCTGGCCTCGTTTTGACCTCTGATACTGAGCTTCGCCATTGCCTCTTTGTACAGATATAATTGACTTGTTCCCTGTGTATTCCATTTGGTGAGGTCCATGTGTGTGGTCACTCTTTATGTTGTTGAAAAAAAATGTTTTCACAATAAATAAGTCATTGGTCTTGCAAAATTATCTCATGTGATCTGAATGAAGGAAGAAGTTCCAGTTCCACTGAAGGAGCTGGCAAAAAACAAGCCTCCAGGAATTGATGGAAGAAATACCAATTGAGATGTTTAAACAAACAGATGTATCACTGGAGGTTCTTACTCATTTATGCCAAGCCATTCAGGAGACAACTACCTGACCCACTAACTGGAAGAGATCAATAATTGTTCCCATTCTAAAGAAAAGTGATAAAAAAAAATGTGGAAATTATCAAACAATATCATTAATATCACTCACAAGTGACATTTTGCTGAAGATAAATTTAAAAAAGTGGTTGCAGCAGTATATTGACAGATAACTTCCAGAAATACAAGCTAGATTCAAAAAACAATGTGGAAAAAAGAATATCTTTGCTGTTGTCAGATGGATGATGGCTAAAAGTGAATAATAGAAGAAAGATGTTTACATGGGTCATATTGACTATGCATTGATGAAGCATTCAACTCTGTGGATTATAAAAAAATTAAGGATAGCATTGCGAAGAATGGGAATTCCAGAACACTTAATTGTGCTCATGAAGAAAGTGCACATAGACCAAAATGCTGTCTTTCATATAAAACAAGAGGAACTCCATGGCTCAAAATCAAGAAGGGTGCTTGTCATGGTTGTATCCTTTCACCATACTTATTTAATCTGTATGCTGAGCAATAATCTGAGAAGCTTGACTATATGAAGAATGAAGCATCAGGATTAGAGGAAGACTCATTAACAACCTCATATATAAAGATGACATAACATTACTTGCTGAAAATGAAGAGAACTTTAAGCACTTACTGATGAAGATCAAAACTACAGTCTTCAGTATGCATTATACTGTAACATAAAGAAAATTAAAGTCCTTACAATTAGGCCAATAAGCAATATTAAAATGAATGGAAACAAGATTGAAGTCGTCAGGAATTTCATTTCACTTTGTTTGACAATCAACACCCATGGAAGCAGCAGTCAAGCAATCAAAAGTCATATTGCACTGGACAAATCTCCTGCAAAAACGACCTGTTGAAATTGTTGAAGAGGGAAGATGTCACTTTGAAGACTAAGATGTGCCTGACCCAAGCCGTGATGTTTTAAATTGCCTGATATGCATGTGAAAGGAGCTCTGGTAGCACAGTGCCTAAGGCACTTGACTGCTAACCAGAAGGCTGGCGGTTCAAACCCCCTAGCCACTGCTTGGAAGGAAGGTTGGGCAATCTACTTCCGTAGTGATACTGCCTCGGAAACCCAAAGAGGGGTCTCTATGAGTCAGGACTGACTCGATGGCACATAACAACAACAACAACATGCATGTGAAAGATTGACAATGAGGAAGGAAGGCCAAAGAAGAGTTCATGCCTTTGAGTTGTGGTGTTTGTAAAGGGTAATGAAAATACCATGGATTGCCAGCCAAAGAACAAATCTGTTTGGAAAGAAGTATAGGCAGAATGTTCTTTAGAAGTGAGAATAGCCAGACTTTGTCTCACTTATTTTGGTCATGTTGTCACAAGGGTCCAGTCCCAGGAGAAGTTCACCATGCTTGGTAAAGTAAAGTGTCAGTGAAAAAGGACAAGGCCCTCAACAAAATAAATTGTCACTATGGCTGAAATGATGAATTCAAACCTAGCAAAGGTTGTAAGAATGTTGTAGGAGTGGGACATGCTTTATTCTTTTGTACAAGTTCACTATGAGTTAGAGCTGACTCAATGGCACCTGACAACAATAATTACATTGATAATTGCACTGGATATTCATGGATTAAATGCACCATTAAATAAACATAGAGTACCAGAATGGATAAGAAAACATGGCCTATCAGTACGCTGTGTACAAGAGGCACACATTAGACACAAACCCAGAAATAATTTAAAAATCAAAGGATGGAAAAACATATATTAAGCAAACGTCAAACAAAAAAGAGGAAGACTGTCATATTAATATCAGATAAAATATACTTTAAGATAAAAACCATGAAAGATAAGGAAGATTATTATATAATGATTAAAGGGTCAATTGAACACAAAATACAATCATATCAAATATCCAGGCATCCAACTAAAGAGCTCCAAAATATATAAATTAAACTTTAACAGAATTGAAAAGATAGAAAACTCCATAATAATAAAACCAAAAAAAAAAAAAAACTCACTGCCATTGAGTCTATTTCAATTCATAGCGACCCGTCCTTGGGTTTTGAGGTAGTATCTCTATAGAAGTAGATTGCCCAATCTTCCTTCCAAGGAGTGTCTGGTGGGTTTGAACTGCCATTCTGCCATTCTTCTGGTTAGCAGTCAAATGCCTTAGGCACTATGCCATAGTAACACCAAAAACAAACAAACAAACAAACAAACAAACAAAAACTGGTGCCATTGAGGCAACTCCAACTCATAGCAACTTCCACTGGGTTTCCAAGGTTGTAAATATTTACAGAGGTAGATTGCCTCATCTTCCTCCCAAGGAGCAGATGGTGGGTTTGAACCACAAACCTTGTGGTTAGCAGCCAAATGCCTTACTCATTATGCCACCAGAGCTCCTTATGATAATAGTAGGAAAATTTAATATTCCACTTTTTATGAATACATAGGACTAGAAAGAAATTTAACAAAAATATGGAAGATCTAAATGACATAATCAATCAGCTAGACCTCATAGATGTATACAGAACACTCAACCCAACAACAGTAAAATATGAATTATTTTCTAGTACACATGAAAGTTCTCCAGAACAGATTGTATGTTAGGCCATAAAGCAATCCTCGATAAATTTAAAAACATCAAAATATTACAAAGCATGTTCTCAGATCACAATGATTTAGAATTTGAAATCAGCAACAGAAACTTCAAGGAAAAATAAAATCAAATACATGGAATCTGAATAACATTATGCTTAAAAATTACTGAGTAACAGAAGAAACAAAAAATGAAATAAAAATTTCCTTTAATCAAATGAGAATGCAAATACTACATTCCAAAATCTTTGAGACACAGCAAAAGCAGTCCTCAGAAGACAGTTTATAGCAATAATCATACCTTTTCAAATAGAAAAAAGAACCAAAATCAACAACTTAACCCAACATCTTCAACAATTAGAAAAATAACAGCAAAAAATCCTACAATCAGCAGAAGAAAGGAAATAATAAAGATTACAGCAGAAATAAATGAAACAGAAAACCAATAGAAAAAATCAATAAGACTAGAAGTTGGTTCTTGGGAAAGATTAATAAAATTTACCAACCACTGGTAAATTTAACAAAAGAAAAGTTGGAGAAGATGCAAAGAATACAAATAAGAAATGAGATAGGCGATATCACAGCACAACCAACTGAAATAAAAAGGATAATAATAGAATATTATGAAAAACTGTACTCCAAGAAATTTGAAAATCAAGAGGAAATTGGCAAATTTCTAGAAACACACTACCTATTCAAAGTTACATAAACTGAGGTAGAAAATCTGTACAGACACAGCACAAAATAAGAAATTGAACAGATCATAAAAACTCCTTCCAAAACAAGTCCTGGCCCAGACAGCTTACAGGCAAATTCTACCAAATATTCAAAGAGCTGAAACCAATACCACTGAAACTATTCTGGTACATAGAAAAAGATGGGATAGTCCTGAATTCTATGAAGCAAGCATAACCATGATACCAAAAGCAGGCAGACATCACTAAAAAGGAAAATTATAGAACATTTATGTAAAAATCCTGAACAAAATACTAGTCAACAGAACCCAAAAATATATCAAATATATAAAACATCATGACCAAGTGGGATTTGTACCAGGTATGCAAGGATGATTCAAAAGTAAAAAAATAATTGATGCACTCCACCACATTGATAAATCAAAGAGAAGGAAGTGCATAATCTTATCAATCGATGCAGAAAAGACATTTGACATAATCTAACACCATTTCATGGTAAAAACACTCAGAAAAATAGGAAAAGAAGGGGAATTCTTCAACATAATTAAAGGCTGTTTTGGTTACCTCATTCCACTCTAACAGAAATACCACAAATGCAATGCTTTAACAAACAAGAGTTTATTCTTTTACAGTTTTGGAGGGTAGAAGTCCAAGTTCAAGGTGCCAGGCTCTAGGGGCTGGGTGAAAGGCCCTCAACCTTAGCCTCAGCTCTGCCTCTTGTTCTGGCCACTGAAGCTTTTATTCACTCAAGCATCTGCTGGCTGCTGAGGCTAACAAGCCCACGGTCAACAAATAGAATGGCACAGCCCTGATAGTACCAAACCACATGGTAGGTCATTGATTCAAGTCCAGAAAAAGTCCCAAGATTGGCAGGGCAACATGGCAGGCTGCTGAATCACTCAGCTACATGTGGGATTCAAGCATGCCATAAGCTGGAGACCTTCTTCAAAGTTGCTTCTTAAATACTTGAAGCAGTCCACATCCCTAAAGTAGCTACTTAGCTGCTCCAGTAGATTCCACAATGGAGTTAATTACCATTCTCACCATGTGGAATAACTACATCCAGCTTCCCAGTCTCTCAAGCAAGCCCAGCCAAGTTGACATACAACCTTAACTACCACAAAGACATATACATAAGAGTAACAGGCAACATATTCTCAATGGAGAAAGACTGAAAACATTCCCCTAATGAACAGGAACCAGATAAGAATGTCCTTCATCACCACTCCTATGTAATATTGCATTGGAAGTCCTAGCCAGAGCAATAAAACAAGAAAGAAAAATAAGAAGCATCCAGATTAGCAAAGAAGAAGTAACGTTATCTCTATTTGTATTATTTCCATGATTTCCATTTCAGAGTTCTCTTTTTCAGTTTAGAGTAATCCAACTGAATTTTGTATGTTGACCTTATACACTGCCATTTACATGAATCTTCTATCAGTTCCAGTGGTTTTCTTGTTTACTCTCTAGGATTTTCTATGTATAGCATCATGTTATTGTTGTTGTGGTAGGTGCTTTTGAGTCAGTTCTTACTCATAGTGACCCTATGTACAACAGAAGAAAATACTGTCCATTCTTGTGACAATCATTGCTGTGTTTCAGCCCATTGTTACAGCCACAATATCGGTCTATCTCATTGCAAGTCTTCCTGTTTTTCAGTGACCCCTGTAATTACCAAGCATGATGTCTTTCTCCAGGTCTCTTCTGATAATTTGTCCAAAGTGTGCGAATATTTTGTATTTTGACTCTGTTGTTGTTGTTATGTGCCATCGAGTCGGCCCCAACTCATAGCGACCCCTCCTTGGGTTTCCAAGGCAGTATCACTACGGAAGTGGGATTGCCCAACCTTCCTTCCAAGGAGTGGCTGGTAGGTTTGAACCACCAGCCTTCTGGTTAGCAGTCAAGTGCCTTAGGCACTATGCTACCAGAGCTCCAACTTTGCCTCTAGAACATTTCAATACTGCAACATATGGCTGTTTTTTTCCTTCAATTCTTACAGCTTGAGAAATGCCAAGTGTGTTCTTCCCTTTTTGTGTTCTACCTCCAGGTCATTGCACCTTCTGTTATAATACTTCATCTTCTCAGGCCACCCTCTGAAATATTCTATTCAGCTCTTTTACTTCATAATTTCTTCCATTCACTTTAACTACTCTCAGTTAAAGAGCAAGTTTCAGCGTCTCTCCTGACATCCATTTTGGTCTTCTCTTCCTTTCTTGTCTTTTTAATGACCTTTTGCTTTCTTAATGTATGATATTCTTGGTATCATCTTACAACTCATCTAGTCTTTGGTCATTAACATTCAATGTGTCAAATTTATTCTTGAGATGAGCTCTAAATTTAAGTGAAATATACTCAAATTTATTATTTGGCTCTCATGGACTTGTTTTAATTTTCTTCAGCTTCAAGTTGAACTTGCATATGAGTAATTAATGCTCTGTTCTTCAAAAGGCTGCAGCCTTGTCCTGACTGATGATATTGAGCTTCCCTATCATCCTTTTCTGCAGACTATTGGACTTCATTTCTTATACTACCAGTAGGGTTATTATAAATATTCATCTATCACATAGCTGTTTATGGTACTTAGTAAGGATTTATTCATATTCATTCATATATCATCTTTTTAAGAGGTCTCCCCCCCCCCAGAAAGATATCACTCAGTAATAGATGCTTTAAGATCAGGAAAAATATTAGAGGATTAAAAGTCTATTGATCAAATGGTAACCTGAAAACCAATTATCTATATCTAGATCTATCTATAAATAGATAGATAGATAGATAGATAAATAGATAAAACATCAGAACAAATCATATATGAATGTATTCATGTATATGTATCAGAAGTTGCCAAAAATGAAATGGAACACATAAAGATTGATATTCTATGCATTAGTAAGCTGAAATGGACTAGTATTGGCCAATTTGAATGAGACAATCAGATTGTCTATTATTCTAGGAATGACCAATTGAACAGGAATGGCATCACATTCATTGTCAAAAAAAATAAAATCAAGATCTGTCCTGAAGTATAATTCTGTCAGTGATCACATAAAACCAGTTAATAATTCAAATCTATGCACTGACTACTAAAGCCAAACATGAAGAAATTGAAGATAACCACCAACTTCTATGATGTGAAATTGACCAAACATGTATCAAGATACATTGATAATTATTGGTGATTGGAATGCAAAAGTCAGAAACTAAGGAGAATCATTGGTAGTTGGAAAATATGACCTTGGTGATATAAATGAAATCAGAGATTGAATGATAGAATTTTCAAAACCAATGACTTATTTATTACAAATACCTTTTTCAACCACATAAACGGTGATAATACAAGAGGACTTCACCAGGTGGAATACGCAGGAATAATTCAACACCATCTTTGGAAAGAGTGATGGAGAAGTTCAATATCATCAGCCAAAATAAGGCCATGGCTGACTGTGGAACAGATTTTCAATTGTTCATACATGAGTTTAATTTGAAGGTGAAGAAAAATACAAGAAGTTCACAGGAGCCAAACTATGACCTTGATTACATCCTACTTGAATTTAGAGATCCTCTGAAGAGTAGATTTGATGTAATGAACACCAATGACCAAAGACTAAAATGAGTTTTTGGATGATATCAACTGCATCATATATGAAAAAAGCAAAAGGTCATTTAAAAAACTGAAAGGGAAGAAAAGACCAAAGTGGATGCCAGAAGAGACTCTGATATTTGCTCTTGAGTGTAGAGTAGCTAAAATGAATAGAGGAAACTCTGGAATAAAAGAGCTGAACAGAAGATTCCAAAAGGCTACTCAAGGAGGCAAAGTAAAGTGTTATAATGAAATGTGCAAAGACCTGAAGTTAGGAAGCCAATAGGGAAGAATAAGCTTAGCATTTCTGAAGTTGAAAGAATTGAAGAAATAATCCTAGCCTTGAATTACAATATTAAAGGATTTTATTGGCAAAATATTGAATGATGCAGGACGCATTAAAAAAAAAAAAAAAAAAAAGATGGAAGGAATACCCAGAGTCATTGTACCCAAAAGAATAAGTCCAACTTCAATAATTTCAGGAGGTGGCATATGATTAAGAATTAATGGTATTGAAAGAAGAAGGTCAGGTTGCACTGAGGGAACTGACAAAAAAACAGCACTACAGGAACTGACAGAATATCCATGAAATGTTTCTATGAATGGATACAATGACAATGCTGGAGGTGCTTAGTCATTTATGCAAAGAAATTTGGAAGAGAGCTACCTGCCCAACTAACTGGAAGAGATCAATATTTATGCTCATGCCAAAGAAAGATGATCCAACAGAATGTGAAAATTATTGGACAATATCATAATATTACATGCAAGTAAAATTTTGCTGAAGATAATTCAGAAAATGTTTCAGCAATATATTGAAAGAGAACTGCCAGAAGTTCAAGCTGGATTCAGAAGAGGACATGGAATGAAGGATATTATTGCCGATGTGAGATAAACTTTCACTGAAAGCAAAGAATACCAGAAAGATGTTTACCTGTGTTTTATTGATTATGCAAAGACACTCGACTGTGTGGACCATAACAAATCACTGATAACATTGTTAAGAATGGCAGTTCCAGAACACTTAATTGTGCTCATGAGGAACCTGTATATAGACTAACAGGAATTCGTTCAAATACTATAAGGCATGATTGTGTGGTTCAAAATAGGAAAAGGTGTCTGTAAGTGTTGCATCCTTGCCCCATACTTATACAGTCGGTATGCTATACACATAATCTGAGAAGCTGCACTTTATGAAGAATGTGACATTAGGATTGGAGGAAGACTTATTAACAACTTGAAATATGCAGATGGCATTACCTTGTTTGCTGAAAGCGTACATGACTTGTAATACTCAGTGATGAAGTTCAAAGAATACAGTCTTTATTATGGATGACACCTCAACATTTCTGGTGTTTGGTGCCCTCTTGTTGGTTCCTACTCAGAGCAACCCTATATACAACAGAATGAAACACTGCCTGGTTGTATGCCATCCTCACAATCCTTGATATACTTGAGCTCATCATTGTAGCCACTGTGTCAATCCATCTCATTGAGGGTCTTTCTCTTTTACATTGACCTTCCACTTTACAAAGCATGATATCTTTGTCCAGGGATTGGTCCCTTCTAACAACATGAACAAAGTAGGTCAGAAGAAATCTGGCCAGTCTCACTTCCAAGGAGCATTCTGGCTGCACTTCTTCCAAGACACATTTTCTAGTTCTTCTGGCAGTCCATGATACTTACAGTATTCTTCACCAACACAACTCAAAAGCATCAACTCTTCTTCGATTTTCCTTATTCATTCTCCAGCTTTCACATGCATATGAGGCATTTGAAAATACCATGGCTTGGGTTAGGCACACCTTAGTCTTCAACGAGATATCTTTGCTCTTCCACACTTTAAAGAGGTCTTTTGCAGCATATTTGCTCAGAGAAATACATGGTCTGATTTCTTGACACTGCTTCATTTGGTGTTGATTGTGAAACCAAGTAATATGAAGTTTTTAACAACTTGTATCTTTTCTCCATTTATTGTAATGCTGCTTATTGGCCCAGTTGTGAGGATTTTCATTTTCTTTTTGATGAGGTGTAATCCATACTATAGACTGTAGCCTTTAATGTTTATCAGTAAGAGCTTCAAGTCATCTTTACTTTCAGTAAACAAAGTTGTGTCATCTGCATTTTGCAGGTTGTTAATGAATCTTTATCTAGTCCTGACACCATGTTCTTCTTCACATGGTCCGGCTTCTCGGATTATGTGCTCAGCATAGAGATTAAGTATGGTCAAAGTATACAAACCTGATTCACAGCCTTCCTGATTTTAAATGATGCAGTATCCCCTTGTTCAGTTCAAACAGCAGCCTCCTGCTGCTCATGAGCACAATTAAGTGTTCTGGAATTCCCATTCTTCTCAATGTTATTCATACTTTGTTATGATCCACACAGTAGAATGCTTTTGCATAGTCAATAAATCACAAGTAAACATCTTTCTGGTATTCTTTGCTTTCAAGGAAGATTCATCTGACATCAGCAATTATATCCTTCATTCTACATACTCTTCTGAATTCAGCTTGTATTTTTGGGAGTTTCTTGACAACATACACCTCAACATAGGAAAAAAAAAATTCCTCCCAAGTGGTCCAATAAACAACAGCACAATAAATGGATAAAACATTTAAATTGTCAGGGATTTCACTTTAATTGCATCCACAATCAAAACCCATGGAAATAGCAGTCAAGAAATCAGACATCATACTGTATTGGGCAAATCTGCTGCAAAAGATCTCATTAAAGTGTTAAGGAGAAAAGATGTGACTTTGAAGACTAAGGTTCGCCTAACCCAAGCCATAGTATTTTCAGTAGTCTCATATACGTGTAACAGCTTGACGATGAATAAGGGAGACCAAAGAAAAGTTGATGCTTTTGAATTGTAGTGTTGGCAAAGAATACTGAAAACACCGTGGACTGCCAGAAGAATGAACAAATCTATCCTGGAAGAAGTGCATCTAAATGCTCCTTAGAAGCAAGAATGGCCAGACTTTGTCTCATTTACTTCAGTCTTATTGTCAGAAGGGATAAGTCTCTGTAGAAAGAGATCATGCTTGGTAAAGTTGGGGTCAGCAAGAATTGGGAAGGCTGTCAATGAGGTGGATTGACACAGTGGCTGCAATTATGGGGTCAGCATAGCAAGGATTGTGAGGATGGTGCAGTACTAGGCAATGTTTTGTTCTATTGTACATAGGGTCACCATAAGTCAGAGCTGATTCCATAGCACCTAACAACAACATATACAGTCATACATACATACATAAACAAGACACCTCCCAATATGTCAGTCTTTTGCATGAACAATGATTTTTGCTAATTGCTCAATTAGAGAAACAATGTTCAATATAAACAGATGAACTCTCTAAGCTCCAAACTCTGTGTCAATGTTCATCTCTCCTCTATATCAGTTACTAATGCCAGGGCCTATTATAAATCTAAGGTACTTTTATAGTCATAGATAAAAGAAATATTCTTTCATAAGTTTTCTATCCAAAGGCTACCAAGACAGATATCAAGTGATGCCCTGTCTCCCAAACCTAGTACAGAACCTTCACTAAATATAATTTACTCATGTGTATTTATCACAATTTCCTAAGGATGTCCTCATGTACTTTTTTCTTCATCTAAAAGAGAATTTTACTTTTCTTTCCCCTCTTTTCACTAAAAGAACATGGCTGATGTTTTTGAAGGCATAATGTTCCACAGTGGAGTAGTATTTGAGGTCATAAATGGCTCTAGCGATTATCAAAAGCCTCAGCTTCAACACCCGCCTTTAATCATCTGTGAAAACCAGTTATAGGCTCATATACTTTCCTATCATGAACATTATTCCTCTTATATGACAAGATGAAAAAAAAAAAGGATTCTGCAAATCATGTCATTAAAACAATAATTAAATATTTTTATTTTGCATAAGAATTTTGTAGTTTGGTACTTCTGATGACTTCTTTGCATATGCATTAATTATTTAATGTTTGTTAGGTACTTTGAAGATGAACTGCACTATATAATCACCAAGTATTATTAATTGTGTTATTAAGTGAAGATACTTCAGAAGCATAGATTAGATCAAGAATAGCACATGGGAATGCACTAATGATAAAAGAAATGAGATTTATGATTAGACACTTTTCATACCTGAAAATATTTTTATTTTGAGAAGGGAGATACTTATACTTTCTGAGTTCTGATATGCCAAAATACCTTCTTTCATACACTTAAAAAAGGATGTATTACAGGGATGCTGAAATTTGCATGAAGTATGATTTACTTCATATGGAAGCTCTGCTGGCATAGTGTCTAAGACATTTGACTGCTAACCAGAAGGCTGACAGTTCAAACCCACCAGCCCCTCCTCGGAAGGAAGATGGGCAATCTACTTTCATAGAGATACCGCCTCGGAACCCCAAGAAGGGGTCGCTGCTAGTCGGACATATCAGAAGAGGGTACCCATTATTGATAAAAGAAGCATTTTAAATCATTTTCAAATAGAGATGACAGTTTTATGCTCATGTTTGTCAACTATTTCCTCTTTCAAACAGTGATGCCCATTTTGTAGAAGACATATACTTCCCAGAATCAGAGCTATTGTTGCTATTCTCTAGTACAAAATTTTTAGGTCTACATGTGGCTTGAAACTATAGTCTATGTTTTATTTATATCATGAGTTAATTAATACCTAAGATTCCCTACATTGAATGAAACAGACATTTAAAAAATCTCATGTTTACTGTGCTGCAATAATTAATTCCACCTTTGCCCCCTCAATATTTTGTAACTGAACTTCATCTATTTCAAAATAAATGAGAGCTAAGTCAGTTGCAAATTCTAGAGCACTCCATAACATTGCTTAATTTCCACAATTTAGCATGAAGGTAAAAAAATTTTATGGATATTTTAAGGTATTGAGCCTCTAGACCAAAAATGGAAAGATGCAATTTACAATGATTTTGATAACAGGTTCATATGTGCAGCTAATTTGTCAGGCATTTTATGGTTTTTTATATTCAAGTCAACTATGCACTTTCTCCCTTCCCTTCTAATTATATTCTATTGTTTTTCTTGGAGAGTGAGCTATGAAGAGCACTTTTATTTGTTGACAGAAATGGAACTGAAGAATATTTTTATGGAAGATTTATGATACATAGCCAATTACATCTGGATTGCAGATAGCAAATTAGTTTTGCATTTGTCTCATTCAAAAATCATTGACAAGTATGATTCATCATAATAATTTTGCAGAAGAATCATAGCAGATCATAGCCTGCACCACAAATGATACTGCTATCATAATCCATCATGATTAAATAGTAGTCTAGAGTTAGATGAATGGGAACTTGAAGTGATATATAAACATTGATAATTAGATGTTGGTTTGGAATAAAGGCATAGGGACTTGTGTTCTGTTACCTTATTTTATACTGAGCAGATTAAGAATTGTTTTGCTACTTTTGAATTGCATTGGAATCCTCACGAAATTGTTTTCTGCAACTAGCAAACAAAACTCTATTAATGTCTTATTTAAATATTGTTATAATTGACCCTGTTGAAATAAGTTCATGTGATGTTATCCATCTTTGTAACAATTTTAAGAAATACTGGGTAAAGTTTTATGAAAGTTTAAAACTTATGAAAAATTGCCCCCAGAAGAATATGTCCTTTTCCAGGCCTGATTTATGTCTAGAAAGTTAGAGAAACAACACAGATCTCAGCTTATTGTTCTCACGTAGATATCCTTATCCAATTGCAAAAGTTCTACCTCCTTGGAAACTCTCCAGATGATTCTGAAGTCTGTGAGTTTGTAATTTATTTATTCATTCAATAAATATGTATTGACTACTTTTTTATGTGCCATGTATTGTTGTAAGCATTGGAAATGTGCCATTAAGGAAACAGATAAAAATCTCTGCCCTCCTAAAGGTTATACTTTAGTGGGAGGAAACAGAAAACGTTGGGAAGATGGTTTGCCTCTAAATCTCCCTTCCGGGCCACCTATGCAGAGGTCTTGAGCCCAGAATATTCTCTGCTAAGGAGGCTGGGAATTGGGTCTCTCTCTCAGTCCATTCTCCTTATTAGAAAAATCATCCTATTGTTCTGGGCACATAGTAGCTATCTTTTTCCCCTCCTTAATCACCCTCTGGCACCATAAGGCAACTGGTCAACCCAAGTTCTTTATCTGTTTCCGGCAGGAGGGAATGCGTCCCTCCTTTGACAATGGCATGTGTGTGGAATATCTATCTACATTGTACCAGCTGCAAGGGAGGACTCTCTGGCAATGGGAGACCTGTGCTCATAATGAAGCTGAACTAGCTTGATCTCTACTCTTATGAGTAAAAGTAGTGTCCCATGGATTGTGATAGTATGTGGCTTGTACCTTTTGTTGGTGATCTTAAACCTTGGTATGACAGAGAATTAATGAAATATATTCTGTATATGTTATTGTTGTTAGGTGCTTGGATTGGGTTCTTGGATCATACTTAGCCCATTTGATGGAGTAAAACTGGAAATAGGGGTTTCTAGACATAAGCTTTAGGGGGCTCTGATAGTGTAGTGCCTAAGACACTTGACTGCTAACCAGAAGGCTGACTGTTCAAACCCACCAGCCACTCCTCAGTAGGAAGATGGGGCAATCTACTTCCATAGTGATACTGCCTCGGGAACCCAAGGAGGGGTCGCTATGAGTCAGGTCCGACTCCACGGCACATAACAACAACAACAACAGACATAAGCTTTGCAGAAGCAGATCTCCAGTTCTTTCTCCTCAATGCTGCAATAGCTAAACGCTGGGGGTGCCTAAGGCATTTGACTACTAACCAGAAGGCTGGCAGTTCAAACCCTCCAGCCACTCCTCAGAAGGAAGATTGGACAATCTACTTCCGCAGTGATACTGCCTCGGAAACCCAAGGAGGGGTTGCTGTGGGTCAGGTCTGACTTGACAGCACATAGCAACAACAACAGCAACAACAACAAATGAAAAAGGATCTAGAAATTTAGAAAAGAGATATGATAGGTCTGTATGGGAGCTTTCTCCATCCTCTGAAGAGGACCCAGATGTGGTCAAACTCCAAAATGGAAAAAGCTTTTGTCTCAAAATTATTTCATGGAGAATTGTTTACCATATACCCAAATGAGACTACTATGTTAACAATAATGATATTTCTATTGAATTAAGTCACTGAAAATTTTGGCATTATTTTTATGTCTACTAGTTTACCCTGATTAAATATATCTGGATTACATCCACATATTTGAAATCAGATTTATACCTATTACTGTGCTAAATATCTAGCAAACTTATATATATATAATTTTAATTTCCAGACACTGCCAATTTACAGAATTTGAGAGTGACTTTCATATGAAATTATGAGTGAGTATAACAACAGTTTACCTAGATTAAATATATCTGGATTACACCCATATATTTGAAATCAGATTTATACCTATTACTGTGCTAAATATTTAATAAACTTATATATATATATATAAATTTTCAGACACTGCCACTTTACAGAATTTGAGAGTGACTTTCATATGAAATTATCAATGAGTATTTAAAACTACACTTAGACTTTTCTTATTTCAGGCTCATATGTCTCCTAAAGGTTCTTGGTCTCTTTTTTTAATTGGTCCATAGCATAGGGCTGACTCTGCAAAGTAGTCCACAATTGCTTACATATTGTGTGTTATATAAATATTTAATATATACAGTACAGATACTACTATATTTTTGCTATTTGTATTCTTTGCAACTTGCTTATTTTGGCCAAAATTGTGTTTTAAAGTTCATCATTATTGATACATGTGGTTCTGATTTATTTGTTGTCACTGTTTCATTTCATTGTATGCCTACATCATGATTTGTCCCTTTTTATGTTGATAGACTTTTAGATTGTTTTAAAATTTTTTCTATTAAAAACATTTTCTATTTTTAAACCCTATTATATATACATTTTATGTATATGCACAAGAATTTTTTTAAGGAATATATAGACATAGAATTTCTTCATTTTAGGAGTTACCAATTAATATAGACTAGATATATTGCAGAAAATATTAATATCTAAATGGCATAAACACACTAAAGTTAAGGACTTACTCATACACATCTTGCTGTCCAGGAATATTTCATTATATCTCCCCTTTAACCATAGGCTTAGAATTCAGAATGGATTTATTTTCTATTAACTGTGTATCACCACATGGACACTTGGTACCTAGAGCAGACAAGGAGAGTGCATGGAATGTTGATTTCTAAGTGCTTGAGTTGGAAATGACCAGCATCACTTCTACTCACATCTCATTGGCTGGTGTGAGACCCCTTGCTATGCCTAATATGAAAATAGAAGAAAATTTAATCCTCCCATAGGTCAGAAAAGAAAGAAGAATTGGATGTATATCTTTAATTTTATTAATTATTTATTTAATGTTAATATCTAATTTTAAGTGTAATATTTTATTAACAATTCTACGTGCTGCTCCAAAGTATTATAGTAATTTACATCATTGTGTAGTTTATAACATTAGTGATGCTTCACATCATTGTCAAGACTTGATATCCTCAGATTTTAATTATTGTCAACTGAGTGTGAAACAGCATCTTGTTGTGATGTTAATTTACCTATGCATGGTTGGTAGTGAAGACAACCATCATTTCAAGTATTTCTCTTCTATAAAGCATTTTTGCTATACATCCATTTTTCTCTTGAGTTTTTTGTCATTTTCTCTTCAATTTGCATTTAAAAATATATTATAGATGTCAATTTTCTGTAAGCTTTATGTGTTGCAAATCTTTTCATACTTTATGGTTTGTCACTTCACTTATGGTGACTTTTAATGATAAAGATTTTATTTAATATTTTTGAAAGTTGTCATTTTTCTCTTATTATTTTTTTTTTTTCTATTTGTGTCTTGCTTAAGGAATCTTCCTTAATCCTGGAACATAAATGTATATTTTTTCTTTTCAAATAAGTTTTATAATTCATTTTACAGGTAGCTATGAAATCCACCTAGAACTCATTTTGGGAATAGTGTGATATAAAGTTTTTTTTTTTTTTCTTTCTATACATGCAACCAGTTTTTGTAACATTAAATTCACATAAAACATTGCAAAGAATTGGAATTCCAGAACACTTAATTGTGTCCATCAGGAACCTGTACATGCATCAAGATCCAGTCTTTCTAACAGTGTAAAGCCTGAAAGGTCTCTTAACCAGATGCCTTTAGTATGGAGATTGACATGTCCCATGCTGAGCCCTAATACCTACAGTAAATGTCCCATACCTCAGAGCCTTTTATCAGAAATCTGCAT
>NW_006921740.1:7822563-7823021 GCF_000298275.1 Orycteropus afer afer
TACTCTGATCCTGAAAACCCACTGAAAGTCAAGTTAACGCAGCACCATGGAGATTACAGTCCTTCTCGCCCTCACCCTAAGCTTCTACCGCCTCGCAATAAGTATCACGGCTCACCAACCCTATAAAGTTATATGGCGAATCCACAACGGACTAACCCATGAGACTTTGAACTCCACCACCCATACCACCCCCCTCAATGTCTCGTGGCCTGATTTATTTTTCTCTCTAGCGACACTTACTTGCTGTTCTTGGGATGAAGGTTTTATCCGTAAGATGGGTTTTTTTGCATGCCCTGGGCAAAAGCAAAATGTTCAGCAATGCTCAATTGGCATTACTGCAAAAATTGGAGTTGCGTGACTTCAAATGATGGGGAATGGAAGTGGCATGTAAAAACCCAGGACTATGTAACATTCTCCTTTGCCAAGCCCAGGTATACTTATGCGTTAGGAAAGTGTAA
>NW_006921740.1:7823861-7826023 GCF_000298275.1 Orycteropus afer afer
TTATCTACTCCACCCTATGTTTCTCTATAAATATTTCTTAATGTAAGAGCACGGGGTCTTTTGCTCAACCCACTGCGAGGGTGAAAGCAAGGACCCTAACTTAAGTTAACTAATAAACTTTCCTATTGCTTTTTGCATTGTCGCATGTTGGCAATTTATTCACCCTGAACTACTCCTTCATAACCTGGGCACAACAACAGAACAAATGCACAGTGCATGGTTCAAAATCAGAAAAAAATGTACACTGGAGATATGTCTTTTCATTGTACTTATTCAATCTGAATACTTAGCAAATAATATGAGAAACTGGACTATATGAAGAAAAATGTATCATCAGGTGGAGGAAAAATCATTAACAACCTGACATGTGCAGATGACACAACCTTGCTTGCTGAAAGTGAAGATTATTTGAAGCACTTACTGAAGAAGGTCAAGGACTACTGTCTTCAGTATGGATTACACCTCAACATAGTGAAAGTAAAAATCCTCACAACTGGAACAACAAGCAGCATCACAATAAATGGAGAAAATATTGAAGTTGTCAAGGATTTCATTTTACTTGAATCCATAGTCAACACCCATGGAAGCAGCAGTCAAGAAATCAGAGAACATATTACATTGGGCAAATCTGTTGCAAAAGACCCCTTTAAAATGTTGAAGAACAAAGATGTTGAAACTGAGTAAAGTAAAAACTATTTCTCCCACCCTGGCACCTAGATGAGAATAGATAAGTAAACTAAATTACCCCAACTATTTCCTCCATCCTGGTTAAGACTGATAGTTAAATAAGACCCCAGGATGGGAATAGATAAGTAAACTAAATTACCCCCAACTATTTTCCCACCCCAGACAGATGAGTATTCAGTTCCTTAAAGAACTGAATGGAAAACATTCCTTCCTGCAGATGATAGGCTGCTAAAAGTGTCTTGGAAACAACTTGTAAAATAACTCTTTGGGTTTACGAGGCAGTATCACTAGGAAGTAGATCGCCATGCAAGTAGATGCAAAAGATGCAAAAGAAAGTTAACTGCAGACCCTCTCCCTACTGCCCAAGCCTCTATCAGCTGATAACAGGAAACTAGTGTGACCCATGTCACCCATTTCACTTTCACGCCCCAAATTCCTCAAGCTTTTGTGAATATGCACAACCCCTCTCCTGAAACTTACAAAAACCGTTTCATGGCATCTCAGGGAATTAGATGTGGGTACTAAATTACCCCTTACTCCTTGCATTGAAGCTTTGCAATAAATAATTTTCTCTCCTCTCAATCTAGGTGTGTGAACTGTTTTGGCCTGACTGTGCACTGGGCAGGGACCTGCGTTTGGTCCAATAACAATGTCACTTTGAAGATTAAGTTGTGCCTAATGAGATAATTTGACACAGTGGCTGCAGTGATGGGCTTAAGCATAGCAAAGATTGTGAGGATGGTGCAGGACTGGGCAGTTTTTCCTTCTATTGTACATAGGGTTGCTATGAGTCAGAATAGACTGGTCAGCACCTAACAGCACTATTAAATAGTCCCTATCTTTCTCCAATGACATGAAATGGAACTCTGTGTTTGTATAGTTTCCATAGAAACATGAATCTCTTCCTGGGCTTTTTATTCTGTTCCTTTGACCCTGTGACCATTCTACAGTGCCTTGAACCTATTACATTATAATAAGTCCTGCTTTTTTGGTATCCTAAGGCATTTGATTGCTAACCAGAAGGCTGGTGTTTCAAACCCACCAGGTACTCCTTGGAAGGAAGACTGGGCAACCTACTTCCACAGAGAAACTACCTTGGAAACCCAAAGAGAGCTTGCTGTAAGTTGGATTGACTTGTCAGCAATGAGCATCTCCATTTAATATAGATATTACTTTTGAACTCACTATGTGCCAGGAACTGTTCTAGGGAGTTGGGAGTCCACCAGAAAACAAAAGCAGAAAATTTTCTTGAACTTGTTAAGCTATTTTTCTAATAGATTAGATACAAAATAACAAAGTAAATTATATAATAAGCTTGTTGTTATGTGCCGTCGAGTCAGCCCCGACTCATAGCAACCCCTCCTTGGGTTTCCGAGGCAGTATCTCTACGGAAGTAGGATTGCCCAACCTTCCTTCCGAGGAGTGGCTGGTGGGTTTGAACCACCAGCCTTCTGGTTAGCAGTCAAGTGCTTTAG
>NW_006921740.1:7826183-7830948 GCF_000298275.1 Orycteropus afer afer
AAAAAAAAAACCACACCTCACTGCCATTGGGTCTATTCCTACTCACAGCAACCCCCATTGGGTTTCCAAGGTGGTCAATCTTTACTGGAAGTAGATTACCCTATCTTATTTCTGTGGAGCAGCTGGTGGGTTTGAACTAGCAACTTTCTGGTTAGCAGTCAAATGCCTCAGGCACTACACCACCAAAGCTCCTTAAATAAGGAGACTCTCATTTGAGAGAACATCTGAAGAAAGCAAGAGAACAGGTCATTTAGATATCCAGGGAAAGAACATACTTTAGAGGAAAATATAAGACAAAGATTATAAAATTGACACATCACTTTGAGGACTATGGTGTGCCTGACCCAAGACATGGTATTTTCAAACAGAAAAAAAGGAAGCTTCTCAGTGAGATTGATTGACACAGTGGATACAACAATGGGTTCAAACATTGTGGGGATGGTGCAGGGTCATGCAGCAGTGGCATCACTGGGATTGCTGTCATCATATGTGGGAACTCATGGTGACACCCCCAGACCCCCGTTTATCTCCTCCTCTAGTGCCAGCAAGGACCATTGCAGCAGGTATACAGTGAATGCAGATCACTAGACACGTTAGTGCCAAAAATCCCATGGTACAAACTGGAGATGGGAGTGCTTAGGTGGCTCCAGGCTTAGAGCACAGCCCAGTGAGCCAGCATAGAGTGGGCATAGACTAAAGTGAACATAGGAGCACTGGTTGGTGACCACTCTATGCCTGTGAATCCCAGGAACTGTGATGGAGCATGGCTCTGTGCCTCCCAGTCATTGCTGGCCAGAGATAGAGAGGCAGCAGGATCTGCAGTCACCCCACTCTGGCCAATTGGCCTTACTGTCTCCTTTTGGACTGCACAGTGGAAACACCACACAAAATTTCTATAGAAGATCATTTGTTGTGACTCTCTGACAGTGTCACCTGGTGTGTCTGTACCACCCCTACCCCCACCCTTAAGTCCCACAACCTCCCAATGTTGCCAATGGTAGATAGTGTTTTATTCTCTTGTACATAGAGTCCTTATGAGTCCTAACCTACTCATCTAACAACAACATGGGCAAAATAAAATAAAAATATATATTTAACAATACAAGAAACATAAAAAGAAGATGAAAGGAATACACAGAGTCACTGTACCAAAAATAAGTGGTTCATGTTAAACCATTTCAGGAGATAGCACATGATCAAAACCTGATAATATTGAAAGAATGAGTCCAAAGAGCACTGAAGGCACTGGTGAAAATCAAGTCTCCAGGAAACCAATTGAGATGTTTCAAAAAATGTATGATACTAGACCAAACAACTAGAAGTGATACATATTTCATTTGAATGTGCCCATTGCAAAGAAAGGTGATCTAAAAGATATCAAACAATATCATTAATATCACACACAAGTAAAGTTCTGCTGAAGATAATTCAAAAACAGTGTCAGTATTACACTGATGGGGAAATGCCAGAAATAAGAGATGGAATCAGAAGAGGTTTTGGAACAAAGGATGTCAGGTGGATATTGTCTGAAACAGAGAATATTAGAAAGATGTTTATCTGTGTTTTATTCACTATACAGTGTTTGACTGTGTCGATTGTAATAAATTGGGGATAACATTGTGAAGAATGGGAATTCTAAAACATATAACTATGCTCATGTGAAACTTGTACATAGAACAAGTACTTGTACAAAGAACAGAAAAAAAAAGGATTCTGCATGGTTTTAAATCAGGAAAGTGTGTGTCATGGTTGTGTCATTCACCACACTTATTTGATCGGGATGCTGAGCAAATAATCTGAGAAGCTGAACCCTATGAAGATGCAGCATCAGGATTGGAGGAAGACTCATTAACAACCTGTGATAAGCAGAAGACACAACCTTGTTTGTTAAATGTGAAGTCTTGAAACACTTATTGATAAAGATCAAAGACTACAGTCTTCAATATGGATTACACCTCAACATAAAGAAAACAAAAATCCTCAGAAATGGACCAATAAGCAACATTATGATAAGCAGAGAAAACATTGACTCTGTCAAGAATTTTGCTTGGCTCCACAATCAACACCCATGGAAGCAGAAGTCAAGTGATCAAATGACATATTGGATTGGGCAGATCTTCTGAAAAAGACTTCTTTAAAGTTTGTCAAGTTAAGAAATTTTCATAACTTTGCCCCCTGTGTACTCTACTATATTCATGGATACATTTACAGCATGGGTAAATACTTATGTGGAACTATCTTCTGTCAAACTTATGTATATTCTTAAGTATAGTCCCATTTGCCTTCCTACACCTGTTCAAATGTGTGTGTCTATCTATGTATCCACTGATAGATTATTGTTACTACTACTATTGCAGGATTGTGTGTTCAATGGCACTTATCTTCATTGCCTTTAACTATGGCGTTCCTCCTAATGTCTTCAATTGCTTTGATCATTTTGTGCTGATCTCCCCTCATTGCCTTTCTTTTCAACCAAGTTAATATGCATCTACCCTCTAGTTAGTAATTTACCCTCCCTATCCTTCCTATCCATGGTAACCATGAAATTTTTTTTTTTTTTTTTTTTTTTTTTGTGGGGGACAATCTTTTCTTGACTTTTTATGTTAGTGGTCTCATACAATATTGGCCCTTTGGTTGTTGATTAATTTCACTCAGAATAATGCCATTTAGGTTAATCCATGTTATAAAATGTTTCACAGATACATCATTTTTCTTTAACATTGTGTAGTATTTCATTGTGTGTGTGTACCATAGTTTATTTATTCACTCATTCATTGATGGACATTTAGATTGTTTCTAACTCTTTTCTATTGCAAATAATTCCATGAGGAATGTGTTGTTGTTGTGGTTATGTGCCATTGAGTTGGACCGGACTCATAGCAACCCCTCTTTGGGTTACTGAGGCAGTATCACTACAGAAGTAGATTGCCCAATCTCCTTCCAAGGAGTGAGGAACATGAGTATGTATATATCTATTCATGACACAGATCTTATATCTGTAGGATACATACCTACTAGTGGGATTGCTAGATAATATGGCATTTCTATTTCCATCTTTTTAAGGAAGCACCATACTATTTTTCACAGTAGTTTTACCATTTTAGTATCCCATTAGCAGTGCTTGATGGTTCCAGTTTCTTCACAATTTCACCAACATTTATTGTTTCTTGCTTTTTTTGAACATAGTATGAGTGCTGGTGTGAGATGATATCTCATTGTTGTTTTGATTTGCAAGTCTTTAATGGCTAATAATCATGAGCATTTCCTCATGTGTTCATTGACCATTTGAATGTCTTTGGTGAAGTATCTGTTCATGCTCTCTGTCCTTCTTAGCTTCTTATCCATAACCATATACCTTCATGGAATGAGTCACTGGGCCTGGGGACTCAGGAACTTAGTGTTGAGGAACATAAAAGATCAATTGGCACAACATAGTCCACAAAGAAAATGTTTTAATCCTACTTTGGTGAGTAGTGACTGGATTCTTAAAATCTAGTGAGATGCCATTCAAGGTGTAGTTATTGGTTTCTCCCTCTCAGAGCAAAGACAAGTGAAGAAAAGCAAAGGACCAATGGACCATGATAAGAAGCTCTGGAGGTGCAGTGCCTATGTCATTTGACTGATAACCAGAAGTTTGGCAGTTCAAACCCACCAGCCACTCTGAGAATCCTCAGAGATAAGAATATACATATACCATATACATAAGGCCATTAACTTAAGTCCATTGTAAGTCCCAAGGTCAGCAGAGTATAGCAGGCTGCTGAATCATTATCCTCTATCACCCTAAAACCAGAAGATGTAGACTGGTGTTCTAGTTACCTAGAACCATGGAACTTCCACCATGGAGTTGATTGCTAGTCTCATCATGGGGAATAACTACCACCAGCTGCCCAGCCACTCAACCAGGCCCAGGCAAGTTGACATACAAACATAACTACCACAATTCCATCCCTTGTCAACTTGGCAGCTGCTGAGATCTTCAGTGGGTGGTATCTGTACAGGTCTCCTCAACTGGGTGACTCCAGTCCCCTAGTTTCTCTAAGTGGCAACCTTACTCTCTTGGCCTGGCAGGCCCCAATCCTCTCCCTCTTGGGCATGAAAGCCCCACCCCCTCACTCTTGGGCAGCAGCTATGGCTCCATCCCACTGGCTCACATGAACTAGCAGTCTCACACTCCAGAACCAAGTTGGTGAAGGCCTGGCTCTTTGAAACCTAGGGGGCTGTGGTCATTCCACTCCCAAAGGCCATGGTCCTACCCTTAAGGCTGATACAGCTCTGCTTCCATTTCCTTGGTCTCTCTGCTTCTGCCATAGGCAACCCACTCTGCTGAAAAACCCTGCCCCAAAAGCATTCAGCTTTTTTGCTCCATGGGCGGGCCAACCTGCTGCTCCATTTCATACTGATCTTTTCTACCAATTAATGCCCAAAGGCAACCCACTCCACCAGTAAGCCACCTAAGCAAAGGCATCAAGCTTTCTCCTCTGTGGGCTGGTAAGGCTATCTCTGTCTCAAGGCTGTGCTCTCAGCTCAGCTCCTGCCACCTCTCATGCCAGTCTCTGGGCTCTGCTCCTGTGGTCTGTCATGCCATATTCTTGGGTCTCTCTGCCAGGGTCTTGGGTCAATGATGCACTTCACTCCTGTTTCCACATTTTAGGTATCTGTCAGAACAGCACCCCACTGCTAGTACCAAATTCTGTTTTAGTTAACTAGTGCTGCTCAGACAAGAATATACCACAAATGGGATGGCCTTAACAAACAGGAGTTT
>NW_006921740.1:7831308-7840761 GCF_000298275.1 Orycteropus afer afer
CATTCTCAAAGCTTCTCTTTATATACAGGAAGCAGACCACATACCCAAAGGCAGCTACTCAGCTGCTTGTGGTAGATCCCACCATGGAGTTGATTGCCAATCTCATCATGGGGAATAACTACCACCAGCTGCCCAGACACTCAACCAGGCCCAGCCAAGTTGACATATAAACATAACTATCACAACTGGCTACCATTACTGTCCACACTGAAAGAGATCACATTATAAGGTCTTGAATAAAGTAGGAGCTAAATAAGGAACAAAACCTATAATCATAAAAAAGATCATGCTCACTGGTCCAGTAGAGACTGATGGAACCCCTACAACTATGGCCCTTTGTTCTTGTTAGGTGCGATGAATTGGTTCCTACTTATAGTAGAACAGAACAAAACTTTGTCCAATCCTATGCCGTCCTCACAATCAATGCTATGTTTAAGCTCTTTGTTGTTGCCACTGTGTCATTCCATCTCACTGAGGGTATTCTCCTTTTTTACTGACCCTCTACTTTTAAAGTGTGATATCTTTCTCCAGGGATTAATTCCTTATGACAACATGACCAAAGTGGGAGAAATGAAGTCTGGCCATTCTTGCTTTTAAGAATCATTCTGGCTGTTATTCTTTTTTGAGTATTGATTGTGGATCGAGTAAATTGAAATCCCAGATAACTTCATTTCTTTCTGCATTTACCACACCACTACTTATTGTCTGATTGTGAGAGATTTATTCTCTCTATGTTGATGTGTTAGCCTGGAACTGAATTTACCCCATGGTTCAACCTTCAGCAAAATGATAGACCTATAAGTTGACAACAACATTGGGAAGGTATGCACTCATTAGAACAATTAACCATAAGAGATCAAAAGGGCATCATCTGATAAGGGAGAAAGCTCAGAAAGCAGAATGAGATATAAAAGAAGAAAAAAGGGAAATGACAAACACAGGGAGGAATTAGGAAGAGTACAATTACATTGTGGAGATTGCAATCAATGTCCCAAAACAAAATGTGTATGCATCATTAAATGTAAAGTTAATTTTCTCAGTAAACTGCCACCCAAATCACAATAAAAATGTATTTTTTTCAACTGTTATAAAACAAAGATATCACTTTGAAGACTAAGGTATGCCCAACACAAACCATTTTCTATGTCATATGCCGGAAAATGCTGGACAATGAATAAGGAAGACTGAAGAAGAAAAAATGAAGCCTTTGAAATACGGTGTCTGTGAAGAATAATTGCATATAATATGTACTTTCAGAAGAACAAGCAACTCTGTCTTTGAAGAATTATAGCTAGATTGCTCCTTAGGAACGAGGATGGCAAGACTTTGTCTCACATATAACATATTCTGGACACTTTATTGGGTGAGACCAGTCCCTAGAGAAGGACGTCACACTTGGTAAAGTAGAGGGTGAAAGAAATGGAAACCCTCAACAAGACAGACTGACACAGTGGCTACAACAATGGGTTCAAACATAATAATGATTGTGAGGATGGTGTAGCACAAGACAGTTTTTCATTCTATTGTTCATAGGGTCACAGGGAGTTGGAACTGACTTGACAATACCAAACAATAATAGCAAGTTGTAGTAGTAGGTGTATGAGTAGCAATAGCTAATAGTACTAAATTTCATGTGCACATTGATCACTTACTCACCATAAGAATCCTTAGAAGAAAATCCCTCTGTTTATTCTTATTTTACCCAAGGTAAATACCCAAGGAAAATACCAAAGTATAGACTTTAGAAAGCTCTTATGTGGAGGTGAAGGTATCTACTCTCTGTAGTTCTGATTCTAGTTCTCATATTTTTATCACTATAGCCACCACAAAAACAAGTATCAATGCTCATTCTGTACTATTCATTGTCAGGCACTTTTCATGTATCAATCATTACAAAAATCGTATATATTACCCCTGAAATAGATGGAGACGTAGAGAGCAAGTAGCAAAACTGTATTTTATATCCAGCTTATCCGATTCCAAAACCTGTGCTTTTTTCAAAATACACATAATTTTAGACTTGGAAAGGGACTCTGGAATCTCCATTTCAAATATTTCATTATAATATGTACTGAATTAAACAAATTATTTAATAAAATCCTGCAGTAAGATCATGTCAGAGCCCAGATGAGAATTACTTTATTTTTTATAGTTCTTGTTGTGTGCCATCAGCTGAAGTCAATAGTCATTCAATGTGACAGGGTAGGATTTTCTAGACTGTAAGTGTTACAGTAGGTCACCAGGTTTTTCCCATGGAACAACTAGGTGAGTTTGAACCACCAACTTTTCAGTCAGCTGCTGAGCTCTTACCATTGTACCACCAAGATTCTTTTTATTTTTGTAGTAAAAGTACTTTCCTCCACCAACTGGTGGGTTATTCCTCATTTGTTGTTGTGTGCCGTCGAGTCGGCCCCGACTCATAGCAACCCCTCCTTGGGTTTCCGAGGCAGTATCACTATGGAAGTAGGATTGCCCAACCTTCCTTCCGAGGAGTGCCTGGCTATTCCTCAGTAGCCTTTAAAATAGAACATTTTGTGGAGACAAAGTGATGACTGAGATGCTTCAGTCACTATTATCTTTGCACTAAGACACATTACAAAATTAAAACTATTGGGTTTAATGTCAGAGGATTAATGATTTAAACCCCATATCTGCTATTCCCACAGGTACAAAAATGATCATGAAACTGATATTTAGATATATTAATGGCTCACATTTTTTGGGTGCTTACCATATGCTGACATCAGCAATGATGTCTCTCATTTCACTTCCTTTTCTGAATCCAGCTTGAATTTCTGGAAGTTCCTTGTCAATGTACCATTGCAACCATTTTTTAATTATCTTCACTAAGATTTTACTTGCATGTGATATTAATGATATTATTTGATAGTTTCCATATTCTTTTGGGTCATATTTCTTTGGAATGGGTACAAATATGGAATGGGTACTCTTCCAGTCAGTTGACCAGGTAGCTGTCTTCCAAATTTCTTGGCATTGCCTAGTGAGTGCCTCCAGCACAGCATCTGTTTGTTGAAACATCTCAATGGATATTTGGTCAAATCCTGGAGCCTTGATTTTTGCCAATTCCTTCAGTGGAGCTTCAATTTCTTCCTTCAATTCCATTGGCTCTTGATCATATGCCAACTTCTGAAACAGTTAAACATCGACCAATTCTTTTTTGTACAGAGACTTTGTATTCCTTCCATCTTCTTTTGATGTTTTGTGATTCAGCCAATATTTTGCTTATAGAAAATTTCAATATTGCAACTCAGGCTTGATTTGTTTTCCTTCAGTTCTTTCAGCTTGAAAAATGCTAAGTATGTTCTTCCTTTTTGTTTTTCTAACTCCAGGTCTCTGCATATTTCATTATAATAATTAACTTTGTCTTCTCAAGCTGCTTTTTGAAATCTTCTGTTCAGCTCTTTTATTTTGTCAGTTCTTCTACTTTCTTTAGCTACTCTCCAGAGGTTCAAGGGCAAGTTTCAGAATATCTTCTGACACCTATTTTAGTCTTTTCTTCCTTTCCTGTCTTTTTAATGGCCTCTTGCTTTCTTCATGGATGATGTTCTTGATGTCATCCTACAATTCCTCTGGTTTTTGGTCACTGGTGTTCAGTGCATCAAATCTATGCTTTCGATGGTCCCTAATTCAGAAGGAATATAATCAAGGCCATATTTTGACTCTCATGGACTTATTTTAATTGTCTTCAGCTTCAACTAGAACTTGCATATGAGCAGTTGATGGTCAGTTCCACAATCAGTTCCTGGCCTTGTTTTGACTGAAGATATTGAGCTTCTCCATTGCTTCTTGCCACAGATATAGTCAATCTTATTCCTGTGTAGTCCATCTGGTGAAGTCCATGTGTACAGCCACCATTTGTTTTGTTGAATAAAGGTATTTGCAATGAATAAGTCATTGGTCTTGCAAAATTCTATCATATGATCTCCAGCTTTATTTCTATCACCAAGGCCATATTTTCCAAGTACTGTGATTCTTCTTTGTTTCCAACTTTTGCATTCCAATCTCCAGTGATAATTAATATGTCTTGATTGCATATGTGGTCAATTTCAGACTTCATTTTTCGCTTTGAAGGTTGGTGCATAAATTTGAATACTAGATATCAATTGGTCTTCCTTGTAGGTGTATGGATATTATCCTATCACAGCATTGTACTTCAGGACAGATCTTGAAACATTCTTTCTGATAATGAATGCCATTCCTCTTCAATTTGTCATTCCTGGCATAGTAGAGCACATGGTTGTCTGATTTAAAATGGCCAAAACAAGTGCATTTCAGCTCATGAATGCGTAGGGTGTCACTCTTTATGCACTCCATTTCATTTTTGGCAACTTCCAATTTGCCTAGATTCGTACTTTGTGTATTCCATGTTATGATTATTAATCAGTGTTTGCAGCTGTTTCTTCTCATTTTGAGATGTGCCGCATCAGCAAATGAAGGTCCTGAAAGCTTTACTCTTTCCACATAATTAAGGTCGGCTCTACACTGAGGAGGCAACTCTTCCCCAGCCCTATTTTGAGTGCCTTCTGACCTGAGGGGGTCATATTCTGGCATTATATCTGACAATATTCCAGGGCTATTCATAAAGTTCTCCATTAATATATCAGACAGTGTTTCTCTGGAATTCATAAGGTTTTTCCTGGCCAATTCTTTGAGAAGTGGATGGCCTCATCCTTCTTCTGATTCTGTCTTAGTGTGGAAGCTCCACTGAAGCCTGTCCATCACGGGTAACCCTGCTAGCATTTGAAACATTGGTGGCATAGCCTCCAGCCTCACAGCAACATGCAAGCCACCACCGTAAGACAAATGGCAGACATGTTTGTCTCCCTTAGTTGTTCCAAACCTCTCCACTCACTTCCCGGCCTCCCCAGCAGCTCCAATATCTGCCTGACATGTCTGGCTGTCTGACTTTTACCAGTGCTGCCCCCAGACACTCCTATGAAAGGAACTATGCAAGTATTAGAAAAAAGACAGGCATCCATACTTCAGGAAATATCTAAGTATATGCTTTAGATAGTCTGAAAATAGTATCACTTAGGTCACTATTTGGTGCCTAATAATCAATGCCATTTGATATCAATGAATGCTTATCAAAGTAGGATAATATACATGCCTAGAATAGCACAGAATAATTTCAATATTTCTATGTGTAGGAGAACTAACATATTCAAAGTTATTTGCAAAGATATTTTGAAAGCCAGACTATCTTGATATTGTAAAACCTTTCCTTTGGCTTTTGTGATAGTTGAAGTTATGAGAACAATAATGTGTGTTATTAGTAGTTATTAAAATATATAAAGGTATTTTAAAATGCTTAGAGCCAAAGGTGCATCTACAATTGATTTCCATTTGTGATCACTAAAGTGGTAATCATTTTCATTTATGTATGCTTCTTCATTGCAAAATGCTCTATTGGCCTCCTATTATCAAATAGAAAATTTCCTGCAATAAAATCTTAAGGATGTAAATTTGATTCCACAGACAGATGTGAAAAAGTCATTGATTTTCTCATTAACATTAACTCTACACAAAAGATAATTTGTTGGGTGGCTCTGCTTAACAGTATAAATGGCTGTCTGACACAGCTACTTGCCATTTTTTTTTTTTTTTAGCTCAATGTAGTATACTCTGTATATATCAAAGAATTTCTCCCCTGAATAGTAAGTTTCTGCTGTCCCTAAATCATGTACTCTATACAGTGGAATACAGAGTATAAACTGGGAGTAGAATTCCTTTTGTTCTTGTAAGATATTATTTGGTATCTAATATGTGGTGTATCTGTTTTTTTTTTTTTTTGGCCACAAAATTCTCATAACAAATGAACACAAATCTCATTGCAGGATAATAATAAACCTTTAATATCCACACTTCTGAGCTGGTCAACTAGATGGCTCCTCTTATCTTAGTGAAGTTTGATACCATGTTTAGGGGATAAATGATAAGGAAGGGCATTGTATGGAATGTCTGGCTCAGCATGGCTCTGTTCCACACTCCACACATCTCTCATATTTTACCAGGCTAGACTGGGTATGTTCTTCTTATAGCAAATAACAATAGCAAGGGTAAATATAGTTATATTGTTGTTTTTGTTGTTGTTATGTGCTGTCAAGTCAGCCCTGACCCATAGCGACCCCTTCTTGAGTTTCCTAGGCAGTATCACTATGGAAGTAGAGTGCCCAGCCTTCCTTCCGAGGAGTGGCTGGTGGGTTTGAACCGCCAGCCTTCTGGTAAGCAGTCAAGTGCCTTAGGCACTATGCCACCAGAGCTCCTAATAGTCTAACATAACTATAATATAACTATATATAGTTATATTAGACTATTCAAAGCTTCTATTTGCATCATGCTTATAACAACTCCTTGGTCAAAGCATGATACATCATTAAAGCCAAGGAAGGTGAATTATATCAATCCTTCCTCACTTAACATTGGAAAGCTGTGGACAGTTATAAGATAGAGTATGTGGATACAGGGATAATTAAATAATACATAATTGGGGCTATTAGTAAAAGAGCACAGTCATCACTCATAACTATAATTATTGAATTTCCAAGATGTAAAATTTACTCCCCTCTACTGCAAGACAGTAATATATCAGACAGTGTTTCACTGCTATTCATAAGGTTTTCATTGGCCAATTCTTTGAGAAGTGGACAGTCCCTTCTGTCTTCTGAGTCTGCCTTAATTAATGGGTGACCTGCTAGTAGTTGAAATACCTGTAGCATTGCCTCCAGCCACACAGCGACATGCAAGCCACCACAGTAGGACAAACTGACAGATGTGGTGGTCAAGGAAGGAAGAAAAGAGAAAAATGGATGTCATAAGAGACTCTGAAACTTGCTCTTGAGCAGTGAGTAGCTAAAGCAAATGAAGAAATGACAAGATAAAAGACCTCAGAAGATTTTAAAGAGCAGCTGGAGAAGACAAAGTCAATTATTACAATGAAATTTACAAAGACCTAGAATTAGAAAACAAAAAGGGAAGACCATGCTTGGCATTTCTCAAGCTGAAAGAACTGAAGAAAAAGTCCCTCAAACTTGAGCTTCAGCTCTGCCTCCTGCTCCCAGCCCACTGGAGCTAGAGGCTTTTCTTCACTCAGACAGCTGCTGGCTGCTGGCTGCTGGCTGCTGGCTGCTGGCTGCTGACAAGCCCAAGGTTGACAAGTAAAAAGGAACAGTCCTGATATTACCAAACCACAGGACAGTCCATTAATTCAACTGAAAGTCCGCAGGTCGGCAGAGCATGGCAGGCTACCGAACAATGACATGGCTACATGCAGGGTTCAAGCATGCCATAAGCTAGAGACCATTCCCAAAACTGTTTCTTATATAGGTGAAGTAGACCACATCTCTAAAGCAGCTACTCAGCTGCTTGTCGTAGATCCCACCATGAAGTTGATTGCCAATCTCATCATGGGGAATAACTACCACCAGCTTCCTAGCCACTCAACCAGGCCCAACCAAGTTGACATACAACTTTAACTACCACAACTGCATACCCCCAAAACCATACCACAATTGTTTTCGAGCCATGCCTATCAATCTAGATGAATTATTGGTAATTGTGAAATGACTAGCTGCTGTGGGACTCCACCTTTAAGTTTCCTAGGAGTCCTTTTATCAAGCTGAAAGAGACAGCTGGGCACCAATTCAATTCTTAGAAGTCTCAACAAAGGATATCAAAGACTTAATTTTTTTTAGGAAAGGTTACCATTGATTTTTATTAAGTGTACAGTTAGGATCTCTTTAAGCCCACTTTCATTTCTTCTCTCTTTCTTCTTCTTTTTTTTTTTAATGATTTGGGTGAAAGTTTACAGAGTAAATTGGTTTTCCATTCAACAGTTCATGCACATTTTGTTTCGTGACATTGATTGGAATCTCCACAATGCAACAGCACTACTCCCTGTGGTTACCATTTCCCTTCTTCCCTCTTTCCTATTCATTCCTGCCTTCTGTGCTTTATCCCTGTGCAAAAGCTTCCCTTTTGATCTCTTGTGGTTGATTGGTCTAAAGAGTGCATAAGTCTTTGCTTTCTGGTGTTATTGTTCACTTCATACTTCTGTTTATTGTTCTACTTGATCCACAAGTAGTGAGTTTAGTCAGACCCAAAAGGTGATTATAGGCCATAGAACCCACTGCCATTGAGTCAGATCCGATTCATAGCGACCCTTCTTTCAGTTTCTGAGGTGGTATCTCTGTGGAAGTAGATTGCTCAACCTTCTTTCTGAGGAGTGGCTGGTGGATTTGAACCACCAGCCTTCTGGTTAGCAATCAAATGCCTTAGGCACTACACCACCAGAGCTCCCATAGTCTTAGGAATTGTACAAGTGTCTATCAGACTAGTAAGCTTGCTCTTTTTTATGATTTTGTGTTTTGTTCCATGTTTTCCTCCCCCTTAATACAGAATGTCCTATTTTGAATCCTTTCCAACTGGTTTTCAGTAGTAGCTAGGCATCATCTAGTTCTTCTGGTGTCAGGAATATAGAAGCTGAGGCTGCCATGGTCCACCAGTCTCTTGGGCTAATTGTTTCCATGTGTTTTACTTATTTTCTTCACTCTTCTTTGCACCACAAAAGGAAAGACCAGTAGTTGCATCTTAAATGGCTGCTCACAAGCTTCTAAGACACCAGTCACCATTCACCAAAATAGAATGTAGACCATATTTTTGGGTACTATGTTATGTCAATTGAGCATGATGTCCCCCACTACTATGGTCCTGAGTTCTTAGGCTCAGCAACTCAGTCCCTCAAGGTGTTTGGTTGTTGCTAAGAAGTTATCATAACTTGATTCCTATTAGCTCTACTGTATATATGAACATTTTAACAGAATGTACAAATAGTATGTAGAAATATTGTCTGTCAAACCTATTTACAGTCAAGTGTGTAGTTTCATTCAACTACTCATAACTGATCAACTTGCTTCTACTTATGTATCTACTCATAATTTAATGTTTGTCATTACTGATAATGCATTGATTTAGCCTCCCTTTAACTTCCACTGCTTTGGTATCATATGAGTATAGGAAGGAGCAACCTATTAGTGCAATCTCAATAGGTTGAATTTATTCCCAATTCTTATGAAAAAAAAAAAAAATCCAAGAAATGTGTTCTTTATTTCAAATTTCATTTTAATTGTTTAGGTAATTAACTTTAGATGTTGCTATATTTTAAACTTATTTTGTACACTTAAAAACACTAATTAAATTTTCTAAAAAAATCTCCCTGAGTAAAGTAAAGTGTCCTTTAATGTCTTATTTAACAGATGGAGAAACTTCAGAAAAGGGGTTAAAAAATTTGCTAAATTTTCTTCTCTTCAGGGACCAACAGTTAATGGGTGTTAAGATTGGCTCCATTTGTCAACTGAAACATCTATATCTGCAAATTAATCCATATTCAACAACAGTGCTTCTTTCAATTAGGGGGTCTTTTTCCCCTATATA
>NW_006921740.1:7841060-7845603 GCF_000298275.1 Orycteropus afer afer
ACACACACACATATATATATATATATTCTATATATTAAATTTTAAGTGAGATTTTCCTAGTGAGGACAGACCTTGAGTGTACTTTTCCAATACCATAAAAAGGGGTATATGTATTTCCACATGAAAAATGCATGATTACATATACTTTGAACAATTGTAATTAGCAGAATAAACCAAATTATGATAGATAACATTTAAAAGAAAATATAGATAGCCAGGATGATATTCACTTACTGCTACCAAAATTGTCATATAAGAAATAACACCCCTAATATTAAAGTCCACTTTATTTTCTTTAAGCACGTAATATTTGAATTTTACGAGAACCTTTTAGCCTTCTGTGGTCTATTATTCCCCAAAAGTGGTCACTAAAGGGAAATTAATTAATATTCAAAGACAGGAATATAATATTTTTGTGACTTTCAACCTTAAGAGCAAAACCCATTAGTAGCTATAGATTTTTCTCTGCAGCAATGAGCTAGTGTATAATCAATTCATGTTAACCTAACCCTCTATATCAGGATGGTGAGTTTTGCTAAGTCTGTGCTTCTGTTTCCTATGAGATCTTGCACCAATCTGTACATTAAGTCTTAGAGATAGGATACAAACTTGAGTTTCAAAGGGTGGAAAACTGTCTTTTATGTCTGATCTCAAGCATAAACAATCCCTCAGCAATAAATATTTTTTAAATAAATAGATTCCCTCTGGGTAAAATAGCTTACTCATGAAAATTCTGACTAAACAAATTAATGCAAAAATAGACAATATGTTAATGTTTTACTTGTCTCTACTTGTCTTTTTTTTTTTTCCTTTCTATTGCTCTCTCTTGCTTTTCTCTTTGTTGTATTCGCAAGAATCAGTTTTCCTTGAAGTATTGTTGTTATTGTGTGCTATCAAGCTGATTTCAGCTAATGGAGACCCACAGTTACAGACTAGAACTATCTCAAGGTGTTTTCTAAATTGTAATCTTCAAGGAAGTAGATCACCAGGTCTTTTCTCTAATGGAGCTCCTGGTAAGTTTGAGCCACCAACATTTTGGTTAATAGCCAAATGCTTAGTCATTGCATCACCAGGACTCCTACATTGAAGTATACTTTTAAGTATTAGAAATGTTTCAGGTGGCTTTAGATCAATTAGATTTCTGGAGTACTTAAGTATCTGAAAATAGAATGCACGAATCTGGCTTTACACACCTGAATTTTCCCCTATATTCTCTGATTGTAATGCTGTTCTATTTCTTTAAAAATGAATTATATGATGTTGTTTCATTTTCTAGGCCACTATCTCATGATTTTTTTTTTTTTTTTCAGTGTTATGCAAGAAGACAATATAGTGTGCGGAAACTTTCTGTTACTTTGGAGCCGGAAGTTCTAATTCTGTTATCATGTGCTTATCACTTAAATCTCAGGTTTTTCATTTTTCAAATGTGAATAACAATGATAATTTCTACTCCTGCTCCCTCAACAATAGTTCATGAGGTTTAAATGAACCTCTAATATATAAAAGTCTTCTGTATACTATAAATATTTTCCACAAATACAGACATACAATATGTGGAAAACAGAGAAATTATTCTTACAGCAGAAAGTTTTAAACCACCCTTCACCCTTTTGGTGGGATGAGGTACCCCATTCATACTCACTTTCCTTTCTGAGATGATGGGTAAAACTAATCTAGGATTAAAAAGCAGTATGTGTTCAATCCTGGTAAACTGACTGCGGTGTACTAAATTACCTAGTATGGCTTTTCTAGCCATAAGTCTTTGTAAACTCCATGGTGGAATTTGCTGTGAGCAACTGAGGTGCTCCTGATTGTTAAAGTTATCTACTTGAGGTATTTCTATTGAGAGTGGCACAAAGCAATGTTCTGAGAAGTTTGCTCTTTTTCTCAGGTGCTTAGAATTCCGATGTTATGATTGGTTAGTTTGGCCACTCTGCCAGGCTCAAAAGGAGACCTCCTGGAGGCAGAAGTCTCTCTGACTGCTAGCTGAGAAAGATATACAGCTGAGAGAAACATGCTCTTGAGAGACACCAAGAGACACACATTGCTGAGAGAGAGACTGTTGAGTGAGAGACAGTGGACTGAGAGAGACTGAGCATTTTTCTTGAACTGGAACTGTATTCTGGTGCTTCCCTAATAAACCCCATAATCTGTGAGTTCTGTGTGGCCACTGCAGCAAATTATTGAACCCAGGAGAGAGGTGGTGGGTGTTGTGGGAGGAACGGTTGGTGTCAGGGCTGGAGGGAGGTGGCATGTCTGGCCTCACAGGGATAAGCCTTGGGCTGGTGATGGTGATTCTGTCTTCCTCTTGGGGGATTAGAGGAGTTCAGAAGATGTGGCCTCCCTGCCCATTTAGCAGTCCGTGTCAGAAGTGGTGAGATTTGTTGCAGTGGCTCCAAACTCACAGAAGCATGGGACTTTGTAAAAGAAAGAAAGAAGGGGCCTGGGAAGTGAAACTTTGTGTTCTTAGATGGTTGCTTTGGTTGGTGTTAGCTATTAAAAGAGATAATTTATTCAGAGTCTAAGGATTTTGGTTACACTCAGCCAAAGCTTAAGGCCATATACATAGAATGGAAAGGTTCATCAAGGTGAAAAGATGAACCTGGAATGTCTTAAAAAGGATTATGTGTTTTGGATTATGTGTTTAACTGAATGTACGACCAGTATTGAATATTCTCCTACCCGCTTGCACACTATAAATGATTATGGGTTGTGGATAACAGAATGTGTATGTCTGTCTTCAGCTGATAATTGATTGGATATGTTAAAAGGGAAAATAGAATTTCCCCAGCAGAAACACAAGGTTTTGTTTCAAGCCCTGTATGTAGAATATTAGGGACTTAGTAGAAAACCTAAGAACTACTGAGAGAACAGAAGATCTGCATTTGAAGACAGATCTACAGAAAAAAATGACTGTTTGGCTTTTTTGAATTTTGAGCAAGCAGATAGGCTTTGGGTGCATCAAGGCAAGGAAGTCATGGTCCATGAGAGATACCCCATCCAGGACTGAAAGTGAAAGGAAGCCAGTGAGTAGTAGGTTTGTATGCTACTCGCTTGTGACTACTTGGGTCAACTTGAGTGGAAATGAGGGAAGTTCAGCAAAGAAAAAATGGGCTGAGTCTGGTACTCTTTGACCTAGACCATGGAGGCTGGGGATGAGAGGAAGGGCTGGCTTGTCTGAAGTGCAAGGAGTTGTGAGCCTATGGGCATTGAAATAGTCCCTGAGTACTGAGGATATAAGAGAAGGTGCTGGCTGGTCTGAAGTGAAGGGAAGAGTGTGACTCCCAAATTTGGCAGCTGGTACCCATGACCTAGCTGGGATGACTAGGGCTGAGCTGACCAGGACCTGAACAAACGAAGAGGAAGATGTTTGACACTGAGCTGGCATTAAGTTGCTGCAATATGATGGCTTGTGCTGGGCTGAACTTTGCTTATTTATGGATGCAGATGCCCAAAGTTTCCAAGCAGAACAGAAGATTCTCCAGAGAGAAAGGACCATGCTTGTCTCCTCAGAGTACTGGCTTGATAGGGAAGGGCAAATTAGAAATTGGCCATTTAAAATGGGGGAAGATAAAAGCATGAAGTGTCTGGCTTACACGCTTTCATGGGTGTGGTTATTCTTAAACTGATGGTGAAGGGGATATTAATTTTTGAGGTACAAAAGGGATAATGGCTAGAAAAACCAGGGGGTGGCCCACAGTGTAGTAAATTACCTGGTATAGATTTTCTAGCCATAAGTCTTAGTAAACTCCAAGGTGCAATTTACCATGAGCAACTGAGTAGCTCCTGATTGCTAAAGTTATCCACTTGGGGTATTTCTACTGAGTGTAGCACAAAGTAATTTTCCAGGAAGTTTGCTCTCTATCAGGTATATAGAATTCTGATGTTGGGATTGGTTAGTAGTCACTCTGCCAGGCTCAAAATGAGCCCTCCTAGAATCAGAAAGAATCTTTCTGACTGCTGGCTGAGAAAGATGTGCTTTTGAGAAAAATGGCATTGAAATAGTCCCTGAGGACCGAGGACATAAGAGAAGGTGCTGGCTGGTCTGAAGTGAAGGGAAGAGTGTGACTCCCAAACTTGGCAGTCCCAAGTTTGGGACTGAGAGACACGTACTGCTGAGAAAAAGACATTCAGAGACTTTCTTGTTCTTGAACTTCACTTGTAGCCTGTTGCTTCCCTAATAAACCTTATAATCTATGAGCTCTGTGCAGCCACTATAGTGAATTATCAAACCCAGAAGAGAGGTGGTGGGTGCTGTGGGAGGAAAGGTTGGTGTCAGGGCTGGTGAAAGGGCTAGAGGGAGGCAGCATGTCTGGCCTCACAGGGATAGGTCTTGGGCTGCTGATGGTGATGCTGTCTTCCTTTTGTGGGGTTAGAGGAGGTCAGAAGGTACAGCCTCTATGCCCCTTTGGCATTGTTGTTGTTGTTGTTATGTACCATCAAGTCACACCTGACTCATAGTGACCCCTCCTTGGGTTTCCGAGGCAGTATCACTACGGAAGTAGATTGCCCCATCTTCCTTCCGAGGAGTGACTGGTGGGTT
>NW_006921740.1:7853918-7859268 GCF_000298275.1 Orycteropus afer afer
GCATTGTAAATTTTGGTCAATGACATGAGACAAAGTATATGTGAACTGCTGTATGAAAAGTGAATTTACTCTATAAATCTTCACCCAAATCCTAAAAAAAAAAAAAAATCAGCATTTATTGAGCATCCACTATTTTCCCAGACAGTTCTCTAGGTGCTCTTATGAGCCTGAATACATTTAACCCTCATTACAATCCTCCTGAAAAGTAAGTATTATTTTCTTTCTGTGTCTCTAAGAATTAGAGTGAAAGAGGTAAAATACTTTACCCAAGGTTACACAGCTAATAAGGGAGAAAAACAGATTTTGAAGTTAAGATTCTTAGTACAAAGTTCAGTATCTATTTAGCTCTCACTATTACCTCTTTCTATAAGATGTACAGGCACATTGTCACACATTTAAAAGCTGAAGTTTCAGAGTCTTTTTCATTTTACCTTCTGTTGCCCCTTGTGCTTAGAAAGTTAAGTGGTATCCTTTTCTAAAAGGAACCTCAGTCGTGTAAATGGTTAAGCACTAGGCTGCTAACCAATAGATTGGCAGTTCAAGACAACCCAGTTTTTCCAAGGATCTGGCAGTCTGTGCCAGTGAACTACAGTCAAGAAACTTCTATGGGGAAACTCTACTGTATTATATGGAGCCACTATGATTCAGAATAGACTCAATGGCACCTAACAGCAACATCATTTTCTAAAGTGGCTGGTTGATTGCTCTGTTAACTAAATTTCTAATGTAAGGATTGGGACACTTTGTGTTTCAGATCAGTGTCAAGCATAGTTAGCCAGGAACTCCAGTGGTCCAGCTACTACTTGAGTGTATATGAGTGTATGTTTTGCTTTGTGTTGACTTTTATTGTGATAAATATATAGGAGCTGTGGTGGCATTTGACCGCTAACAGAAGGCTGGTGGTTCAAACCCACCACCCACTTTTCAGAAGGAAGATTGGGCAATCTACTTCTGTAGAGATACCACCTCAGAAACCCAAGGAGGGGTAACTGTGAGTCAGAATCAACTGGACAGCAATGACTTTGGTTGGTTTTAAATATATATGTTGTTGTAGGCTGGGCATGAGGTAGGTAGGTGTGGGGCTCAGGGGCTGCTTTTCATTTGAGGATGGCTCTATTTTAAGGCATGGGGCTCAGGGGTTGCATTTCACTTGGGGGGAGGTTCTATGTTAAAGCCAAAGCCCAAGATAAGCAGGCACAGACAGGTTAGGAACATCTAAAGGAAACAAACTTGTCTGTCAGTTTGTCATCCTGTGGTGGCTTATTTGTTGCTGTGAGGCTGGAGGCTATTCTACTGGTGTTGCAAAATGCCATGGTAGGCAGGTTTCAGTGGAGCTTCCGGGCTAAGACAGATTCAGAGGAAGGAAGTGACCATCTACTTGTCAAACAATTGGCCAGTGAAAACCTTACAAATAACAGTGAAATATTGTCTGATACATTAACAGAAAACTTTATGAATAGCCCTGAAACATTGTCCAATATAGTGCCAGAAGATGACCTCTCAGGTGGAAGGCATTCAATATTTGACTGGGGAAGAGCTGACTCCTCAGAATAGACACAACCTCAATGATATGGTTAGAGTAAAGTTTTGGGCATTCAATTGGCTGATGGTGGCCTTACTCAAAATGAGTAGAAACAGATGCAAACATCCATTAAAAATTGGAACATAGAATGTATGAAGGAAAATTGGAAGTTGTCAAAAATTAAATGGAGCACATAAAGATTGATATCCTAGGCATTAGTGAGCTGAAGTGGACTGGTTTTGGCCATTTTGAATCAGACAATCACGTGATCTACTATGCCTGGAATGACAAATTGAAGAGGAATAGTGTGGCATTCTTAGTCACAAAGACTGTTTTAAGATGTGTCCTGAAGTACAATGTTGTCAGTGATAGAATAATATTCATATGCCTACAAAGGAGACCAGTTAATACTACTGTTATTCAAATCTATGCACCAACCACCAAAGTCAAAGATGAGGAAATTGAAGATTTCTACCAACTTTTGCAGTCTGCGATTGACCATACATGCACTCAAGATGTGTTGATTATCACTAGTGACTGAAATGCAAAATTTGGAAACAAAGAAGAGTTAACATTAGTAGGAAAATATAGCCTTGGTGATAGAAATAACGCTGGAAAGCACATGGAAGAATTTTGCAAGACCAATGACTTATTCATTGCAAATGCCTTTTGTCAACAGCACAAGCAATGACTATACACATGGACCTCACCAGATGGAATACACAGGAATCAGATTTTCTACATCTGTGGCAAGAGGTGATGGAGAAGTTCAATATTTTCAGCCAAAACAAGGCCAGGAGCTGATTGTGGAACAGACCAGCAGCTGCCCATAAGCACATTGAAGATTGAAGTTGTCAAGGATTTTGTATTACTTGTTTCTACAATCAATACCAATGAAAGCAGCAGTCAATACCTCAGATGTCATATAGCATTGGGCAAATCTGCTGCAAAACATCTCCTTCAAGTGATGAAGACCAAAGGTATTTCCTTGAAGAATAAGGTGTGCCTAACTCAAGGCATGATAATTCCAATTGCCTCTTATGCATATGAGAACTGGACAATGAATAAGGAAGACCGAAGATCAGTTGAAGCTTTTGAATTGTGGTGTTGGAGAAGAATGCTGAGAGTACCAGAGTCTGCTAAAAGGACTAGCAAATCTGTCCTGGAAGAAGTGCAGCTGGAATGCTCCTTGGAAGCGAGAATGGCCAGACTTCGTCTCACCTACTTTGGTCATGTTGTCAGAAGGAAACATTCCCTGGATAAATATATCATGTTTGGTAAAGTGAAGGGTCAACAAAGAGGAAGGTTCTCAACAAGATGGATAGACACAGTGACTACACAATGGGATCAGGTATAGCAAAGATCATGAGCCTGGTCCAGGACCAGGCAGTGTTTCATTCTTCTATGCATAGGGTCACTATGAGTTGGAGATGATTTGATGGCACCTAACAACAGCATTATAGTATTAACAAATCCATTATAGTAACTATGTTGTTCAACCATCACCAGTATCCATTGTCAATTTTTCCATCACAATAAACAAAAACTCTGTGTGTTTTCTAAACAATGACTTATGCTTCCATGCTCATTCTCAAACTATGATTGACTTTTACATACTGATTGAGTAATTGTGATAATTATACTGTTTAGATGTGACCATTTTTGCCCTATAGTTACCTGCCTCACCCTAGTCTGTTCAGTGTTAGTTCCATTTCTTCATGCTAACCATCCAAGAGAAATCTCCCAAATTATCCTTATAGATTATAGAACTAAAGTCAGTTTAAAAGAAGGATTCTCTCTTTCTTTCGAGAGAAGGAAGTCTATGTAATGAACATCTTCATTTTCAAGTAATTTTCAAATTACCGCTTGCACATTGTCTGCACTAAGATAAAGTATCATCAGCAAAAAAAAAAAAAAAAACTATTGGTATAACTAGTTCACAAAGTGTTGTACCTGTACTATGTTTTTTTTTAATACATTTTATTGAAATATAATTTATGTACAGTGAAATATACAAAACTAAAGTGACATAAGTCAGTGCATTTTTTTTTTTTTTGCAGTGTTTTGCATTAATTTTCTCATTAAATCCCCAAAGCTCTGGTGGCATAGTTGCTAAGACATCAGACTGCTAACCAGAAGGTTGGTGGTTCAAACTCACCAGCCACTCCATGGAAGGAAGACTGGGCAATCTACTTCTGTAAAGATTTACCACTTCAGAAACCCAAAGCGGTTCACTATGAGTCAGAATTGACTCTATGGCATTGAGTTTTGTTTTGTTTTGTTTTTTCATTTTTTTTCATAGTCTTGAAAGAATGATATTGCATCATTCTTTTTTACAGACAAAGAAACAGACTTAGAGAGGTTAAGTAAATTAGATAACAAAACTGGCAAATAGAGCCTTCCAGTTTGAAAAATAAATCTATCTGATTCCCAGCTCTATATATTCTTTCCTCACTAAAGCCCTGTTTTCATAGGCTTATTGTATGAGAATGTTGTTTAAAAATTAAAAGTACATAAAATAAATTACAGACACATCACCAGTGTTAACCCAACTATTACTTTGCACAAACTGTTGAATGGACATTTTCCCTATGATAATGTGCAGTGCAGTGAATTACTTGGTATGACTTTACTAGCCATCATCTTTGTAACACTCACTGGATTACTGGGTTTGACCATGCAAATAAGGTGTGTAAGACTCTGATTTTGGAATTGGTTAGTTTTGTCACTCTGCCAGGCTTAAAATGAGTCTTCCTAGGGTGCTCTCACTGACATCAAAAAAAAAAAAAAAAAGCTGAAAAAAAAAAAAAAAAAAAAAAGCTGAAAATGAAGTGGAGCACACCCTTGGACCCTCCACTCCATGCTGGACCTCCTTTGCTGAGACACACAGCTGAGAGAGAGAGTTATCCAAGTGAGAGATAGACACCAGAGTGAGAGATGGTGAGCAGAGGAGCTAACAGGCAGGAAATTGAGTGGGCTTTCCAGTCCATGGAGCAAGAAAAGTATGTGTCCTTGGGCAGGAAGCTTGCTTCCAGAGTGGGGTGCACATATGTGTACCTACCAGCAGAGCTATAAGAGCTTTGTAATATTTGCCTGTGCAAGGCAAAGGCCAGACCAGAGGCCTAGGGTCAGAAAGAAATGCCTGAGGGCTAACGAGACCATACTGATTAAAGAATTGTATCATGAGAGAATTCTTGAACCTGAATTGTACTTCCCTAAGTAGACCTAAGAAGTGGTTCCCTAAGAAGAACATGCTCAGCATTTCTCAAGCTGAAAGAATTGAAGAAAAAATTTAAGCCTTGAATTGCAATATGAAGAGATTCTATGGGCAAAATATTGAATGATGTGGGAAACATCAAGAGAAGAGGGCAGGAATACACAGAGTCACTGTACCAAAAGGAACTGGTTGATCTTCATCCATTTCAGGAAGTGGCATATGATCTAGAACCAATGGTTCTGAAGGAGGAAGTCAAAGCTTCAATGGAAGAATTGGCAAAGAGCAAGGCTCTGGGAATTGACAGAATACCCATTGAGATATTTCAACAAATTGATGCCCCATTGGAGACACTCACTTAGTTATGCCAAGAGATTTGGAAGACAGCTACCTGGCCAACTGACTGGAAGAGATCCATATTTGTTCCCATTCCAAAGAAAGGCGATCCCACAGATTATGGAAATTATAGAACAAGGTCATTAATATTGCACGCAAGATCTTACTGAAGATAATTCAAAAACAGTTGCAGCAGTATATTGACAGATAACTTCCAGAGGTTCAAGCTGGATTCAGAAAAGGACATGGAACAAGGGATGTCATAGCTGTTGTCAGAT
>NW_006921740.1:7859673-7924238 GCF_000298275.1 Orycteropus afer afer
TCAATATAAATAAAACAAAAATCCTCACAACTGGACCAATGAGCAGCATCACAATAAATGGAGAGAAGATTGAGGTTGTCAAAGAATTCAAATTGTTTGGTTCTATAATCAATGCCATGGAAGCAGCAGTCAGGACATTAGACGATGTGTAGCATTAGAAAAATCAACCACGAAGGAACTGTTTCAAGTGCTGAGGAGCAAGGATATAGCTCCTTGAGGTCTAAGATGCACCTGACACAAGCCATGATATTTCCAATTGCCTTGCATGCATGTGTGAGCTGGACAATAAATAAGCAAGACCAAAGAAGAGTTGATGCTTTTGAGTTGTGGTGCTGGTAAAGAATGCTGAAAGTACCATGGACTGCTAAAAGAACTAACAAATCTGTCCTGGAGGAAGTGCACCCAAAATGCTCCTTGGAAGCGAGAATGGCCAGACTCTGTCTCACCTATTTTGGTCATGTTGTCAGAAGGGACCATTTCCTGGAGGAGGATGTCATGCTTGGTATGGTGGAGGGCTGACAAAAGAGGGGAGCCCTTCAAGGAGATGGATTGACACGGTGGCTGCGATGATGGGCTCAAGTATAGCAGGGATCATGGAGCTGGCATGGGATCAAGCGGTGTTTCGTTCTGCTGTGCATGGGGTTGCTATGAGTCGGAAACAACTTGACGGTGTCTAAAATCAGCAACAACAATTTCCCTAATAAACTCCATAAGCATGAGCATTGTCTGTGAGTTCTGTGTGACCATTGCAACTCAAACCCAGCAGAGAAGTAGTGAGTGCTGTGGGACTGAAGGCTGGTGCCAGAACTGGTAAAAAGATTGGAGGAGGACAGTATGTCTGGCCTCATAGGAATAAGCCTTGGGCTAGTGATGGTGACCATTATCCCCTTGTATTACAGGAAGAGGTCAGAGGATACTGACACCATGCCCCTTTTTGTACAATATTACAAAAATATTTTACAAAAATATGACCTAGCTGGGGTGGCTAGGACTGAGCTGACCAGAACCCAACCAAATGAAGAGGAGGGTGTTTGACACTGAGCTGGTGTTAAGTTGCTGCAATTTTATGGCTTGCACTGGGCTGGACTTTGCTTTTTTATGGATACAGATTCCCAAAGTTTCAAGCAGAACAGAAGATTCTTCAGAGAGAAAGGACCATGGTTGTCTCCTTATAGTACTGGTTTGATAGGGATGAGCAAATTAGAAATTGGCTATCTAAAATGGGGGGAGATAAAGACATGAAGTGGCTAGCTTACATGCTTTCATGGGTGTGGCTATTCTTAAACTGATGATGAAGGGGATATGAATTTTTGAAGTATAAGAGGGATAATGGCTAGAAAAGCTAGGGGGTGGCCTGCAGTGTAGTAAATTACCTGCTATGGCTTTTCTAGCCATAAGTCTTTGTAAACTCTGTGGCAACATTTGCTGTGAGCAGTTGAGGAGCTCCTGATTGTTAAAGTTATCCACCTGGGGTATTTCAGTTGAGAGTGGCACAAAGCAATATTCTGGGAGTTCGCTCTCTCTCAGGTGCTTAGAATTCTGACATTATGATTGGTTAGTTTGGCCCCTATGCCAGGCTCAAAAGGAGGTCTCCTAGAGGCAGAAGAAGTCTCTCTGACTGCTAGCTGAGAAAGATGTGCTGCTGAGAGAAACACATTCCTGAGAGACACATGCTGCTGAGAGAGACATCGAGACACACTCATTGCTATGAGAGAGATTGAGACTGTTGGATGAGAGATGGTGGGCTGAGAGCAACTGAGTGCTTTTCCTGAACTCAAATTGTAGCCTTGTCCTTTCCTAATAAATCCCATAATCTATGAGTTCTGTGTGGCCACTGCAGTGAATTATTGAGCCCAGCAGAGAGGTGGTGGGTGCTGCAAGATGAACAGTTGGTGTCAGGGCTGGAGGGAGGTGGCATGTCTGGCCTAGCAGGGATAGGCCTTGGGCTGGTGATGGTGAGTCTGTCTTCCTCTTGGGGGATTAGAGGCGGTCAGAATGTATGGCCTCCTTGCCTCTTTAGCACTGACAGAAAATTTTTAGCAATAGCATGTTATAGGATTTTATTAAAGAAGTGAGAAATATAACTAAGGAAAAGGTTTGTCTTCCTGAAGTTTTGCTGAATCACCTTGAAACTAGACTGAAACACAATTCTCTGTCATTTCTCAGTCTAGGGCCCTACGAAGGTTTTCCAACCCTCTCTATCACTACTATCATGGAAGGAGAAGCTCAACATATTGAATAATTTTTATTGGGTGAATATTAGAATAGACTAAGTGGAACTCTGTCAGAAGGTACATGGGTTAAAAGACTAGGGAAATGAAGATGAATGGAGAAGAAAGAGGAAAACAGGATAGGGACTTCCTGATTAACACATATTGACTCAGTATAGACTATTTTGCTACTTAAGGAAAAAACTAGAGAACATTTTTATCCTACACTATGAAATCATAAACTGCCATTAATAGAATAATTAAATCTTTCAGCAATTATCTCTTTCTTCCGTCTCTACACATAGAGAAGGATAACCAAGTAGTCAAACCATTTGCACTGGAATCATAAACATACAAATGTCCAGCCCTTTTCTCTTTTTCAGCAGTGGATCCAATGAGATATATAATAGGTATTTAAGGCAGCTTACTTATTAATATGTGATAAAACAAATACCATCTTCATGTTAATGAATGTTGCTTACCATCAGATTATAATGTTTTCAACGGAAATTATTTATTCACATTACCAAATGACTACCATGTGCCACAGGCCATGAACTGGGAAAACAAATCAATTGATATTATATAGTGATTTTGGTAAAAAAAGAAAAGTAGAATACAGTCTATACATAATAATTAGAAGCAACGAATCAATAAATGCTATAAGTAGCATTCTACTCTTTACCAACCTCCCTCCACACACATACCTCACATCTGTATACTTTGCAACATCAGATTTGAAATATTTGCTGTCCATACAGACTAGTCCACTAACAATATTTTTGCTCAGAGAGCAATTAATAGATGTTAAAATACAGTGTTTATAGGGAAAAGGAACTAGAATAGCTAAAATAATTTTGTACAAAAAGAGCAAAGAGGAATGTCTTTACCTGATTTTATGACTTATTTTATAGATATAATAATCAATATTCTGTGTTAATGGTAGAAGAGGAGTTCTACACAGATCAATGGAACAGAATTAAAAGAAAGAAAGAAATACCCTGCACGAGTGCAGACAATTGATTTTTGACAAAATGTGAAAAAAAAAAGTACAATGGAGAAAAGACAGTATTTTTAACAAATGGTGCTAGAACAATTGGACATCTATAGGCATTAAAAAAAAATAAAGCAAAAATGAAAGAAACTTCAACTTAAATCTCACATCTTATACATCCCTTTCCTAGAAAGGGAACATGCATGTAAATGTAAAATTATAAAACTTTTGTAAGAAACTTTGGGAGTCTTCAGTAATTAAGATTGGTAAAGAATTCTTGAACATGACACCTAAAATACCACCCATGGAAGAAAAAAGATGAAATTTGGACTACTTCAAAATTAAAACTTCTGCTCTGTGAAAGAAACTGTTAATGGATTTGAAGACTGGAAGTACAAGCTACAAATACAAACTGGGAGAAAATACTTGCAAATAATGTATGTGGTGATGATTTTTATGTAGACCATATACAGAAGTATAAAACTCAGTAAAAAACAAACAATCTATCTAACAAATAAAGATAAAAATATGAAGAAATATTTCACTAATGAAAAAATACTGATGACATATAAACACTTGTAAAATGGTGCAATCAGTTTCTAAAACAGTTTCTAAAACAATTTTGCAATCCATCCCAAAAACTGAAAATAGGGGCACGAATAGATATATGCACATCCATATTCATTGCAGAACTATTCACAAAAGCAAAGAGATGGAAATGACCTAAGTGTGCATCGATAGGTGAATGGACACCTGACTCTAGTACATACACACAATGGAATACTACACAATATTAAAGAATAATGAAGAAAGTGTGAATCCACTTATAAGGTGGATAAACTTGGAGGACCTTATACTGAGTGAAATAAGTCAATCATAGAACAACTAATATTGTATTTGTCCATTATTATAAAAAGTCAAGGAAAGATTTAGACAGGGAAGGCATTTTTCTTTGCTAGTTAACAGAGACGGGATAGTAGGGGAGGGAAAATTGCTGACTAGTCTGGTGTGTTGAGTTGGGTGAAGGGAAAGGCAATATAACAAAAGTGTATGACCAGCACAATAGCACTAAGGAAAAGGAGGCCACAGAGAGGTGCACAAAAAGGTACAGACAATAAAGGTAAATATTATTACACACACAATACTGCATTATTGTAATAACAAACACTAGTCTATGGGTGAAGGGTCGAGGAAAGGGGGGGCCCTCAATGAAACAGATTGACACAGTGCCTGTGGTGATGGGCTCAAGTATAGTGAGATCATGGAGATGGAGCAGGACTGGATAGTGTTTTATTCTGCTGTGCATAGGGTCACTATGAGTCAGAAATGACTCCATGGCACCTAACAAGAACAACAAAAGTCTGTGGGTGCACACATAGGCAGACAGACAAGAAGATCAGGTATAGGTAGGTGAATGGGAATATACCCATGACCACACATATAGTTGGCAGGGGGTATTCCTACATTTATAAGGAGTCAGCCACTGGAATCCAGGTGAAGGCAGGAAACCCAGGCCACACCCCACAAGTAGCAAGGTGGAAAAGTAGGGGAATGGACAGCAAAAGGCAGGGGGACCAGGAGAGAGTGAGGAGTCAGCTACAGGGATACAGGTAAGGGGAGGTTGGAGAGGTTTCAAACAGCTAAGGGAGGCAAACTCGTCTGTTGGTTTGCCTTACTGTGGTGATGTATTGCTGTGAGTCTTGAGGCTGTGCCATTGGTGTTTCAAACCCAGTGGGGTGCACATGATGCACAGGTTTCAGCTTGGCTTGCAGACTGCGAGAGACTAAGAAGAAGGAAGAGGCCATCTACTTCTCAAAAAATTGGCCAGGAAAAGCCCTATGAATACCACAGAAACACTGTCTGATACATTACTGCACAACTTTATGAATAGTCTGGAAACACTCTCCAATACAGAAGAAGAGAATGAGTCACTTAGGTTAGAAGGCTCTCAAAATACAGCTGGGAAAGAGCTGCATCATCAGAGTAAAACCAGCCTTAATGATATGGATAAGGTAAAGCTTTTGAGACCTCCTTTGCTGACATGACATGACTCAAATTGAGGAGAAACAGCTGCAAACATCTGTTAATAATCAGAACATGGAATGCACGAAGTATGAATCTAAGAAATGGGAAGTTGTCAAAAATGAAATGGATCACATAAAGATTGATATCCTAGGTATTAGTGGGAGCTCTGATAGCATAGTGCCTAAGGCACTTGACTGCTAATCAGAAGGCTGGCAGTTCAAACCCACCAGCCACTCCTCAGAAGGAAGCTTGGGAAAGCTACTTCCATAGTGATACTGCCTCAGCAACCCAAGGAGGGGTCACTATGGGTCGGGTTCCACTTGATGGCACATAACAACAACAACAACAGGCATTAGTGAGCTGAAATGGATGGTTCTGGCCATCTTGAATCAGACAACCATATGACCTACTATGCTGGTAATGACAATTTGAAGAGGAATGACATGGCATTCATCATCACAAAGGATGTTTCAAGATCTGTCCTGAAGTACATTGCTGTCAGTGATAGGATAATATCCATACACCTACAAGGTAAGACCAGTTGTACCAGTTAATATGACTATTATTTAAATTTATGCACCGACCACCAAAGCCAAAGATGATGAAATTGAGGATTTGTATCAACTTCTGCAGTCTAATATTGATCAAACATGCAATCAGGATGTGTTATTGGTGATCAGAATGCAAAAGTTTGAAACAAAAATTCACAGGTAGTTGGAAAATTTGATCTTGGTGACAGAAATAATACTGGAGATCACATGGTAGAATTTTGCAAGACCAATGACTTATTCATTGCAAATACCTTTTTTCAACAACACATAGGGTGGCTGTACATGTGGACTTCGCCAGATGGAATACATAGGAATCAGATGGACTACATTTGTGGCAAGAGGTGATGGAAAAGGTCAATATCTTCAATCAAAACCAAGCCAGGAGCTAATTGTGAAACAGACCATCAATTGCTCATATGCAAGTTTAACTTGAAGTTAAAGACAATTAAAACAAGTCTACAAGAGCCAAAATATGATCTTGCATATATCCCTCCTGAATTTACAGACCATCTAAAGAATAGATTTGATGCATTGAACACCACTGACCAAAACCCAAAGAACTGTGGGATGACATCAAGAACATCATACATGAAGAAAGAAAAAGGTCACTAAAAAGATGAAAAAGGAAGAGAAGACCAAAATTGTTGACAGAAGACTCTGAAACTTGCTCTTGAGCAGACAGTAGCTAAAGCAAATGGAAGAAATGACAAGAGAATAGAGCTGACAAGAAGATTTCAAAGAGCAGCTCGAGCAGAGAAAGCCAATTACTATAATGAAATGTGCAAAGACTTAGAGTTATAGAATCAAAAGGGAAGAGCATGCTCGGCATTTCTCAAGCTAAAAGAATAAAGGAAAAGGTTTAAGCCTTGAGTTGCAATATAGAAAGATTCTATGGGCAAAATATTGAGTGATTCAAGAAACATCAAAATAAGATGGAAGGAATGCACAGAGTCACTGTATCAAAAAGAACTGGTAGATCTTCATCCATCTCAGGAGGTGGCAATGGTACTTCAGGAGGAAGTTGAAGCAGTAATGAAGGAAGTGGCAAAGAACAAGGCTCCAGGAATTGACAGAATACCCATTAAGATATTTCAACACATGGAAGAAGCACTGAAGGCACTTACTTGGTTATGCCAAGAGATTTGGAAGACAGCTACCTGGCCAACTGGCTGGAAGAGATGAATATTTGTACCCTTTCCAAAGAAAAGTGATCCCGTAGAATGTGGAAATTATCGAACAATATCACTAATATTGCACACAAGTAATATCTTACTGAAGATAATTAAAAAATGGTTGCAGCAGTATATTGACAGAGAACTTCCAGAGGTAGAAGCTGAATTCAGAAGAGGACGTAGAAAAAGGGATATCATAGCTACTGTCATATAGATCTTGGCTCAAGGCAAAGAATACCAGAATGATGTTTACTTGTGTTTTATTGACTGTGCAAAGGCATTTGATTGTGTAGGTCATAACAAATTGTTGATAGAATTGAGAAGAATGAGAACGAATTCCCAAACACTTGATTGTACTCATGAGGAACTTGTACAATGACCAGGAGGCTGTAATTCGATCAGAACAAGGGGATACTGCATGGTTTACAATCAAGAAGGGAGTGCATCAGGGTTGTGTCCTTTTCCCATACTTATTCAATCTATATGCTGAGCAAATAATCCAAGAAGCTGTATTACATGAAGAAGAATGTGGCATGAAGATTGGAGGAAGAATCATTAACAACCTGCGATACACTGATGACACAACTTTGCTTGCTGAAAGTGAGGATGACTTGAGACACTTACTGATGAAGATTGAAGAACACAGACTTCAGTATGGATTACACCTTAATATAAAGAAAACAAAAATCCTCACAAATGGTCCAATAAGCAGCATCACAATAAATGGAGAAAAGTTTGAGATTGTCAAAGAATTCACATTTCTTGGTTCTACAATTGATGCAAATGGAAGCAGCAGTCAGGACATCAGACAACGTATAACACTGGGCAAGCCAGCTGCAAAGGATCTCTTTCAAGTGCTGAGGAAAAAAGGTGTCTCCTTGAGGACTAAGGTGTGCCAGACACAGCCATGATATTTTCAGTTGCCTCATATGCATGTGAGAGCTGGACAATGGATAAGGAAGACTGAAGAAGAGTTGATGCTTTCGAGTTTTGGTGCTGGCGAAGAATGCTGAAAGCACCATGGACTTCACACCTACTTTGGTCATGTTGTCAGAAGGGACCATTCCCTGAAGAAGGATGTCATGCTTGGTGGAGTGTCAACAAAACAGGGGAAAGTCTTCAACAAGATGGATTGACAAGGCGGCTGCAATGATGGGTGCAAGTATATAGCAAGGACCGTGGAACTGATGCAGGATCGGGTGGTGTTTCATTCTGCGGTGTGTAGGGTCACTATGAGTTGGAAATGACTCCATGGCACCTAACAACAACAACATTCCTACATTTGTATGCATATGTGCTACAAAAATATCCACATATGTTACAGATCTAACAGAGGACAAAGTTCAGGTAACTTCTCAGGACAACACTGTATCTTAAAGGAGTGAATATCTGGGCCTGCAGGCTCACAACGTTGGTTTTGGGGGACATCAAGCTCAATTGGCACAACAAAGTACAGAAAAACATTGTTGTACATCCTACTTTGGTGAGTAGCAACTGGAGTCTTAAAAGCTTATGAATGGCTGTCTAAGATGCAACTGGTCTATCCTTGTCTAGATCAAAGAAGAGTGAAGAAAATCAAAGACATATGGAAACAATTAGTCCAAGGGACTAATGAAGCATGGGAACTGCAGCATTCACGACCCTGAGACCAGAAGAACTAAATGGTGCCTGGATACCAATGTCAACCACTCAGAAAAGGATCAAAACTAGAGATCTTGGATGGAGTTGGAGAAACAATGTGGAACAAATTTCAAAAACATAAAAATGACCAGATTTACTGGTCAGATAGAGACTGTTGACACCTCCAAGACTATGGGCTCAGGTTACCCTTCAGGTCTGGAATTGAGCTCATTTCTGCGGGTTAGTTCTCAGCCAAACAATAGATAGGCTTAGAGCTGAACCCCTATGCCAAGGAGATACATTCCTTAAAAGAGTCAACCATGAAAGTTTGGAAGGGCAGTATTTGCATAGGGGAAAAACTAGACAGACTGGAATGCACATGTAAGAAGGACATGGAGAGGGGTAACCTCAAGGCAAAGGTGGGAGGAGAGCTATTCCATTGTGGGGATTGCAATCAGTTCCATGAAACAAAATGTATATGAACTCTTGACATAAAATGAATCTGCTTTACAAAATTGCACCCAAAGCACAATATATATATTTTTTAAAGTGAAATACAGTTACCAGGGAAATGGCAAATCCCATGCTGTGATACATACCCAAGAGAAATAAAAACATATGCACAAAACACCTTGCACACAGATACTCATAATAGGTTTATTCAGAGCAGCCCCAAAGTTGTAACAACCTAAATATTCATCAATTTATGAGTGAATAAACAAAATGTGGTACATCCATGCAATGAAATATTATTTGACAATAAACAAGAGTGAAATACTGATATATGCTACATACAACATGGATAACAGGTAAAAGCACTATGCTCAGTGAAAGAAGCCAATTAAAAAAGACCACATATTGTAGGATTTCATTTGTACAAACTATCCAAAGAAAAGTTGATGATTTTGCGTTGTGGTGTTGGCAAAGAATATTGAAGGTACCATGGACTGCCAAAAGAACTAAAAAATCTGTCCTGGAGAAAGTGCAGCCAGAATGTTCCTTGGAAGTGAGAATAGTCAGCCAGGTTTCCACCTACTTTGCTTATGTTGTCAGAAGGGAACATTCCTTGGAGAAGGATATCATGCTTGGTAAAGTGGAGGATCAGAGAAAAAGAGGAAGGCCCTCAACAAGGCGGAGTGACACAGTGGCTGCAGCAAGGGGTTCAGGTATAACATGGATTGTGAGGTTGGCACAGGACTGGGCAGTGTTTTGTTCTGTTGTGCATAGGGGTCGCTACGAGTCAGAGTCAATTTGACAGCACCTAACAACAACAACAACAACATTCTGAATAGGTAAATCTATAGAGACAGAACATAGATTAGTAGTTGTCTGGAGCCAAGGGGAGGGAAGGCAATATCTTCTTTTTGGGTTGATGAACTTTTCTAAAAGTAGCTTGTGTAAATGGTTGTATAAGTCTGTGAGTACACTAAAAGGCACCAAAACATTTAAATGAGTGAATTTTATGGTGTAAAAATTATATATCAATGAAGATGGCAAAAATCTAATGGCAACACCAAATATTAGCAAGGATGTAGAGAAACTGAATCTCATGCATTGTTGGCAGAAATATAAAATAAAAGTTACTCTTGGAAATAATTTGATGATTTCTTAAAACATTGATTATACACTGATCATGTCACTCAATAATCATACTCCTGAGCACATATCTCAGAGAAATAAAAACGTATACCCCCACAAAAATAAATACAAGAATGTTAATAGCAATTTTAATTGTAATAGCCTTGAATTGGAAACAATAGTGAATGGATATACTGTGGTATGTCCATACCATGGAATACTATTCAGCCATATAAAGGAATGAAGTATTGATACACACATAAACTTGGATGGATCTAAAGGGTCCTATGATGAGTGGAAAAAGTCGATCTAAAACAGTCATAAAATGTTTGTTCCCTTTATATAATATTTTCAAAATGAGAAGAATATCAAGATGCTGAACCATTTAGTGGTGGACAGGCAAAAGGAGGATAGGTAGTATTATAAAAGTTAACATAAAGGGGATGTTTGTGGGGATGCAATAGTTCTGTAGTCTGATTGAAATGGCAGTTTCACAAATGTATCCATGTAATGGATATGATGAATGGGAATTCCAGAACAATTAAGTATGCTTATGAGGAATCTGTACATAGAACAAGAGACTGTCATTCAAACAGAAAAGGGGATACTGTTTAAAAATGGTTTAAAATCAGGAACAGTGTGGGTCAGGATTGAATTTTTTCACCACACTTATTCAATCTCTATTGCTGTTGTTGTTGTTATTTGCCATTGAGTCAGCCCCGACTCATAGCGACCCCTCCTTGGGTTTTTGAGGCAGTATCACTACGGAAGTAGGAATGCCCAACCTTCCTTCCGAGGAGTGGCTGGTGGGTTTGAACTGCCAGCCTTCTGGTTAGCAGTCAAGTGCCTTAGGCACTATGCTACCAGAGCTCTATGGTGGGCAACTAATCTGAGAAGATGGGTTATATGAATAAGACTGCGGCATCTGGGTTGGAAGAAGATTCATTAACAACCTGAGACATGCAAATGATACAACCATGTTTGCTGAAATTGAAGAAGGCTTGAATGATGAAAATCAAAGGCTACAGTGTTCAGTATGGATTACACCTCAACATAAAGAAAACAAAAATCCTCACTACTGGACCAATAAAGGAGCATCACTATAAGTGGAGAAGAGATTGAAGTTGTCAAAGATTTTATTTTACTTGAATCCACAACCAACACCCATGGAAGCAACAGTCAAACAATCACACACCATATTGCACTGGGCAAATCTGCTGCAAAAGATCTCTTTAAAGTATGAAGACCAAAGGTGTGCCTAAGCCAAGCTATAGTATTTTCCATCACTTTATATGAATATGAAAGCTGGACAATGAACAAGGAAGACTGAAGACTTGATGAGTTGATGTCTTTGAATTATACTGTTGGCAGAAAATACTGAAAATATCATGGACTGACAGAAGAATGAACAGATGTGTCCTGGAAGAAGTACAACCAGAATGGTCATTGGAAGAAAGAATGACCAGACTTCATCTCACTTACTTTGATCATGTTGCCAGAAGTGACCATTCCCTGGAGGATATTATACTTGGTAAAGTACAGGGTCAATAGGGAAGGGAAAGACCTTCAATGAGATGGACTGACACAGTGGTTGCAAAGATGGGCTCAAGCATAACAAGGATTGTGGGGACGGTGCAGGACTGGTCAGTGTTTCATTCTGTTGCACACAGGTTCACTATGAGTTAGAACTGACCCAACAGCACCTAACATCATCAACAACAGCAACAACATCTATGTAATAATATGGCATAGAACTATACACAGAAAACACATTAATGTGAATTACTGGTCTTGATATTATACTCTAGTTAGGTATGATGTAAACATTGAACTGGGTAAGGAATGCATGGAACCCCTCAGCCTAATTATTTTACCATATTAAGTTAAAAAAAAAAAAAAAAAAACCTGCAGTTAGTACGAACATATTAGCATACTGTTGATACTTTTTAAAATAATTACAATTGTAAGATTCCTTGAAAAATCATTGGTGAAGTGGTAAGAAAGAATGATAATGCTCAAGATAATAATAATAATAAATTACAGGATGATCTCGAAGAAAATTAACAAACCTTCTCACCAAAATTAAAAAAAAAAAAAATCTTAAAGTCTCAGTAAACACTAAAATAATAGGAATGGAAGAAATTATAAGAAAATCCATAAATATAGGAGAACTCACACTCTCTGAACTCAAAACACAGCTTGGTACTAGTACAAGGACAGACATGTAGACTAACAGAACAGAATTGAAAACCCAGAAGTGTATGGATATATACTTATGGACAACTTGTTTTTAACAAATGGCTGAAACTCATTAAAAAGGGTGTGCTAGACTGGATTCTCTAGAGAAACAAAACCAGTAAGGCTTATATAGAGAGAGAAAGAGAAAGTTTTCTTAGGAAAATGGCTCATATATTTATAGAAGCTGGCAAGTCCAAAGTTCTTGGATCAAATGTCAAGCTGGAGGCTTTTCCTGACTCTCACAGCTGCAGGGGCTGAGGAGCTCAAGGTTGGCAGGCAACACTGGATATTGACTCCAACGAATTATGAATCCAAGATGTCCAGGCTGAATGGTGGATTCTTCGCTCATGGAACAGTTGTAGGCAGCACAACAAGATCCCAATCCACAGAAGAGTGTCTGTTTTCCCAGGATGTCCATAAATATACTGGAAGCAGGCCACAGCCCTAGGAAAACTCCCTTTCAACAGATTGGCTGCTCAAAACATATTCATCTGATCCCATCATGGGAATAACCACATCACAACTGCTTAAACCACACAGAATTGTGGTCCAGCCAAGTTGACACACAGCTCCAACTATCACAATGGGGAAGAGATAATCTCTTTAATAAATGATCCTGGCAAAACTGGGGATCCATTTGCAGAAAAATAAAATCCATATCTCATACCAAATACAAAAATGAACTAAAGTTAGATCAAAGACCTGAATGTCAAACCTAGCACCATAAAGACCATAAAAAAAAAAAAAGGAACAAGTTCAGAGCCCCAAATTCATGGCATAAATACTATCAATCATAACTCAAAACACATAAACCTCAGAAGACAAAATAGCTAAATTGGACCTTCTAAAAATTAAACACTTACATGCATTGGAATTATATGTATGGTTTAAAATCAAGAAGGGAGTGTGTCAGGGTTGTATCCTTTCAGCATACTTATTCAATCTGTAGGCTGAGCAAATAATCTGAGAAGCTGGACTATAGGAGGAAGAACATGGCATCAGGATTGGAGGAAGAATCATTAACAACATGTGATACAACACAATTTTGCTTGTTGAGAGTGAGGATGACTTGAAACACTTAACTGATGAGGATTGAAGAATACAGTCTGGAATATGGATAACACCTCAATATAAAGAAAACAAAAATCCTCACAATGGGACCAATAAGCAGTGTCACGGTAAATGGAGAAAAGGTAGAAGTTGTCCAAGAAAGACTTCATATTACTTGGTTCTACAATAAACACCAGTAGAAGCAATAGTCAAGATATCAGATGGCATATGGCACTGGGCAAATTGGCTGCAAAGGACCTCTTACAAGTGCTGAAGAGCAAAGATGTCTCCTTGAGGGCTAAGGTGCACCTGACACAAGCCATGGTGTTTTCAAATGCTTTATATGCATGTGATTGCTGGACAATGAATAAGGAGGACCAAAGAACAGTCTACCTTTTTGAGTTCTGGTGCTGGCGAAAAATGCTCCTTGGAAGCAAGAATGGCAAGACTTTGTCTCACCTACTTTGGCCATGTTGTAAGAAGAGACCATTCCTTGGAGAAGGACATCATGCTTGGTAAAGTGGAGGGTCAACAAAGGAGGGGAACAAGATAGATTTACATGGTGGCTACTAGGATGGGCTCAGGTATAGTGAAGATCATGGAGCTGGCACATAGGGTCACTATGAGTTGGAGATGACTTAATAGCACCAAACAACAAAATGTATTAAAAAAAAAACTTCACAAAAAAGTAAAAAGAGAATCCATAGACTGGGGGAAAAAAATGGCAGTGACATATTGGATAAGGGGCTAATCTCTAAAATTTATGGAATGCTTCAACACTTTAACAACAGAGACACATAATGTAATTAAGAAATAGGCAGAGGACGTGAACAGACCTTCACCAAAGAATACATTCAGGCACCCAAGAAATAGATGAAGAATGTTTGCATTCATTAGTCGTTGTTGTTGTTGTTGTTGTTATGTGCCGTCGAGTCAGCCCTGACTCAAAGCGACCCCTCCTTGGGTTTCCGAGGCAGTATCACTACAGAAGTAGGATTGCCCAACCTTACTTCCGAGGAGTGGCATTAGTCGTTAGAGAGATGCAAATTAAAATACCAATGAGATATCATCTCAACCCAGCACTAACAGCAAAGTTAAAAAAATAAAAACTGACAATAACAACTGCTGGCCAGGGTATGCTGAAACTCATACACTGCTGGTGGGTCTGCAAACTGGCACAACCACTGTGGAAAAAGGTATGACACTTCCTTGAAAAGCTGGGAAAATAAATTCTATATGATAAAGCAATCCCACTATTAAGTATATATACCAGAGAAATAAAAGTCTTGCTGGAATAATAGAATACTGTGAACAACATGTTATAAAAGTACAAAATTTGCCCAGAATAAAATTTATACTTACAAAAAAATCTAATTTCTCCTTACTAATTTTTTAAAACATTGTTTTTGTTCTTTTCCCATTTTTGTTTATAAATTACCACATAGATACAGTGGGTCAAAAGAAATATACAAATATCTTTGTTCACAATATGTATCCATACTGAAATTCTTGTCAGGTGTCGTTGAGTTGTCTCCAACTCATAGCAACCCTACGTACAACAGAGTGAAACACTGCCCAGTCCTGTACCAGCCTCACAATCCTTGCCATACTGAGCCCATCATTGCAGCCACTGTGTCCATCCATCTTGTTGAGAACCTTCCCCTTTTTGTTGACCCTCCACTTTACCAGGCATGATATCCTTCTTTAGGGAATGGTCCCTTCTGACCACATGACCAAAACAGTTGAGATGAAGTGTGGCATTCTCCCTTCCAAGGAGCATTCCGGCTAATCTTCCTCCAGGACAGATTGGGGAGTTCTTTTAGCAGTCCATGGTACTTTCAGTATTCTTCATCAACACCACAACTCTAAAGCATAAACTCTTTTTTGTCTTCCTTATTCATTGTCCAGCAATCACATGCATATGAGGCAATTGAAAATGTCATGGCTTGTGTTAAGCACACCTTAGTCTTCAAGGAGGCATCTTTGCTCTTTTGTAGCAGATTTACCCAGTGCAATATGTCATCTGATATCTTGACTGCTGCTTCCCTTGGTGTTGATTGTAAAACCATTAATATGAAGTCTTTGACAACTTCAATCTTTTCTCCATTTATCATGATGCTGCTTAGAGTCCAGTTGTGAGGATTTTTGTTTTCTTTGCATTGAAGTGCAAGCCACACTGCAGACAGTAGTCTTCAATCTTCATCAGTAAGTGCTTCAAGTCATCTTTACTTTCAGCAAGCAAAGTTGGGTCATCTGTGTATCACAGAATGTTAAAAAGCCTTCCTCCGATCCTGATCTACGTTCTTCTTCGTATGGTCCAGCTTCTTGTATTGTTTTCTTAGCATACAAATTGAGTAAGTATGGTGAAAGGATACAACCCTAATTCATTCCCTTCCTGATTTTAAACCATGCAGTATCCTCTTGTACTGTTCGAATGACAGCCTCCTCGTATATGTACAAGTTCCTCATAAGTACAATTAAGTGTTCTGGAATTTCCATGCTTCTCAATATGCTCCATAATTTGTTATGATCCACACAATCAAATGCTTTTGCATCTTCCTGGTATTCTTTGCTTTCAGCTGAGATCCATCTGACATCAGCAGTGATATTTCTTGTTTGATGTCATCTTCTAAATCCAACTTGCATTTCTGGAAGTTCTCTGTCAATATATTGCTGCAACCACTTTTGAATTATCTTCAGCAAAATTTTACTTGTGTGTGGTATTAATGATATTGTTCAGTAATTTCCACATTCTGTGGGTTCACCTTTCTTTGGAATGGGTACAAATATGGATCTCTTCCAGTCAGTTGGTCAGGTAGCTGTCTTCCAAATTTCTTGGCATAGCCACCTGAGTGCCTGAAGCACAGCATCTGTTCGTTGCAACATCTCAGTGGATAATCCTTCAATTCCTAGAGCCTTATTTTTTGCCAACTCTTTCAGAGAAGCTTTGCCTTCTTCTTTCAACACCATTGGTTTTTAATCATATGCCACTTCCTGATATGGATGAACAGTGACCAATTGTCTTTGATACAGTGACTCTGTGTATTCCTTCCATCTTCTTTTTATGTTTCCTTCATCATTCAATATATTGCCCATGGGGGAAAAAAAAAAAGTAATTGCTGTTGAGTCAGATCCAACTCATAGCAACACTTCCTTGGGTTTTCATATCATTGTGGAAGTAGAGTGTCAAATCTTTCTTCTGAGGAGTGGCTGGTATGTTTGAACATCCAGCCTTCTGGTAAACAGTCAAATGCCTTAAGCACTATACCACTAGAGCTCCCAAATTGCCCATAGAATCTTTCAATATTGCAACTAGAGGCTTCTCGTGGTTATCTTTGTGTGCCAACTTGGCTGGGCCAGGTTGAATGACTGGGCAGCTGGATGTAGTATTACCCATGATGAGACTGGTAATCAACTCTATAGTGGAATCTACTGTGAGCAGCTGAGTGGCTGCTTTAGGGAATGTGGCATGCTTCCTGTATATAAGCAGAAGCCTTGGGGAATGGTCTCTAGCTTATGGCATGCTTGGATCCTGCATGTAGCCATGCCATTGTTCAGCAGCCTGCCATGCTCTGCTGACCTTGGGACTTGCAATGGACTTAAGTTAATGGCCTGCCATATGGTTTGGTAACATTGGGACTGTGCCTTTTTACTTGTCAACCTTGGGCTTGTTAGTCTCAGCAGCCAGCTGCTGTCTGAGTGAAGAAACACCTGTAGCTTCAGTGGGCTGGGGGCAGGAGGCAGAGCTGGATCCCAAGGTTGAGGGGCTTTTACCCAGACCCTAGAGTCTGACACTTTGAATTTGGACTTAAAGCCTTCAAATTGTGAGAATAAACTCCTGTTTGTTAAAGCCATTCCATTTGTGGTGTATTCCTGTCAGAGTGTCACTAGGTAACCAGAACAAGGCTTATATTTTTTCCTCATGTTCTTCCCTTCTCGTTTTCTAACTCCAGGTCTTTGCACATTTCATCATAATAATTGACTTTATCTTCTCGAACTGCTCTTTGAAATCTTTTGTTCAGCTCTTTAATCTGTCGTTTCTTCCATTTGATTTAGTTACTATCCATTCAAGGACAAGTTTCAGTCTCTCCTGACATCCATTTTGGTCTTTGATTCCTTTCCCATCTTTTTAATAACCTTTTCTTTTCTTCATGGAGGTATTCTTCATGTCATCCCACAATTCCTCTGTTTTTTTGTCATTAGTGTTCAATGTATCAGATCTATTCATTAGATGGTCTCTAAATTCAGGGGGAATATAGCACAACAAACGCAACCACTGCAGTGGTTGGATCCAACTCAGTGTGACCCATCCTTGGGTTTCCAAGGTGGTATCACTATGGAAGTAGATTGCCCAACCTTCTTTCTGAGGAGTGGTTGGTGGGTTTGAACTGCCAACCTTCTGGTTAGCAGTCAATTTGGCTCTCGTAGACTTATTTTAATTGTCTTCAACTTGAACTTGAAAATGAGCAGTTGATTGCTTCCACAATCAGCTCCTGGTCTTGTTTTGCTTGAAGATATTGAGTTTCTGCTTTGCATCTTGCCACAGATATAGTCAATCTGATTTCTGTGTACTGTGTCTTGCAAAGTCCACATGTATAGCCATCAGTTGTGCTATTGAAGAAAGGTACTTGCAATGAATTAAGTCATTGGTCTTGCAAAATTCTATCATGCAATCTCCAGCCTTATTTTTATCACCAAGGCCATATTTTCTGGTAGCGTAGTACCTAAGGCACTTGACTGCTAATCAGAAGGCTGACAGTTCAAACCTACCAGCCACTCTTAGGAAGGAAGATAGGGTAATCTACTTCCGTAGTGATATTGTGTCAGAAACCCAAGGAGGGGTTGCTATGAGTCGGGTCTGACTCAACGGCACTCAACAACAACAACAACAGCAACAGTGATTCTTTGTTTCCAACTTTTGCATTCCAATCACCAGTGATAATTAACACATCTTGATTGCATATTGGATCAGTTTCAGACTTCAGAAATTGGTAAGTATCTTCAAATTCCTCATCTTTGGCTTTGGTGGTTGCTGTGTAAATTTGAATAATAGTATTATTAACTAGTCTTCCTTGTAGGTGTATACATTTATCCTATCACTGACAACATTATACTTCAGGATAGATCTTGAAACATTCTTTGTGATGATGAATGCCATACCATTCCTCTTCAATTTCTCATTCCTGGCATAGTAGATCATGTGGTTGTCTGATTAAAAGTGGCCAAAACCAGTCCATTTCAGCTCACTAATGCCTAGCATATCGATCTTTATGCATTGTATTTCATTTTTGACAACTTACAATTTTCTTAGATTCATACTTTGTACATTTCATGTTCCAATTACTAATGGTTGTTTGCAGTTGTTTCTTCTTATTTTGATTCATGCCACAGCAGCAAATGGAGATCCTGAAAGCTTTACTTTATCCACATCGTTAAGGTCAGCTCTACTCTAAGGAGGCAGCTCTTCTCCAGTTGTATCTTGAGTTCCCTCCATCCTGAGGGGCTGATCTTCTGGCACTGTATTGGACAAAACTTTATGAATAACCCTAAAACATTGTTTCAGGATTATTCATAAAGTTTTCCAATAATATATAAGACAGTGTTTCACTGGTATTCATAAGGTTTTCACTGGCCAATTCTTTGAGAAGTGGATGGCCTCTTCCTTCTTCTAAGACTGTCTTGTTCTGGAAACTCTGCTGAAACCTGTCCTCTGTGGATTACTGTAGTGGTTAAGTTTGTGTGTCAACCTGGCTAGGCCTGGTTGAGTGGCTGGGGAGCTGGATGTAGTATTCCCCATGGTGAGACTGGTAATCAATTCCATGGTGGGATCTACCACAAGCAGCCGAGTAGCTGCCTTTGGTATGTGGTGTGCTTCCTGTATATAAGAAACAGCTTTGGGAATCATCTCTAGTGTATGGCATGCTTGAACCCTGTATGTAGCCATGTCATTATTCAGCAGCCTGCCATGCTTTGCTGACCTTGGGACTTTCAATGGACTTGAATTAATGGCTTGGCGTGTGGTTTGGTAACATCGGGATTGTCCCATTTTATTTGTCGACCTTGGGTTTATTAACCTCAGTAGCTGCCTGGTGGAAAGATGCCTCTAGCTTCAGTGGGCCAGTAGCAAGAGGCATAGCTGAAGTCCAAGGTTGAGGGGCTTTCACACAGCTCCTAAAGCCTGGCACTTTGAATTTGAACTTCTGGCTTCCCAAACTGTAAGAGAGTAAACTCTTGTTTGTTAAGGCCATCTCATTTGTGGTACATTCTTGTCAGAGTGACAGTACGTAACCAGAACAGTAACCCTGGCATTTGAAACACTAGTAGAATAGCCTTCAGCCTTATAGCAACATGCAGTACCACAAACTGACAGAGAAGTTCATCTCTGTAAGTTATTTCAAACCACTCTGCTCACTTCCTGGTCTCCCTTAGCTGTTCCAAGCTGCCACCTGTTCACTTCCTGGTCTCCCTACCTTAAATTCTGAATGATTGTGATGTTGTTAGCACTATGGGATTTGTTCATTAGATTCATGATGATTGTTATGACAGTCATTGCATGTCTTACTTTCTTAAACTTGGAGTTAAAAACCAAAGCCTCTTTCTATGAAATATATTGTTTAAATAGAATTTCCTGTCATTATTATTTTTTTTCTTATTCTTTCCATCTTCCAAGTGTGTGATATTAGAGCATTCTTGTACATTATTATAATGCTTTAAATATATTTCTCCTGTTCACATATTTCTTTAATGGATTTTTTTTAAAACTACAAACATACACACAATAAAATCACATAAAATACTTTCATGTATTTCTCAAGTGGAATAAAAGAAGAGAAAGGAGCAAGGCAGAGTGCTGTTCTCTAGGTTTTCTAGTCTCCATTCCACTTTCTGATGGTAGAAATAATACTAAAACAAAAATTTTCTCTGGCATAGTGTGGAGATTTGTGGTATCTCTTTATTATTAATACTGCATGAGCATTAGAAAATGTTAAGTGTGTCTTTTCTTAGTATCAGGACAATTATCAGACCTTTAAGGACATGTATTATTCATTTTAATTACTTATTCTATATTTTTAATACCAAAAAAAGAAAACAAAACAAACTCACTGCTGTCGAGTCAGATCCAACACAAAACACCTGTTCTTGGGTTTCTGAGGTGGTATCACTATGGAGGTAAATTGCCCAGTCTTCCTTCCAAGGAGTGGCTGTTGGGTTTGAACTGCCAACCTTCTGGTTAGCAGTCAATTGCCTTAAGCATTATGCCACCTGAGCACCTAGATTTGTTAATGTACATAGTAAAATGTTGGCTTCACTTCTCTCTTCATCATTTGTGCTAAAAAAAATCCTTGTTTATTTTATATATTTGGTAAACAGTTTACATATTTTCAGAAGGTAGACACTTCAAAATGATTGAAGGATGAATAATGATGATAGAGAATCATTACTTTTAATTTTGCTGGAATGAGGCTTTCATTGAATTCTTGACTTACTCAATGGATCTATTTACCTTCTTGGGGGGCATATTTATTCTGGATATATTTTATTTATTTATTTATTTTTTACTCCAAATGGAATAAGAAAGATCTCAGGAAGATTACAAGAGAATTGAAAACACATGAATTTCTTTTTTTTTATTAAAGATCTGAAGACATCTGTCTTTGTTATTTTTTTTCACCAGTCTATGCACTGACAACCTGAAGAAATGAGTTACAGAGAAATTAATGTAGTATTTACTACTTTTTTTTTTTACACCAAATTTTAGTTTTCTGGCACCATTAAAGCAGTTATTCTTTTCCCCACTTCACCTCCACAGAAATATAGATCGCCATGCTATGTGGTAACTTCAGAGGATCCACACATCAGCACAGATAGAGAAGGAGGTAATAGGAGGTGTTTTTATGTTATTAAGTCAGAATCACAAGTTGGATCACTTCTTTGCTAACATATTAGTGTATAAATAGTATTTAGAGAAGATAATGACAGGAGTTATTTATCTAATAAGCAACAATATAGAGGTACTCTCTCCAAATAATAAGTTGTATTCATTTAAATCCATTTCTGTCTAGCTGATCCTGAACTATAGTGACCCAATAGGACAGAGTGAAACTTCTCCATAGGATTTCAGAGGATATAATATTTACAGAAGCAGACTGCCACATCCTTCTCTCTTAGAGTGGCTTATGGGTTTGAACTACCAACATTTTATTTACCAGCCAAGCTCTTAACTACTATTCCACCCTCAATCATATTGATTGACACAATGACAACAACAGTGGACTCCAACATAGCAATGATTGTGAGGATGGTTCAGGGCTGGGCAGCTTCTCATTTTATTGTACACAGGGACACTATGAGTCATAACCTACTCTACAACATCTAACAACAACAATATTCATTTAAATATTTATTTACGGTATTCAACATATTAATGAAAAAGTGACTACATTCAAGACACTGCTGGGTGCTATAGAGAAATATAAAGATTAATAAAATACTATATCTTGGCATTTATTATCAGGGTAGAAATGCAGGAAAATGACTAGCAATAGAGTTTAAACTTAAGTATCAAAGCATCCTAGCCAGTGTGAAGAATGGGGAGAACTTCAAGTGATTCTTGGAAATCTAGGTAGGCAGCACAAAGAATGTCTGAAAAATGGCAATGAGACTTTTTCCATGGTTATTTAAAACTAGGAAGATATTCCACTCTCTGGCTGTGACTGAGAACAGCAAAGGGAACAAAAAAGAAAAAGACCAATTACTAGAGTGGAACTTCAGAATAGAACTCTAGAAGAATTAAAACACATAATATGGGAAATCAGATGTTTGGAAATCATTTATCTGAAATATAGCACCTTTTAAGGGTCAGATTAATAACAAGAACAGCTAATGTTTAGTCAAAAATGCTGTTGGTTGAAGGATCTTAGGTATTACTCATTTCAGTTTAAGTTTGCTTTTAGGATCTGAATGCTCTGCTAAGGCTTCAGGTGTATATTAAGTAGCCTCTGCTATGGAAAGAGGGGGAAAATGCAGAACCAAGTTACAGAACAGGTGTCGCAAAATTCAGGGTCCTCAGCCTCAAGGAGTTGAATTTCTACACCCTTCTATCATAGATCTTCTTCAATGATAGAGTAAAAAAAACAGAATCTTTGATATTGTGTGAATTGTTTAAGGTTCTTATCTTTAGTTTCCTTATCTTTAAATGTGTACAGTCTAAATTGATTCCACTGATGACTGTAATTCTTCACTCCTCCCACAATAATCATGTGATTTGCTTTAATCAATTGGAAATTGCCAAACATAATGCATATATCTTAGCCATCTATTGCTGTATAAGACATTATTCCAAAACTTTAAGGCTTAAAACAACAACAACAAAATTTTAATAGTTCTGTTGTTCATCAATTTTTTGGTTCAGCAATTAGATATTTTGTTTTGGTCTTGCCTGAAGTGGCAGACGCAGATGTATTCATCTGGTTCCTTGCTAGAAGATTTGTCTAGGAGATTTCAACTAGTATGGCTGGTCCTTGCTCCAAGTGGTTTTATCAACCTGCAGCAGGCTCTACTGAGATCTCTCACATGATAACATGGCTTTCTAAGGGAATGAAAACAGAGGCTGCAGAGCCTCTGAAGGCTTATGCTTAGAAGTTACATAATGTCACTTGGTCACATTCTACATGTTAAAGCAAGTCACAAGGGCATTCTAGATTTAAGATGAAGGTCTATCGACAGACACATTGCCAAGGTGCATATTTAAAGGAATGAGTGGAATCCTTATGGCCTTCTTTGCAAACAATCAGACATACAAAGGTACGAAAAGCGCTTGAACATTGGTGCTTCCACTCTTGTAATTTTGAGTTACCTGCTATTACATCCCTGATATTCTACTGGAAGATGAGATTCATGGAAGAAGCAGATTAGCATTACTCATTTTGCCACTGACTTTCAGGGTATTTTGTTATGCAGCATTATTCTGCCCTTAGATAACTTACATACCGAGAAAAAAAAAAAAAAAAAAACTGCCATCGAGTCAGATCCAACTCATAGCGATCCCTCCTTGGGCTTCCAAGGCAGTATCACTACAGAAGTAGATTGCCCAACCTTCCTTCCGAGGAGTGGGTGGTGAGTTTGAACTGCCAGCTTTCTGTTTAGCAGTCAAATACCATAGGCACTAAGCCACCAGAGTTCCTAGATAACTTACCTAGGATATGATAAAGCTAGGCTTTTAGAAGTGATATGTGTGTGAGCCTGTGTGTGTGTGTGTGTGTGTGTGTACTGGATGTCTTAAGGAATCAGTGTAGTGCCTGACATACAGTATAGTCAATAAATATTCATTATGGACAGATTCAGATGCTAATAAATGAATATTATCAGAGAGATTTCAAAATTTCATAGAAGGTACCATGGCAGTCTGTACACATAAATACAGAATCATATGGTAACTATGGTAACTCTATGCTCATCTTTTTGATAAATTACAAAACTGTTTTCCAAAGTGATTGTACCATTACGTTTGTTTACTTCTGTGAGACCTATTCTATAAGTTCACTCTGCAGTTTTTTTTTTTCCTTTCCACAGCAGAGACTACTTTATATCCATTTGGACATAATACGAGCATTAAGACCCTAAGACCAAACTTGAACTGAAATGAGTAATACCTAACAGCTTTTCAACCAACAGCATTTTTGACAAGTATCAGAGCTGTAAATCATGTAAATCTAGACTCTGGATAATTGCAGGTATATTTCCTTTTTTAAAAAATGGATTTTCTTTTGCCAATTAACCATGCATTTGAGTTAAAAGTGATTACTCTTATTTTAAAACATAAGTCAATGGGTTTCTCTGAGAGAGCCAGAAAAGCAGTGCCCTTTATGAGGTTGCTCTGACCTAGGGCAAATCTACTCAGTGTCATCAAAGTCCCACGTATTTTAAAAGAACAGAACAAATGGATAAGAAAAAACGATCTGCTCATTTTGATCATTTTTATAATTAATGTATACATCTTAGTTCTACTGAGCTTCAGCAATGACATTTTAAAGTAAGTTTTTTTTTTTTTTAAACCTGGAAATTTTGTGTCAAGGCAACTGGGATTTTACAATACAAGAATACACGAAACACCCTCTTTTGATATAGATTGCTCCCAAATTGTACATAGAGTGACAGGATTTGTCTTTGGTGGATTCAGTTCTAGCTAGTGTTTGCACATATTATTTGTAAGGAAATCTTTAAGCCCAAGCAGGCACAATTTTTTCGTGTATTAATGTACTACATGCATAGGACACTTAAAAAAAATCTTAAGTTTTTCTACACATATTTAAAAATATCTTTGCAAGGTAAACACAAATCTAAATACGTAATAACTGGTACATAATAACTGGTTTCTCATTTGGAAATCATTGTGGTTATTCTGATTCTGTTTTTAAAATGGCTAGTGTTTACTTAGAGTGTTGTCATTCTTGTGATGAAGCCAAAAGGAAAAATTTATTTTCTTTCAAACAAAAAGAGTTAAAAAAAAAAAATGCCATGTTTCATTCCACCCAACATGTTTATACACATCTGAATGGTACTTCGGGTATGTCTTCCTTTTTGGAGTGGAATGCAGCTATTAGCCTTATGATATAGGCTGCGGTGGTAAATCTTTAGGCAGGAAAAGAGGAGTAGATTACTCGCCTGAGGCAATAAAGAGTGAATGGACCTTAGTGACTAAAATTCTAGCAAACTTGATGCCCAGATCAGCTCTCTCATGACAGGAATTTAATCTCTTTTGTAGGAATAACACATAGAAAGGTGGACCAGCAGTTATTGATGGTGCAGGCATCATCCAGAGTCCCAGAACAGCGTGCAATTTATTTCTAGCATAATAAATACATAGTGTTGCTTTTATCATTATTGGTAATATGTGACATACATAGAAAAACATGCTGTCAAGTAGTCAAACTTAACCAAAATAATGTTCTCACAGCAAATAGCTTTTCAGGTTTTTTATTTCTGACGGACAAAGGAAGGATTGAGTAAAGGAATTTGGGGAATTGGCTCTTAACCTATTTGCATCACTAACCAGTCAGTATTTGACCCTGGGCAAGTTCCCCAACCTCTCTGAATGTTGGATTTTCCAATCTGACCTACTTGCTCTGACAAAATTGCAATAAACAAGATATGAGATACTATTTATATGTAAAACCAAACCAAAAAAAAACAAACTCTATGGAAAATCATGCCCAGGATAGTTTTATTTTTTTCTTAGTACTCCAGCAATAATAATTTGGACTTCAGAAATGAGGAATTGCATTCTTTATAAGTCCTATATATAAGACTATCATATATTTAATTGCTGTTCTTCAAGGCATTTAAATTAAACTGTGTTTCACTGTGCTTTTTTACATAAACAATAATTGCTATTTCATCACTCCTTATAGTTCCTTATTTGAGTTCTCAATATTAGAAGCTTTGTTTGAAGATCTAGAATTATTCGCATTATTCATTATTAAATGAAGGGAAAAAAAAACATTAAATGAACATCTGTTCTGTGGACTGGACTGTGCTAAGAAACATGCAGCGTTATAATTATTTATTACATTATTGATGATTGAGAACAAACTACTAATTAACATGATTCAGGAAACTTGTACAATAAATAATATTGTTATATTTTACAATAATTCTACATGGTAATAAAATAGATATTATCATTTTACAGATAAAACAACTTGAGTTGAAAGAATTTAAATGATTCATCCAATAACACAGAGATGCTAGATTTTGAGCTAGATACATATCTTTCGCATATGCTAGAATATACCAGGTATACAACCTATGTCTACAAGGGGCATAGAATCTATCTGGAGAGAAAAATGCAGATGTATCTGTTACTATAGATGAAGAGCAATAGTAACAAATATTATAAAATTGTTGTTGTTCTTAGGTGCCTTCAAGTCATCTCCAACTCATAGCGACCGTATGCACAGCAGAATGAAACACTGTCCACTCCTGTGCCAGCCTCACAAATCCTACTACACCTGAGCTCATTGCTGCAGCCACTGTGTCAATCCATCTTCTTGAAGGTCTTCCCCTCTTTTGTTGACCCTCCATTTTACCAAGCATGACATCCTTCTCCAGAGAATAGTCCCTTCTGGCAACATGACCAAAGTAGGTTAGACAAAGTCTGGCGATTCTCACTTCCAAGGAGCATTCTGGCGGCAATTCTTCCAGGACAGATTTGTTAGTTTTTTGAGCAGTCCACAGTACTTTCAGTATTCTTTGCCAACACCACAACTCAAAAGCATGAACTCTTCGGTCTTCCTTATTCATTGTCCAGCTCTCACACGCATACGAGGTGATTAAAAATACCATGGCTTGGGTCAGGCACATCTTAGTCTTCAAGAAGATATCTTTGCTCTTCAGCACTTGAAAGAAGTCTTTTGCAACAGATTTGCCCAATGCAATATATTTTTTGATGTCTTGACTGCTGCTTCTATTGGAATTGATTGCAGAACCAAGTAATATGAAGTCTTTAACAACTTCAATCTTTTCTCTGTCTATCGTGTTGCTGCTTATTGGTCCAGTTAGGAGGATTTTTGTTTTCTTTATATTGGGGTGTAATCTATACTGCACACTGTAGTCTTTAATTTTCGTCAGTAAGTGCTCTATGTCATCCTCACTTTCTGGAAGCAAAGTTGTGTCGTCTGCGTATCTCAGGTTGTTAGTAAGCATTCCTCCAATGCTGATGTCACATCCTCTTCATGTAGTCTAGCTTCTCAGATATTTGCTCAGTTTATAAGTTGAATAAGTATGGTGAAAAGATACAACCTTGGAACACTGCCTTCTGGATTTTAAAAGATGCAGTATCCCCTTGTTCTGTTAGAATAACAGCCTCCTGGTGCACGTACATGTACCTCGTGAGTACAATCAAGTGTTCTGGAATTCCCATTTTTCTCAATGTTATCTGCAATTTGTTATGATTCACAAAATCGAATGCCTTTGCATAGTCAATAAAACACAAATAAACTTCTTTCTGGTATTCTTTGCTTTGAGCCAAACTCTATCTGGCATTAGCTATAATATCCCTCACACCATGTCCCCTTCTGAATCCATCTTGCATTTCTGGAAGTTTTTTGTCTCTATACTGCTGCAAGCATTTTTGAATTAACTTCAGTAATATTTTACTTGTGTGTGGTATAAATGATATAGTTTGATAATTCTGTGGAATCACCTTCCTTTGGAATGGGTACAAATATGGAATGGGTACTCTTCCAGTCAGCTGGCCAGGTAACTGTCTTCCAAATGTCTTGGCATAGATGAGTTAGTGCCTCCAGTGCAGCATCCATTTGTTGAAACATCTCAATGTATCCCTTGGAGCAATTGACCATGGGGCACCAGAGGGGCAACATCTACATGGAGGAAATGCAGGACACACAAGAGTGCATAACTATGATGGGCATGGGGGGTGGTTACTAGGCAGGGAGAAGGAGAGTGGATTAGGGTAGGGGATGGTAAAAAAAAAAAAAAAAAATTTAGAAAAAAGTCTCAATGGGTATTCCGTCAAATCCCAGAGCTTTGCTTTTCACCAATTTCTTCAGTGCAGCTTTGACTTCTTCCTTAAATACCATTGGTTTTTGATCATATGCCACCTCCTGAAATGGATGATCATCTATTAATTGTTTTTGGTACAGTGACTCTGTGTATTCCTTCCACCTTCTTTTGAAGTTTCCTGCATCATTCAACATATTGCCCATGGAATCTTTCAATATTGCAATTCGAGGTTTAAATTTATTTCTTGGTTCTTTCAGCTTGAGAAATGCCGAGAGTGTTCTTCCCTTCTGATTTTCCAACTCCAAGTCTTTGCACATTTCATTATAATAATTGACTTTGTCTTCTTGAGCTGCTCTTTGAAATCTTCTGTTCAGCTCTTTTATGCTGTTGGCTCTTCCATCCACTTTAGCTACTCTCTGTTCATGAGCAAATGTCAGAGTTTCTTCTTACATCCATTTCTGTCTTTTCTTCCTTTCCTGTCTTGTTAATGACTTCTTGCTTTCTTCATGTCATCCCACAATTCCTCTGATTTTCGGTCACTGGTGTTCAATGGATCAAATCTATTTTTTAGATGTTTTCTAAATTCAGAAAGGATATAATCAAAGTCATATTTTGGCTTGCATGGATTTCTTTTAACTGTCATCAGCTTCAACTTGAACTTCCATATGAGCAGTTGATTATCTGTTCCACAGTCAGCTCAGACCTTGTTTTGGCTGAAGATACTGAGCTTCTCCATCACCTCTTGCCACAGATGTAGTCAATCTGATTCCTGTGTACTCCATCTGGTGAAGTCCATGTGCATATTTGCTGTTTGTGTTGTTGAAAAAATGTATTTGCACTGAATAAGTTATTGGTCTTGGAAAAATCTGTCATGTGATCTCCGCAACATGTCTATCACCAAGGTCAAATTTTCCAAATATTGGTGGTTCTTCTTTGTTTCCAACTTTTGCATTCCAATCACCAGTGATAATTAACACATACTGGTTGCATGTCAATTTCAGAGTGTAGAAGTTGGTAAAAATCTTCAATTTCTTCAATTTTGGCTTTGGTGGTTGGTGCGTAAACTGGTCTTCCTTGTAGGTGTATGGATATTATCCTATCACTGACAGCATTGTACTTCAGGATAGATCTTGATACATTCTTTGTGATGATGAATGACACACCATACTTCTTCAATTTATCATTCGGGACATAGTAGATCACATAATCATCTGATTCAAAATGTCCGAAACCAGTCCATTTCAGCTCACTAATGTCTAGGATATCGATCTTTATGTGTTCCATTTCATTTTTGACAACTTTCGATTTTCCTAGATTCATAATTGGTACATTTCATGTTCTGCTTATTAATGAATGTTTGCAGCTGTTTATTCTCATCTTGAGAAGTGCCGCATCAGTATATGAAGGTCCTGAAAACTTTACTCTGTATATATCATTAAGGTTCTCTCTACTCTGAGAAGGCAGCTCTTCTCCAGTCATAATGTGAGACCTGAGGGACTCATCTTCCAGCAGTATTTTTCACAATGTTTCACTGCTATTCGTAAGGTTTTCACTGTCCAATTCTTTGAGAAGTTGATGGCCACCTGCTTCTTCCGCGTCTGTCTTAATCTAGAGGGCCCCCTGAAACCTGTCCTCCATGGGTAACCCTGCTGGCATTTGAAACACTGGTGGCATAGCCTTCAGCCTCATAGCAACACTCAAGTCATCACAGTAGGACAAAGTGACAGACAAGTTTGTCTCCCCTAGTTGTTCTACAATGCTCTGCTCATTTCCTGGTCTCTCTTGCCCTGCTTGCTTACCCAGCCTGCCCCAGGGGCAAACACCTACCTTCCACTGGTCCTGGCGCAGGCATATTGTGGCCTGCATCTGTGGGCGGCTCTAGGCATGCAAACAGCTGCCTCCTACTGCTCCCAGGCCAGGATTACTATAGCCTGTGTCCGGGGGCAGCTCCATGCATGCAAACACCTGCCTTCCACTGGTCCTGGGACTGGCTTACATAAAAGCGAAAATACTGTTAAAAGGAAACAGAAAAAAAAATGTGAAGAAATGTTGGATAAATCAGATATTACTTCTTGCAGTTATCATGAAAGAGCTAATATTTGAGAAAAACCTTGAAAAGTTTTTTTTTTAAATATGTAAATGCAGAAATAAAAGATAATTAATTTTGACTGGTAAATTTAAGGTAGTTTTGTGCCTTTGAGTCAGCTCTGACTCAGGAACCCATAAACAACAGAATGAAATAATGTCCATCCTCACAATTTTTGCTACTTTTAGTACCATCCTTGCAGACACTAGTCAATCCATCTTGTTGAGGGTATTCCCTTTTTTTGCTGACTGTCTATTGTAGAGACATGATATCTTTCTCTAGGCCCTTTCTGCCAATATGTCTAAAATAGGTGATACGAAGTCTGGCCATTCCTGCTTCTAAAGAGTATTCCAGTTGCACTTCTTCCAGGACAGATTTTTTCCTTCTTCCAGCAGTCCATGCATTTCCATTGTTCTTCATCAATATCACAATTCATATATATCAATTCTTCTTCAGTCTTCCTCATTTGTTGCTCAGCTTTGACATGTATGTTGTTGTTGTTATTATGTGCCATCGAGTCAGACTTGACTCATAGTGACCACTCCTTGGGTTTCCGAGGCAGTATCACTAGGAAAGTAGATTGCCCAACCTTCCTTCTGAGGAGTGGCTGGTAAGTTTGAACCACCAGCCTTCTGGTTAGCAGTCAAATGCCTTAGGCAGTACACTACCAGAGCTCCTTTGACATGCATAGGGACTCTTAGAAATTCCATGGCTAGGGTCAGGCATACCTTAGTTTTCAAAGTGACATCTTTGCTCTTTAACATTTTAAAGAGGTCATTAGCAGCAGATTTGCTCAGTGCAATACAACCTCTTATTTCTTGACAGCTGCTTCCATGTACCCATGGTTCCAGTAAAATAAAATCCTTGGCAACTTCAGTCTTTTCTATCTTTCTTGTGATGTTGCTTATTGGTCCATTTCTGAGGACTTTTGTTTTCTTTATATTGAGATATAAACTATACTGAAGGCTGTAGTCTTTGGTCTTCATCAGTAAGTGCTTTAAGTCTTCACTTTCAGCAAGCAAGGTTGTGTCATTTGCATAGCACAAGTTGTTAGTGAATCTTCCTCTCATATGCTGTTTTGTTCTGCATATAGTCCAGCTTCTTGGATAATTTCTCAGCAATATAGATTGAATAAGTGTGTTGTTGTCATTGTTATATGCCATTGAGTTGGACCCAACTCATAGTGACCCCTCCTTGGATTTTCGAGTCCGTATTGCCAAACCTTCCTTCTGGGGAGTGGCTGGTGGGTTTGAACCACCCACCTTCTAGTTAAAAGTCAAGTGCCTTAGGCACTATGCTACCAGATCTCCTTGAATAAGTATAGTGAAAGGATATACCCCTGACACACACCTTTCCTGATTTTAAACCATTTGGTAGCCCCTTGTTCTGTTTGATCACCTCTTGGTCTAAGTGCAGGTTCCTGATGAGAACAATCCAGTGTTTTGAAATTCTCATTTTGCTCAATGTTATTCATAATTTGTTATGATCCACACAATCAAATGCCTTTGTATAATCAATAAAACTCAGGTAAACGTCTTTCTGGTATTCTTTGATTTCAGCCAAGATCCATCTAGCATCACCAATGATATCCCTAGTTTTATGGCCTTTTCTGAATTTCTCTTGGATTTCTGGAAGGTCCTTGTCAATATACTGCTGCAACCATTTTGTGTTATCTTCAGCACATTTTTATTTGCAAGTTTTATTAATGATATTGTTTGATAATTTCCACATTTGGTTGGATAACCTTTCTTTGGAATGAGAACAAATGTGGATCTCTTCCAGTCAGTTGAACAGGTAGCTGTCTTCCACATTTCCTGGTATTAATGTGTAAGCACCTTCAAGCTACATCTGTTTGTTGAAACATCTCAATGGGTGTTCCATCAATTCCTGGAGCCTTATTTTTCCCCAATTCCTTCAGTGTAGCTTGGAAGTCTTCCTTCCATACGAATGATTCTTGATCACATTTTACCTCCTGAAATAGTTTTTGCCCATGGAATTTTTGCTCATTGAATCCTTCAATAATTGCAATTTGAGGCTTGAATTTTTTTTCAGTTTTCAGTTTGATAAATGTAGAGTGTATTTCTCTTTTCGTTTTCTAACAATAGGTCTTTGCACATTTGATTATAATATTTTACCTTTGTCTTCTTGAGATCCCTTTTGAAATCTTCTGTTCAGTTCTTTTATGCCATCATTTCATCCATTCAGTTTAGCCTACACTCCATTTGAGAGCAAATTTCAGTCACTTCTGACATCGATTTTTGTCTTTTCTTCCATTTCTTTTTCTTTTATTTATTTCTCTCTGTTTTTTAAATTGTGATTTGGGTAAAAGTTTACAGAACAAATTAACTTTCCACACAGCAGCCTGCATACACTTTGTCTGATGACATTGATTGTTATTTCCTGCAATACAACGGCTACCCTCTCACTTCCTCCCTATAGTTACCTCTTCCCTGTGTCCTTCCCTCCATGCACTTCTGCCCCCTGAGCTGTCTCCCTGTGCATAAACAGCCTTTCTATTCTGCTATGATTATTCTCTCCAAGGAGTATATCAACCTAATGGAAATGCTCAGCTAATATGCCTGTCTTGTTTGACTGGAAGCCACAGGACTGGGCTCAATCTCAGACCTGAAGGGCAACTAGGGGCCATAGTGTCAGTGGTTCCATCAGGTCCTAACAGACCAGCAAACCTGGTCTTTTTTTTTTTTTTTAATGATTTTGAGTTTTGTTTCACACTGTTTTCCCACTCTATTCAGGATCTCCTACATAGATCTCCCTTTGAGTTGTTGACAGTGGTAGCTGGGCACCATCTAGTTCTTCTGGTCTCACAGTCAGATAGGCTGAGGATTGCATGGAGCACCAGTCACTTGGACTAATTATCTCCATGTGCCTTTGGTTTTCTTCATTCTTCTTTGCTCTGGACAAGGAGAGACTCATCATTGTATCTAGATGGCTGCTTGCAAGCTTTTAAGATCCCAGTGGGTACTCACCAGAGTAGGATGTGGAACAATGTTTTGTGTAGTATGTTATGCCAGTTGAGCTTGATGTTCCTTGTGACTATTGTCCCAAGCCCACAGGTCCAATTACTGCCTCCCTCTGGGTAGCTGGCTGTGGCCAAGAAGTGACCACTACCTTGCCCCTTGCCAGATGTACTATATACCTGGGAATTCTTACAGAACATACCAATATATTTGTAGAAACATTGTCTGCCAACCCTATACATGGTCTAGGACATACTGACCCCTCCTCCATAGGCATACCTAATAGTTCAGCCTGTCCACCCATCTATCCACCCATATATCCATGTTTGCCTTCACTGACAACACAGTACTGTAAGTGCAGAAGGGTTCATCTTTGTTGTCTGTAACTTCCATGCATTTCTGTATGTCTTCTTCTTCTCAATGTCACTATGTTGATCACTCACATTTGGTACATTGCCCTTCTCTTCATCCACATCAATACTTGTCTCTACCTGTCAAATAAAACTAGTAGGGAAAGTTGGGGAGTGGTGGCAGATGGCTTTTTGGAGGCCCAGAACTGGTAGAGTGGGAGCAGAGAAGTTTGGAACAGCTAAGGAGATGAACTCATCTGTTAGTTTGTTGTCCTATGATAGCTTGTGTGTTGCTGTGGGGCTGGACGCTGGGCTACCAGTGTTTTAAGTGCCAACAGGGTTAGCCATGGTGGACAGGTTTCAGTGGAGCTTCCAGCCTAAGATAGACTCAGAAGCAGAAAGAGGCCATCCACTTCTCAAAGAATTCTCTGGTGAAAAAATGAATAGTGGTGAAACACTATCTGATGTATTAATGAAAAATAGCCCTGAAATACTGATATACTGCCAGAGGATGAGACCCTCAGGTTGGAAGACATTCAAAATATGACTAAGAAAGAGCTTCTTCCTCAGAATAGAGATAACCTTAATGATGTGGATGGACTAACACTTTTAGGACCTCCTTTTGCTGATGTGGCCCAACTCAAGATAAGAAGAAACAGCTGCAAACACCCATTAATAATCAGAACATGAAATGTATGAAGTATGAATCTAGGAAAATTGGAAGTTGTCAAAAAGGAAATGGAACACATAAAGATTGATATCCTAGGCATTAGTGAGCTGAAATGTACTGGTTTTGGCCATTTTGAATAAGACAACAATATGATATACTAGACCAGGAATGACAATTTGAAGAGGAACAGCATGGCATTCATCATCACAAAAGGTGTTTCTAGATCTGTCCTGAAGTACAATGCTGTCAGTGAAAGCATAATATCCATAAGCCTATGAGGAAGACCGGTTAATATAACTATTATTCAAATTTATGCACCAACCACCAAAGCCAAAGATGAGGAAAGTGAAGATTTTTATCAACTTCTGCAGTCTGAAATTGACCAAACATGCAATCAAGATGTGTTCATTATCACTGGTTATTAGAATGCAAAAGTTAGAAACAAAGAAGAACCACTGGTAGCTGGAAAATTTGGCATTGGTGATAGGAATAAGGCTAGAGATCGCATGATAGAATTTTGAAAGCCCAATAACTTATTCATTGCAAATATATATTTTCAACAACACAAACAGTGGCTATACACATGGACTTTTCCAGATGGAGTACACAGGAATCAGATTGACTATATCTGTGGCAAGAGGTGATAGAGAGGTGCAATACCTTCAGTCAAAACCAGCCCAGGAGCTGATTGTGGAACAGACCATCAACTGCTCATATGCAAGTTCAAGTTGAAACTGAAGACAATTAAAACAACTCCATGAGAGCCAAAATATGACCTTGATTTTAACCCTCCTGAACTTAGAGACTATCTAAAGAATAGATTTGGTGCATTGGACATCAAGGACTGAAAACCAGAAAAATTGTGGGATGACATCAAAAACATCATCCATGAAGAAAGCAAAAGGTCATTAAAAAGACAGGAAAGGAAGAAAAGACAAAAGTGGATGTCAGAGAAGACTCTGAAACTTGCCTTTGAATGGAGAGTTGCTAAAGCAAATGGGAGGATCGACAGGATAAAAGAGTTGAGCAGAAAATTTCAAAGAACAGCTCAAGAAGACAAAGTCAATTATTATATTGAAACGTGCCAAGAGTTGGAGATAGAAAACCAAAAGGGAAGACTATGCTCAGCATTTCTCAAGCTGAAAGAACTGAGGAAAAAGTTTAAGCCTTGAATTGCAATATTGAAAGATTCCATGGGTAATATGCTGGATGATGTAGGAGACATCAAAAGAAGATGGATGGAATACACAGAGTCACTGTACCAAAAAGAATTGGTAGGTGATCAATAATTTCAGGAGGTGACATGTGATCATATGGTACTATGGGAAAAAGTCAAAGCTGCACTGAAGGAATTGGTGAAAAATAAGGCTCTGACAATTGACAGAATACCCATTGAGATATTTCAACAAATGGATGTCCCACTGGAGGCACCCACTTGGCTATGCCAAGAGATTTGGAAGACAGCTACCTGGCCAACTGACTGGAAGAGATCCATATTTGTACCCATTCCAAAGAAAGGTGATCTCATAGAATGTGGAAATTATTGAACAATATCATTGATATAACATGCAAGTAAAATCTTACTGAAGATAATTCAAAAATGGTTTCAGTAGTATATTGACAGAGAACTTACAGCAATGGAAGCTGAATTCAAAAGGGGATGTGGAGGAAAGGATATCATAGTTGGTGTCAGATGGATCTTGGCTGAAAGCAAAGAATACCAGAAAGATGACTATGCAAAGGCATTTGATTGTGTGGATCATAAAATTATGGATAACTTTGAGAACAGGAATTCCAGAACACTTAATTGTACTCACGAGGAACCTGTACATAGACTAGTAGGCTGTTGTTTGAACAGAACAAGGGGATACTGCATTGTTTAAAATCAGGAAGGGAGTGTATCAGGGTTGTATCCTTTCACCATACTTATTCAAATTGTAAGCTGAGCAAATAATCTGAGAAGCTAGACTCCAAGAAAAAGAACGTGACATCAGGATTGGAGGAAAGCTTATTAACAACTTACAATATGCAGATGACACAATTTTGCTTGCTGGAAGTGAGAATGATTTAGAGCACTTACTGATGAAAATTAAAGACTACAGTCTGCAGTATAGATTACATCTCAATACAAAGAAAACAAAAATCCTCCCAATTCTACCAATAAGCAGCAACACAAGAGATGGAGAAAAGATTGAAGTTGTTAAAGACTTCATATTACTTGGTTCTACAATCAACTCCAATGGAAGCAGCAGGCAAGACATCAAAAGACATATTGCTTTGGGCAAATCTGCTGCAAAAGACTTCTTTCAAGTGCTGAAGAGCAAAGATATCTCCTTGAAAACTAGGATGCCCCTAACCCAAGCCATGGTGTTTTCAATAGCCTTACATGGATGTGAGATCTGAACAATGAAAAAGGAAGATTGAATAAGAATTGATGCTTTTGAGTTGTGGTGTTGGTGAAGAATGCTGGAAGTATTGTGGACTGCTAAAACAACTAACAAGTCTGTCCTGGAAAAAGTGCAACTGGAATGCTCCTTGGAAACAAAAATGGCCAGACTTCATCTCACCTACTTTTGTCATGTTGTCAGAAAGGACCACTCTTTGGAGAAGGATGTCATGTTTGGTAAAGTGGAGGGTCAATGAAAGAGGGGAAGGCCCTCAATGAGATGGATACACATGGTGGGTACAGTGATGGGCTCAGGTATAGTAGTGATAGTGAGACTGGCACAGGACTGGGCAGTGTTTTGTTCTGTTGTACATAAGGTCACTATGAGTCAGAGATGACTCAATGGTCCATCACAACAACAACAGCAACAACAACCTATTTAACAGTGTTTCCTCCCTTCTCTTCCAACTTCTGGTAACCAAGAAAGAAAATATCCTTTCATATAGAAACCTTTTCTTGACTTTTTACAATAACAGACTGATATAATATTTGTCCTTCTGTGAATGACTTATTTCACTCAGCATAATGTCCTCCAAGTTCATCCATGTTATGCAGTGTTTTGCAGATTCTACATTATTCCAACCAGGCGATTGGAAAGATCATGGCTTGTGTCAGGCACACCTTAGTCCTCAAGGAGATATCCTTGCTCCTCAGCACTTGAAACAGTTCCTTCGCAGTTGACTTTCCCAATGCTACACGTCGTCTAATGTCCTTACTGCTCCTTCCGTTGGCATCGATTGTAGAACCAAGCAACGTGAATTCCTTGACAACCTCAATCTTCTCTCCATTTATTGTGATGCTGCTCATTGGTCCAGTTGTGAGGATTTTTGTTTTCTTTATGTTGAGATGTAATCCATACTGCAGACTGTATTCTTCAACCTTCATTACTAGGTGCCTTAAGTCATCCTCACTTTCAGCAAGCAAAGTTGTATCATCTGCATATCTCAGGTTGTTAATGATTCTTCCTCCAATCCTGATACCACGTTTTTCTTCATATAGTCCAGCTTCTCGGATTATTTGCTCAGCATATAGATTGAATAAGTGTGGAGAAAGAATACAACCCTGACACACTCCCTTCTTGATTTTAAACCATGTAGTGTCCCTTTGTTCTGTTTGAATGACAGCCTTCTGGTCAAGGTACAGATTCCTCATGAGTACAATCAAGTGCTCGGGAATTCCCATTCTTCTCAATGTTATCCATAATTTGTCATGATCCACACAATCAAATGCCTTTGCATAGTCAATAACCTTTGAAGATACTTAACTATAATTCTTTTGAATTCCTTACAAGGGAGTTCCAATGCTGCTTCTTCCTCAGGAATGTGTTCTGGGTCTATAACCTGCTCCCTTGTTTCTACCACTTTGTCTTGCTTCTTAGTGTGAACTGTGATGGTCTGTTTTCTCCAAGGCATTGTGATGTTATATTTAAATCTCTGTTAACTGTTTGTGAAGAGTAACTAAGCGTGAGTCATGCTTTTCTTGGTGATCATTATTTTTGCCAGTTGGTGGAGAAAGAAGTGGTGGCTCTCACTTAGTAAGTGAAGCTGCAGGAGGTATGGGTGTAGTTGTGTCGTACTGGCACTGTTGCTATTCCCACTCAGACAAAAACAACAACCAAAAAACTACCAAAAAAGTAAAAGCAAATGGACAGAGAGAAAAAAAAAACAGGAACAATTATCAAAAAAGGAAAAGAGGGAAAAAAAAAATATATCCAAGTTGATTGCTGACAGACTGCACCTCCATATGTCTCATTTTTTGGAGTTTTCACGCATGTTCTTCTACTAGTCAGAGTTTGGTTCACTTTTATATCCTTCCTTTCAAAGCCAGGGATCCAGGATTATCTTCTATATCTTTGTTAATTGGTTCCCATTTTCTTTGTTGAACAGCTGTGTTGTCTGTCTGCCTATTCCTCCTTCTTACTGGAACTTTTTTTTTTTGTTTTTAATGATCTTTTGCTTTCTTCATGTGTAATGTTCTTGGTGTCATCCTACTATGTGTCTAGTTTTTGGTCATTGGTTTTCCATGCATCAACTCTACTCTTCAGATGGTCTCCAAATTCAGGTGTAATATAATCAAGGTTGTATGTTGGCTTTTGTTGGAATGTGTTAATTTTCTTCAGCTTCAAGTTAAACTTGCATTGGAAAAATTGGTGTGATACACTTTTGTCACCTGGTGATGTTTTGTTTTATGATATTGACCTTCTCCATTGCCTTTTTCCACAGATGCAATCATTTTGATTCCTATGTATTTCTATTTGGTGAAGTCTGTGTGTGTAATCACTTCTTACATTCTTAAAAATGTGCTTGCAATGAATAAGTTCTTGTTCTTGCAAAATTCTACCGTGCAGTACCCAACATCTTCTTTGTTTCCAACTTTCTCATTCCAATCACCAGTAATTATCAATAGACCTTGATTGCATGTTTGTTCAATTTCAGACTGCAGAACTTGTAAAAATCTCTATATGTCTTCATCTTTGGTTTTAGTGGCTGATGTATAAATTTGAATATTAGTCTTATTAACTGATCATCCTTGTAGGTGTATGGTTATTACCCTATCACTGTCAGTACTGTACTTCAAGATAGATGTTGAAATGTTCTTTTTGACGACTGATGAAATGGCATTCTTCTTCAGTTTGTCATTCCTGGTATAGTAGATCATATGATTTTCTATTCAAAAGGGCCAATACAAGTCTATTTCAGCTGACTAATGCCTTTCATTTCATTTTTGACAATTTCCAATATTCCTAGATTCATACTATTTACATTCTGCATTCCTATTTTTAATGAACATTTGCAGCTATTTCTTCCAATTCTGAATCATGCCACATTAGCTAAAGAAGGTCCCAAAAGCTTACTCCATCCACGTTATTAAGTTTGACTCTACTTTGAGAAGGAATTTCCTCCCAAGTCACATTTTGAGTGTCTTTCAACCTGCACTGTATCAGACAACGTTTCACTGTTATTCATAAAGTTTTCCAGTAATATATCAATCTGTACTTCACTGTAATTCATAAGATATTTCATGGCCAATTTTTTTTCAGAAGTAGATGACCCTACCCTTCATTCTAGTCTGTCTTAGTCTGGAAGCTTTGCTGAAACCTATCCCCCATGGGTGACCCTGTTGATATTTGAAAGCCAGTGGCATAGCTTTCAGCATTACAGCAATATACCAGCCACCACTGTTTGACAAACTGATAGAGAGTGCTGGAAATTTAAAGTCAATTGAAATAAGAGGCAATATTTGGGAAGTCTGAATGTACATTTATATTTTTGCTTTTCCAAGAATAGTATTTTTGTCCTGGCCATCCTAGGACATTCATAATTTGATAATATAGTGGGCTTGTTATCATGGAATAACACATGCAGAACTAAAGTAAACTTTAACTTCCAACTTGCAAAAATGGACTCTACAGGAAAGTCAAAGTTTTTGGAAACAAAATAAAATTTCTAATGCATTTATCTTTAAGTTATTACTTCAAGTGTTAAGTAGAAGGACTCACATCAATGAGTTTCATTCATAAAATAGTTATGATGCCTCTTTCTCTTGGAGTAGTCAAAGTATAAGGTTTGCTTCTTTAATGGAAAGGATTTTTGATGTGGGGGAAAGAAAGGATAATGTCCATCTGCAGTGCAGTAAATTACTTAGTATGGCTTTTTGAGCCATAAGTCTTTGTAAACTCCGAGGTGGAATTTGCCATGAGCAACTGAGGAGCTCCTGATTGCTAAACTTGTCCACCTGGGCTATTTCTGTTGGGAGTGGCACAAAACAATGATCTAGGAGGTTCCAGCTCTCTCTCAGGTGCTAAGAATTCTGATGTTATGATTGGTTGGTTTGGCCTAGAGGCAGAACTCTCTGTGACTGCTGGCTGAGGATGGATGCTCCTGAGAGACATGTGCTGCTGGGAAAGAGATGCAAGAGACATGCATTGCTGAGAGAGACACTGAGGGACATGCACTGTTGGGAGAAAGACTGTGAGAGACTGTTGGGTGGGAGACAGCGGGCTGAGAGAGACTGAGCATTTTTCCTGAACTTGAATTATAGCCTGGTGTTTCCCTAATAAACCTCATAATCTGTGAGTTCTGTGTGGCCACTGCAGTGAATTATCGAACCCAGCAGAAAGGTGGTGAGTGCTGAGGGAGGAACGGTTGGTGTCAGGGTTGGTAAAAGGGCTGGGGGGAGGCAACATGTCTGGCCTCACTGTAATGGGACTTAGGCTACTGATAGTGATTCTGTCTTCCTCTTGTGGGGCTAGAGGAGGTCGGAAGATGTGGCCTCCTTGCCTTTTTGCACCATCCATGCTGATTCAGTGAATGTCTGAAAGAAGAAAGGAAAAGAGGGAGAGGTATTTTAGTAAGTAAAGTATCACTTAAGGGAGAGAGACTTCTATGGATTGAATTTAAATCCTCAAAATATATATATTGGGATCTTAACTTCTATACTTGTGCAAACATTTTGGAATAAGATTTTCTTTCTCATGTTAATGAAGCCACATAAATATAGAGTGCATCTTAAACCAAATTAAACATATAAACAGAGCAGATTAGACACAGAGGAAGTTGAGAACAAACCAGGAAAGATAGATGCCACTTGGAGATCTCCAAGGAATAAAAGAGTGCTGAAGCTAAAGAGGCTGAAAGAAAGATTTCTCCTCCAGAACACACGAAAAGCAAGCTTTCCTCTAGAGCTGGTGCCTGGAATTTGAATTTCTAGCCTCCTTAACTCTGAGAAAATTAATTTCTGTTAATTAAGTCCACCCACTTGTGTTATTTCAGTTACAGCAGCCCTGAAATCCTAGGACAGGACTTTTGGCCTAGATCTCCATTGGGAAGAATACTAGCTTGCTGTACAGTCAGCTGTATTTCCCTGGGTTCTCAAATACCATACACCAGACATTTTATAGCCAAGATGCTAGTACAGATAAGTCTCCAGAGGCAGGACTTTAATGAACAAAGCATCTCTTTGTAAGTTTTGTCTACCAGGGGTGCATAAACAAATGAAAGTCATAGTGAGATTTCAGAGAGGTGTAAAGTCTGAAGTGAGGTAGAGCTTATCATAGGACACCATCAAACCCTTTTCCAGCCAAAAGTCAGATCATGAACTATATTAGTAACAGATGCCACCATTTGGAATAAGAAAATGATCCTAGAGACTGGAATAGCCTAGTGATTCTGAATGAAGTCTCCAACATGAAGTTGTTTAAAACACATCTCTCTTTCCATTTATATGTACCTAGAAGCTACCAGGAAAAGGAGCTGAGAAAGAAGTTGAAGACAGACATCTGAGAGACAAAATCTTTTTTTCTTAAGAGTCTGAATTTAATCCAAAGAAAGTAGTATTTAACAATTAATTACTTTTTATTTTCCAGTAGGTTCAGGTTTAGAAAAATACCAGATCATTGGCAGGCAAAAATTTAAAAAAAAAAAAAAATTCATTTCCTCTGTTTCATATTCATCTGAGTTATGTGTGTTAAACTTTCAATCTAGCTACACTAAAATGTGAAAATTATTTCCATTTACAGATAATGCAAAACAGTTCTGAGTAGTTCAATATTTTGACCAGGGTAACAAAACAGGGAGAGGATAAGGTAAGACTTAAATTGGACATTCTGACTTCCTAGGTCATGCTTTTCCCATAATACATTGCTGTAATAGGAAATAGTAAGAGTCTTGAGGTGGAACAAACAGTTAAGGATTCAACTATTGCCTGAAAGGTTAGTGGTTCAAATCCACCCAAGGTACTTCAAACAGGCCTGGCAACCTGCTCCTGAAGCATCATCTTCTCGACTGATATTCAAGTGCTTAATTGTTTGCATCATGCATGTATATGTGTATGCTGTTATGTGCCGTCGAGTCGGCCCCGACTCACAGTAACCCCTCCTTGGGTTTCCGAGGCAGTATCACTACAGAAGTAGGATTGCCCAACCTTCCTTCCGGGGAGTGGCTGGTGGGTTTGAACAGCCAGCCTTCTGGTTAGCAGTCAAGTGCTTTAGCCACTATGCTACCAGAGCTCCTGTATACACTCAGGTAAATTACTACCACTTTTGAGCCTATGGCTCACAAGAGAGATTAAAATTTGCTTTAAGAATCATTTCTGGCCATAAAAATCCTGAAAAAGAAAAGTGGTTCTGGATTATCGTTTGTAGGATGTTATTTATTTATTTATTAAGTTAGTTATTTAAGACTTCTTGATGCAGACCAATTTACTTTCCATGTGGGATACGCATGCAAATAACTTTTTGTCAGGGCCAAGTCCTTTGTTCAACCATGGGCTCAAGCACAGCAATGATTCTGAGGATGGCACAGGTACAGAGAGTGTTTGGTTCTCTTGTTCATAGGGTTGCTATGAGTTGGAACCCGCTCAAGGGCACCTAACAACAACTTTTTCGTAATTAGTGACCTTATCTTAATGTGCACTTAAATAGCATTTCATCTCTGAAGCATCTGTAGTCAGGTTTTGTATAGGATCCACAGTCATGTCAGCTTCCCAGCTACATGAGAAGAGCTGCGTAGAAGCTTTTTATACCTTGAAAAGAATTCCAGGCTTTGCATTAATTTTATTTTTGTGTGTATATGTTCTCCAAGTAAATAAGAAGCAACAAGACTATTCCAACTTTTAAAATCAATTTGTCAACTAAGTATCACAGCAAGTTGATCTCACAAAGCCTCTATACTGGCACTCTACTTGAACAATTTCTCATAGGGAGATCAGCACGAGGCCGGTCCCCAGGAGGCGGAGGTTAAAGATGTGCCAAATGTCCAAACTACCATGCCACTCCATCATTTCAGACATTAACTCCTCCTCCTCCTCCCAGTAATTTCCCCAGTCTTAGGGTTCTGTATTTCGCTGGAACGCTCACAGAACTCACAGACACCCAAGGGTTTGTCTCACATAGTAGTGGTGGAGGCTGGCAGGCTGGCGAGTCCCGGGTCCGTGAGTAGGTCTGGCGGATCCTCCCAACTCTCGGGGTTTGATGAACCTCAATCAGCAGATTAGATGATGGCTGCTCTCCCAAATCCAGGGGTGAGATGAGGATGATTCAAGACACAAAGCCGGAGCAAGAGGAGAGCGAATATTCCCAGGAGATTTGTAGGTAAACCCTCAGGGAAGTTAAGGGTGGTGATTTGAATCATACCCTCCAGCAAGGCAGGACTCAAGATACATTCCACCTGTGTTGCCCCAACAGCATTAACCTAAATCCCATCACAGAGTCGATTGCCAATCATTATAGGGATTGACTACCACCAGCTGCCCAGACAAGTTGATACCTGACCTTAACTACCACAGCACCCCAAACAGGCATGGATAATGGGATTTACAAAACATCACAGAATGGAGGACAATGGCTAGAAGGGCCACATCAAGCAATTCACTGCACATTCCATCCCATGTCATTTGTGAAAATCTAAGTAGTTATGGTGCTCTGGTAGCATAGTGCCTAAGGCATTTGACTGCTAACCAGACAGCTGGTGGTTCAAACCTACCAGCCACTCCTTGGAAGGAAGGTTGGGCAATCTACTTCTGTAGTGATACCACCTCAGAAACCCAAGGAGGGGTTGCTATGAATTGGATCCGACTTGACGGCAGTGAGTGAGCATGGTGCCACTGCCTCCTTGGAGTACAGATGTCTCATTGCCTCCTATCTAGCAGGTTATCTGTGTGCTCATCAAATATGTGAGACATCAATCCTTACATCCAAATTAGAAAGTTTATTTCCTGGGGAATTCTTGGAAAAATTCCTGCATCAATCATGGTTGTGGCAGGAAATCATTGACATTCTGAAAGAAGTAATTAAAGAGAGATAAAAAGGATTATTTGAGACATTAATAGTTCAGTGACAGAATTCTTGCCTTCTGTGTGGGAGCCTGGGATACATATCTGCCAGTGTGCCTCATGCACGGCCACTATCCTTCAGCAGAAGTTTTCATGTTTCTGTGATACTGAACAGGAGCTCTGCTGGTGTAGTACCTAAAGCACTTGACTGTTCACCAGAAGGCTGGTGGTTCAAACTCATTAGCCAGTCCTTGGAAGGAAGATTGGGCAATCTACTTCTGTAGTGATACTGCCTTGGATACCCCAGGAGGGGTTATTGTGAATTGGATCCCACTTGGCAGCAGTGAGTTTTTTTTTTCTATGACGCTGAACAGGTTTCAATAGACCTTCCAGACTAAGACAGACTAGGAGGAAAGGTCTGATGACTTACTTTCAAAAATCAGCTAATGAAAACCCTATGGACCATAACAGTCTAGTCTGCAACCAATCATGGGATTCTCACAGGACTGGGCAGCACTTCATTCCATTGTGTGTGGATTGCCATGAGTTGGGAGTTGATATGATGGCTGTTGATAACAACAACAAAAAAATTTGTTCCAATGTCAAAGCGGGCTAAGAAGAAAGCATTAAGCCCCAGGGACTAGAGGAAGTGTGAAGCTGTTACCATGCTTAGTCTTGAAGGAAAAAGGAGAGAGCAATTTTATTGGAATTTAGTGAGAGGAGATGGTGGACTGAGTAGTCCCTGCCAAACTGGCTTTCCTGCTATGTGCTTTCCTGCCAGTGTCTCCTATTAGCTGAATGCTGAACAGGTTTCAACAGACCTTCCAGACTAAGACAGACTTAAGAGATCCTGACCAGTGCAGTCCCTTGAGTTCAGCAATGAAGACACAGAGATGAGTATGGCATGGACCTAGAAGAGTAAATGGAGAAAAAAAAAAAAAAAAAAAACAGCAAAGAGTACAGATTAATTTTACTTCTCACTAATAAATTGATGATTTTGGATTAACACATTTCCTTTTCATTCTTTTAGTTACACATCTATATATATATATATTTAGTTAATAAAATAATATCATCAAAGTTCTTTGAGGTTGATATATAGAAAAGTTTGCTGATATACTGTCAGTTCCTGGAATATAAGTATCATGAGAGTGAAAAAAAAATCCCTGCTGTGACCTTATTATTTAATACAGTGACTGACCCAAAGTAGGTGCCCATCAAATATCTTTGAATAAATATTTGAGTAATAGAAGAGTGAATGAGCACCCATTTCTTTCTTTCTTTCTTTTTTTTTTTTTGAGCTATTCAGTCTTATTCCTTATCCATTAATCTACCTCCCATTCTAATGAAAAAAAAAATATATATTAACTTGAGTTAAGAAATCTGAGCTAGTATCAGATAGGATCTTTTATTTCCTCTAATGATTAATTAATGATACAAGAACTGTGTACCATATTGGATGATAAATCCTTCCACTCAAGTTCTACTCTGGCAGTGCTCACTCAGCCAGTTTCAGAGGCAGATGGAAACCTTTCGAGCCCATAAATGTCATTTTGACCTCTGAATGATCAGTTTACTTCCTGCATCATGAGGTTTGATTAAAAAATGATTGCCTGAGCTAGTTACCTGTAAGTGCTTTTGAAGCTCATAAAATAATCCAATCACTTTAAAATCTAATTTTGATATTCATCTCGATGATAACATGTGCACAAGAACAATTAAGATCATTTTTGCCAGCACCCTTTGAGTCATTTATCCATGTTAAATTCCATTTGCTATTCTGCTGCCTTTTGCATTTAAATCCGTTTTTACTTTCTGAAATTCACAGGCAGCTTTTTCTTTACCAATGCCTGAAATTCACAGGAAGCCTTTTCTTTTTTCAATAAACACTGTCTGACATTTTTAAACAAGAAAAACAACGATGCTGGGATTTTAAGTTTTCCCATCTAATTTTCTCTGTTGCCAAATCTTGAAAAGCAATAATGTGTTTATAAAGCTGTTATGCAGGAGTCTGTGGAACTTTACTGTATGGTTCTGTGTAGAAAGCCAGCAACTGGAAACCAACTCTTAAATTGAAATATGGTCCCAATCAATTACCATGTGGAAGATGTTGGCCTACTTGACTTTTTCCTCTACTTTAAAATAAGAATAATAATATTTCCATTCTGAGCTTTATGTATTAAAGATAGGAAGTAGTAAACTCTATGTAACCCTCTATTTAAGCAAATAAATTAGTATTATTTTCTGCAGTTGTAGTTGTCAGCTGTCACAGATCTGGCCTCAGATTCATGATGATCCCATGCCCAATGGAATGAAGTGCTGCCTGTTTCAACCTCACAATTGGTTGTGGATCAGATCCTTGTAGTCCACAGGGTTTTCACTGGTTGAATTTTGGAAGTGGATTGCCAAGCCTTTCTTTCTAGTCTGTCTTAGTTTAGAATTCTACAAAACCCTGTTCAATATCCTACCAACACATAAGCTTCCATGGAGTGATGGGGCAGAGAAAGAGAAAATTTCACTACTGAACAACTAGTGCCTTTTTTCTACAATTACGTAATCATTATTTGATCCTTTTATCTTCACTACAACCTTATTATCAACTCTATTAATTAGGTAAGGACATTTTTCATGACGTTAATTAGCATGTCCAGAGATAAAGGAGCTCTGGTAGCGTAGTGCCTAAGGCACTTGACTGCTAACCAGAAGGCTGGTGGTTCAAACACACCAGGCACTCCTCAGAAGGAAGATGGGGCAGTCTACTTCCATAGTGATACTGCCTTGGAAACCCAAGGAGGGGTCGCTATGAGTTGAGTCTAACTCAACGGCACATAACAACAACAACAACAGTAGTAACAAAGTTAAGATTTAGAATTAAGGCTTTCTGCCTTCAGATCTCACTATTATTTACATCATCACTTATTTTTTTTTCAGAGAAATTTCATGAAGTAAGGAAGCTCATATCCTCCTCACCTTCTCAAATCTTTTCCTCATCCTGCTTTGCTGTCTTGAACGTTCTCTACCTAGATAACTCATAGCCATCCCTTAGGTTTCTGTTTGACGTCAAGTACATACAGATACCTTCCCTCCTTACACTCAGCATTTCTCTTTGATGACATTTACTTCACTTGTAACTTTTTTTTAGTGTCTGTTTTTCTCATGAGGGTAAAACTCTGGTAGGTCAGGGGATGTTGCTGGTGTGTTTACCAGTACCTGCCCAGCTCAAAGTACAGTTCCTGACTTTGTTCTAAACATATTTGCTGATATATTAATGAATAAGAATACAGAGGTCACCATGTCTCTCTTGCTCAGGGCCTGCAAAGCATAGATACAGACCTGCAAGTCTTACACACAGTGAGTCCCAAGAACCACTCAGGAATCACTGTTAAGGTTCATAAAAGTAACCACTCCTTTCCTCTTCAAATGTTCTGAAAATATATGCAAGAGATAATAGCACAGTGCCTGTTTCAAAGAACTTTAAGACTCTGTGAAATGCTACAAAAACATATACACAAACATAATACATAATACCCTTTTCTACTAAGCTATAAAAAAATGAATGTGTCTGATTAAAATAAGAATTAGTCCTCCAAAAGGCACTAACTTGGGGAAATATTTTCAATTTTAATTGGAATTCTTATTGTTCAAGCATATGTTCTTACAAACATTGAACCTATGTTTTGCATCTCTTATTTTAGAGACCATAGTTTCCTACTAGATTGTTGTTGTTGTTGTTGTTATGTGCCATGGAGTCGGACCCTCCTTGGGTTTCCGAGGCAGTATCACTACGGAAGTAGATTGCCCCATCTTCCTTCCAAGGAGTGGCTGGTGGGTTTGAACCACCAGCCTTCTGGTTAGCAGTTAAGTGCCTTAGCCACTATGCTACCAGAGCTCCCTCCTACTAGATTAGACCTATTTAAAACTCACCTTAATAAGGTAGCAGTGCAAACATGAATCACAAGTAAGATATGTAATGGTTTTAATTTAAGCATATCAAAGAACTTGCTCACATTAGGATGATCAAACAGAAGATAACATACTAACACTGAATGCCTATTATTAGTGAAAATACATAGACTTTAGCTTCTCAAATATCAATCCAATAATTTCTAATCAAGTGGTTCTCAAACTTTGCTAAACATCAGAATTATTTGGGAAAGTTTTGTAAGATAAAAGAAATAATAGTATCTCAATCTTGAAGGTTCTCTGTATGTCTGGGTTGGGCTCTGAAATTAGTATTTTATTTATTTTTTTGAGAGTTCTCTAGTTATTTGGAGTCCCTGGGTGGTGCAAACGGTGAATGAACTTGGCTACTAATTGAAAGATAGGTGGTTGCAGTCCACCCAGAGGTACCTAGGAAGAAAGATCTGGGTATCTATTTCTGAAAAATCAGCCACAGTAAACCTGATAGAGTACAGCTCTCCTCTGACGCACATGAGGTTGCCATGCAGTCGAATCAACTTGACAGCAACTGATTTTCCAGTGATTTAGAGTTTTACATGGTCTGGGAACCACCAAACTCTTCAGTAATAAGACAGTAAATCAGACTTTCCTTCATACATAAATCACTTCTTAATGATCCATTAATAAATTAGATGAATTATTTCAGACAGCAGTCACTCAAACCTTCCCCATTCTTTTGTCAACCAAAATATAGGGACAGTGGAATTTCATTCATTCTGTGTTTAAATAAAGGGGAATGTAAAGATAGGTGGTAATTTTGGGACTGAAATTAATATAATGGTGATTTTTGCAATCATTTTATGCACTGAATTCTGTACTAAAGACTGCTCTTCAAGTATACTAGGAGGCCACACAAAACTCACCTCAATTTTCCATCTATCTATCTATCTATTTATCTACCTCCCTATCTATATGAAACACTAAAAACCAAACTCACTGCCATCGAGTCAGATTTGACTCATAGAGACCCCCTCCTTGGGTTTCCGAGGCGGTATCACTATGTCACTATGGAAGTAGATATATATGTTTGTGTGTGTGTGTGTGTGTGTGTATACACATATATATGTATACACACATGTATATGTGTGTGTGTATATATATATATATCCTCAATATGTGCTTATCCTTTAAAAGCAGAATAAAGATTCGTGACCAGAAAATTGAGCTGAAATGTGTATGCAGAGTATGCAATTTTCACATCTTAATTTCACAATTTTTTAACCTAAATATCAAATTACTTTAAAAAAACTCTATTATTCTTGTATTCTATGATGCTTCATTTAACAAGTCAAATTTTGGAGGAATATGTAGAAGAACTTTACTAAGAGCTATTATGCAAGAATTTCAGGAGTAGCTTTGCCACATTTCAAAATTGATGCACAGAGATGGAGCTGGGGTAGGAGACAGTGTTTATTTCTTATGAATACTCTTTTTCTCCTTTGAAATTTTATATTGAACTGTGAAAGCCTTCTCCGGGTTCCAATGGTGTTTGTGTAACTAAATACTCACTAAGTGTTTTTCTATTACAATCTTCAAAGTGTCTGATAGATCTGTTAACAGTGACAAAAAAAGGCAGCCATACCAATGTGACATTACAGTCATATTCAATCTGGATAAAGCAACATGCAGATGACCTATATTTGGTTTGGAGAAGGATTCTTCTCAATTGAGCATGAATCAAAAAGTCTGACTGCCAGTCTTTGTTTGCCAATTTGAGCTAACTTTTAAATATCTGCATGTCTCAGTTTTCTCCCCTGAAAATCTAGAATTGATAGGTTTGATCTAGTTTGAAAGCCAGGTAAAATGAGTTTGTAGATTTGTTCCCTAAAATTTTCAAGTTGTGCACTGCATAATCGTATGAAATGATTCATGGCAACCTTGGTGACCAGGAAAGAAGAAGTGGATAGTTTTCTCTTTCTGAATATATTCCAATTCTTATTTTAGTTGGAAAAAACCATTTGGGTCTTAGTTCTTAAACGCTGAAGCAAGAATTTGTTTTTGCCATGTATCACCCAAAAGGACATACATCACAGAAGTTTAAGTCATTATTGCAAATAATCTTTTGTCATTTATGGATTTAACACTTGAATTTACAGCAATTTTTCAATGATCACAAATATTTGTGGTATGCAAATCTTTTTTTATTTGGACAAAGCAAAAATTTGATAATCACGGGCTGAGACTCTGAAGCTCTCCACCGAGATAGGAACTTACCCAAGTGAATCTCAAATCATCTTTGGGCTTCTACTCATTATCATCCCTGAAGTAAGTGATTTTAGGACCTAACCACTTTATTTTTCAGGGAAATATAACTGACGAATCAGTTCTTTTACTAGTTAAAAATGGTATTTAGCTGAAATGTATATGAAGGAAAAATATGCTTCCAGTTGGAAAAAGAATTTGAGGAAAGGCTGGGAGCCTGTAGTTACATTTCCATATTTGTGGAGGTATCAAGATTCATCATCTCTTGAATGTCAAGATTTATCTCTCAAATGTCAAGATTTATCTCTTGAATGTCAAGTGTCTCAGGTAGGTAGTTTCTATTTTGGTAGGATGAAGTTTATTATTTATTTTTATTTTTATGAAAGCTATCATTGAGCTTTGTAGCATTTTCAATTCAATCTTAGAGAGGGGGAGGTAATCTCATCCTCATTATCATCAATTTTTATGCATCATGCCACCATTAGAAAGATAAATTTTAATAATGTGCTTCGTAGGGTTGAAGGTCCCAGGCAATTCTCTCTTCTTTTTCCAGTGATTAAAAACTTCATCACAAAGAAGTTTTATTGAAAGCCATGGCTATTAAACACACACATAACACACATACAAGTTTTAAATTTTTACAGAATTTCTCGATTTTTAGAATTTTTACAGAATTTCTTGTGTAGATAATTTTGAAGACTAGAGGACCATATATTGCATTTATTTTGTTTTAGCTAGAAGGAAGAAAAGGAAACAAATATATATCACATCCAAATCACAAAAAGTAAAAAGCAAAGATGTTGATACAGAGGAGAATGATCTATAATGGAGCACAAGGGAAGAGAGCTGAGTTTGGAAGCAACTTTCTAGTTAAGGTAACTCATTGCCGTGGAGTCAAATCTGACTCATAGCTACTCTTCCTGGGGTTTCCAAGGTTGTATCATTACAGAAGTAAATTGTCCATAGCATTTGTAAGATTTGAGAGGCAAATACCATCAGTATTAATGGAGGGACCTGATAGGGTAGCATGAGTATTTGGGAATAATCTGGAAATAAAAAGCACATATAGGAATCAGAATGACTAATACTCCATGAGAAACTTACTAAGCTGATATCAAACTTATGAAATACATAAGTAATACATCATCTGAGTTCTTGACTGTTGCCTCCATGGGTGTTGGTTTCTAAGTAAAATGAAATCCCTGACAATTATCTTTTCTCCATTGATCATTGTGTTGTTTATTGATGTAAGGATTTTTTGTTTTCTTTGTGTTGAGGTTTAATCCATAATGAAGGCTGTAATCTTTGATCTTCATAAGCAAGGGCTTCAAGTCATCTTCACTTTCAGCAAGCAAAGTTATGTCATCTGCATGTCATGGGTTATTAATAAGTATTCCTTCCATCTTGATTCTGTATCCTTCTTCATACAGTCCAACTTCTCAGATTATTTGCTGATCCTATAGATTGTATAAGTGTGGTCAAAGGATACAAAGTTAACACATACCTTTCCTGATTTTAAACCATTCAGTATCCCCTAATGTATAGATCATTCATTAGCACAATTAAGTGTTCTGGAATGCCTATCCTCTGAAATGCTGTCCTTAATTTGTTGTAACCTACACAGTCAGATGTACAAATGAAATGTGCAAAGACTTGGAGTTGGTAAACCAAAAGGGAAAAACATATTTGTATTTCTCAAGCTGAAAGAACTGAAGAAAAAATTCAAGTCTTGAGTTGCAATATTGAAGGATTCTGTGGACAAAATAAGGAGCTCTGGTGCCACAATGCCTAAGGAATCTGATTGCTAACCAGAAAGTTGGTGGTTCAAACCCACAAGCTACTCCATGAAAGTATGACTGGGAAATCTACTCCTGTAAAGATTTACCTCCTTGAAAACTCAATGGATGTCACTACTAGTTGGAGTTGACTTGACGGCAGTGGGTTTGGTTTGCTTTTTGGTAACAACAAAATACTCGATGCTGGAAACACTGAAAGAAGATGGAAGTAGTATAGAGTTACTGTACCAAAAAGAATTGGTAGATCTTCAACAATTTCAGGAAGCAGGATATGATCGAGATCTAATGGAACTGAAGGAAGAAGTCCAAACTGCACTAAAGGCTTTGATGACTTTTTAAAAAAAAGCCTCTTGGAATTGACAGAATACCCATGGAGCTGTTTCCACAAACAGATGCAGCTCTGGAGGTGCTTACTTGCTTATGTTAAGAAATTTAGAAGACAACTACCTAGCCAACCGACAGGAAGAGATCCGTATTTGTGCTCATTCCAAAGAAAGGTGATCCAACAAATGTGGAAATTATACAAAAATATCATTAATATCACAAGCAAGTAAGATTTTGCTGACTATAACTAAAAAAAAAATAAAAATAAAAATAAACAGTTGCAACTGTATATTGGCAGGGAACTTCCAGAAATGAAAGCTGGACTCAGGAGAGGATGTTGAATAAGGGATATCATTGCTGCTGTGAGAGGGATCTTACCTGAAAGCAAATAATAACAGAAAAATATTTACCTGTGCTTTTATTGACTACGCAGAGGGATCTGATTGTGTGAATCATAACAAAGTATGGATAACATTGTGGAGAACGAGAATTCCAGAACACTTGATTGGGCTTGTGAGGAACCTGTACATACACCAAGAGGCTGTGATTTGAAAAGGACAAAGGAATATTGCATGGTTTTGAATCAAGAAGGGTGTGCCTCAGCATTATATCCTTTCAGCGTACTTATTTAATCTGTATGCTGAGCAAATGACCTGAGGAACTAGACTATATGGAAAGGCACAGTGCATCAGGATTGGCAGAAGAATCATTAACAACATGTGATAAGCAGATGGCATAACCTTGCTTGCTGAAAACGAAGATGAATGACTTGAGGCACTTACTCATGAAGATCAAAGACTATAGTCTTCAGCATGGATTACACCTCAATTTAAAGAAAACAGAAATCCTCACAACTGAACCAATAAGCAACATTTTCCTATGGAGACAAGATTGACATTGTCATGGATTTAATTTTACTTGGATTCACAATCAACACCTATGGAAGCAGCTGTTAAGAAATCAGACATCATATTTCACTGGGCAAATCTGCTGCAAAAGACCTTTTCAAAGTGTTAAAGAGCAAAGATGTCACTTAGAAAACTAAGGTTTGCCTGATCCAAGCCATAGTATTTTCAATTGCCTTATATGCATGTGAACAATTGATAAGGAAGAACACAGAAGAATTGATGCATTTGAATTCTATTGTTGGTGAAGAATACCGGAAACACCTTGGGCTGACAGAAGAACAAACAAATCTGCCTTGGAAGAAGTACATCAGGATTACTCCTTAAACTCAAGAATGGCCAGACTTTGTCTCACATACATTGGTCCTATTGTCATAAGATACCAGTCCCTGGAGAAGGATATCAACTTCTAAAGTTGAGGTTTAGCAAAAAAAGAGGAAGGTCCTCATCAATTTATATTGACAGTGTCTGTGACAATGGATTCAAGAGTAGCAAATTTTGTGAGGATGCACAGGACTTAGCAGTGTTTTGTTCTGTTTTATGTAGGGTTGCTAGGAGTTGGAGCTGACTCAATGGCACTGAACAGCAACAATAGATATTATCTGAGATAGAGTTTAAGTTATAGAAGATATTATTACCTTGATATGAATATTTGCCACAAAATTTCAATTATTGAGTTGAGCAACTAAAAGTTGGACTGAGGGAATGAACACAAAATAAATTAAGGGATTTGGAATGGACCAAAAGGAGAAGTGTGATAATAAAACAATTTACTAAATGAAATTGTTAGTACTGGAAATAGCCAAAAAAAAAAAAAACAAACCTTACTACCTTTGAGTAGATTCTGACTCACAGAGACAGCGACCCCTTCTTGGGTTTCCAAGATGGTATCTCTATGGAAGTAGATTTCCTAGTCTTCCTTCAAGGAAGTATCAGAAAGCAACAAATACCTCACCTAATATGATGGAACAAAGTTACATTTCTCCTAGGAGTATTAATCAACACATTTACAAATTCAGAGGAAACTTATAAATAGCCAATATTAATTTGCAAAATTAATGAAGGGAAGATGCAAGTAGGTGATATGAGTTAGTACAATGGAGTTAGTACATTTAATACAATGGAGTATTAAAAGGCAATGATCTACCAAGGAAAAAATAAGTTAGCATATTTCAGCTACGAAGTTGTGGTAGTTAAGGTTGTGTGTTAACTTGGCTGGGCCTGGTTGGGTGGTTGGGCAGCTGGTGGTTGTTATTCCCCAGGATGAGACTGGCAATCAACTTCATTGTGGGATCTACCACAAGCAGATGAGTAGCTGCTTTAGGGATGTGATCTGCTTCCCATATATAAGAAGCAGCATTGGGAATGGTCTCTAGCTTATGGCATGCTTGAACCCTACATGTAGCCATGTCATTGTTCAGCAGCCTGACGTGCTCTGCCGACCTTGGGACTTGAATTAATGGCCTACCATGTGGTTTGGTAATATCAGACTGTGCCTTTTTACTTGTCAACCTTGGGCTTGTCAGTCTCAGCAGCCAGTACCTGTCTGAGTGAAGAAAACCTCTAGCATCTGGGCTGAGAGCAGGAGGCAGAGCTGAAGCCCAAGGTTGAGGGGCTTTCACCCAGCCCCTAGAGCCTGACACTTTGAATTCAGTCTTAAAGCCTCCAAATTGTAAGAGAATAAACTCCTGTTTGTTAATGCCATCCCCTGTGGTATTTTCTGTTAGGGAAGCACAGAGGTAACCGAAACAGAAGTGTACAGAATGCTCCTACATTTGGAACAATTCTGAACAGGGAGGTAATTTGAGATAAGGAAATTTAAGTAAACAATATCAAAATGTCTGTAGAATCAGTTATCTAATTTTTGACAGGATCTAATGAACTGTTAAATATTCTAGAAGTTCTCTTAGAGTTCTATTTTATTTTGATTTTCCTATAGGCCAAACAGGAGCTCTGGTAGCATAGTGCATAAGGCACTTGACTGCTAACCAGAAGGCTGGCAGTTTAATCCCACCAGCCACTCCTCAGAAGGAAAGTTGGGCAATCCTACTTCCATAGTGATACTGCCTCAGAAACCCAAGGAGGGGTCGCTATGAGTTGGGGCCAACTCGACGGCGCATAACAACAACAATAACACCATTATATTCATCTATGATCTGCCTCCTGGTTTTTCTGAGGTTCTGCCAGTTTAGGGTCAGTTCTTATATATAGATGGTGTCTTTCTCATCTTTGTATTACAGGAGGAAAAAAAAAAAAAAAAAAACAACCAACAACCTCACTGCTGTTGAGTCAATTCTAACTCATAGCGACCTCTTCTTGGGTTTCCAAGGTGGTCTATCTACGGAGGTAGATTGCCCAGTCTTCCTTCTGAAGAGTGGCTGGTGGGTTTTAACCACCAGCCTTCTGGTTAGCAGTCTTAGGTTCTGTGCCATTAAAGTCCCATCTTCATATTATAAAGGGAGAATTTAGAGACAAGCGAGTATTTAAAAAAACATTTCTGGGGTGTTCAGATTTGGCAATTTTTGAATCCATGAGGTGTAATGATTAAGCATTCAGCTGCTAACCTCAAAGTTGGTGGTGAGAATACATCCAGGGGCTCCATGGAAGAACGACTTGGCAATAACCTCACATCAAGATTACAGCAAAGAAAAACCCATGCAATAGTTCTACTTTGTTCATATGGGGTTGCTATGAGTCAGAATCAAATCTATTGCACTGAACTGTGAGATACTGCTACTAAAATTTTTATGCCTAATCACAAATACATTCATGTAATAAATTTGAATAAAAGTTTTCTTGAAATTTAGAAAAGAAACCAAAACATTTCTCAGGTTATACTACCTTGTACTTGAACTTTCTTAGGATCGTTCATATATGTGGATTAGATTCTTCTTTTTTCTCCTTTTTTCATACCAACATTATGATAATAATACAAGCTTTGAAAATATAAAATGAAGAGACTTGAAAATATAAAACATTATTTAAATATTGTCCTGGCATACCAAATAATTTCATTCCATCACTCTTCTTAAGACCTGCTCCTGTATACACCACCAAGTGGCATTTTTCAGGGATGTTATTTTTTCTAAAACTTAACCAAAATTTTTTGTATTAATAATTGAAAATTATATGTTATTATGTTTTTTAATTATTTAAATAAAGAGCAAGATTGACCATCCTTTTGAGTGTTTTCAAATTGCATTTTTATTTGGTGAGTAGCCACTTAAATATAACTGCCCATTTATTTACTGGAAACTTGCTGGTGAAGACTAAGCAATATTAGGAGCAAGTTAGTGTCTAAAATTTTCCTAAATCGAACACATAAGACCACTGGTTTAAAATGTATCTTAAAGGATGAACAGCACAAAATGATAAAAAAGACATAACTAAATGCATCATGGAGAAAAAGGAGTACATAAAGGAATAAAAATTGTATGTCTTTTTATTGATGCTGGCTGTCATGTGATATGGTTCTCATGGAGTAGTAGTCAGTCTTCTTATATCTCACTTCCCTCATAGTGAATATCCCAAGTGAACAAAGTGGAAGCATTATGGATTTTTATGACTGAGATTTGGAAGTTATCTAGAATTCCTTGTATTGTTGAAGCAGATAAAAATTGATTGATATTTCAGGGAAGAGAGCACTGACCTCCATCTCTCAATGAGAGAAGTATCAAAGAAATTGTGGCCATTTTAAAATTGCCAAAAGTCTATTAAATTAATTTCTGCTTGACCTATCTACAATGGTTTGTTTCCTGAGTAAATCCTGGTAATTCAGAAATTGGTGCCATAACTTGGATGCTACTATAACAAAAGCCCTAAAATTGGTGGAGTTGGTTTAGCAAATAAGTGGCAAGGAAAAATGAAAAAATACAGAAGCTAGAGGAATGTGGAATCCTTTCATGCTATGGCAAGACAGTTGGTAAAATTGTCATTTATAAAAGCTTAGAAGGCAGAATCTTTTTAGGGGAATGTTTGAAAGAGAGTTTGTGCCGGCGATTATTAGTGACATATTTAGCAGAGTATTACAAGAAAGGGATTAACTCAACAAGAATTGGCTGGTTTTCAAGTGGAGATCAAAGGTAACAGAGGAAGTCCAGAGCTCAAGTACCTTACAAGATTGAAAAAGCTGACAGTTTTCTGAGAACAAAATATTAAGGAACAAGTTGTAAAATGTCTTAAATTATCAAAATTTGGAAATCTAGTAAGACTTCATTAAAGAAAGCAAATCAGCTATATGATAATGATCAGAATAAGGCTTTTTGTTTATTTGCTTGTTTTAATTTTCCCTATTCAATGCTATTGTTTCAGATAGTTCAGGAAAGTCACTTTGAGACTTTGAGAAAGGAAATGAGTTGAGAAAGTAATAAAATAGGCAAGCTTTAAGACACAGTCTAGGAAAATCTTTGGGTATAGTTACTGGAGACTGGAAACTAGTGGAAAAGAAACCACAAACCTAGATGAACAGGATTAATTAGTATTCAGTGATTTTTATAAAACCCATTATAATAAAGCCTTGGGACCAAATGTAACTATAAAATTTGTGTGGTTCCTAACAAAGACAAATATGTCTGATACTTAGGTAATAATGAACAAGAAAACACTTCCAAGAGGGAAAAACTAAGGGGTCTCAGAGAAAAAAAGCAGGTCCCCGCTCCCCGAGAAAGAAGATATAGTATGTAATTCAGAATCTTTTCCCATCTCAATGGCATGGGGACTTCACTGCACTTCCCAGCAGGATTTCAGACTTTGAGGACCAAGGTGGACTTGATCCAAACCACGATCTTTTCGATAACTGCATATGCATGTGAAAACTGGACAATTAAAAAGAAAGACAGAAGAAGAATTATGCTGTTTGCAAAGAACATTGAATATTCCACGGACTTCTTAGAAGAAGGAACCAATTAGCCTTAGAATAAATGCAACCACAACAATTCTTCTCCTTAGAAGCAAGGATGGTGAGATTTCACCTCTCAGACTCTGGACATGTCATAAGCCAAGATTAAGTGCTAGAAAAGGATATCATGTTGTTTGGATCATGTTTGGTAAAGTAGGGGGAAACCATTAATGTGATGGATTGACACAGAAGCCACAACATTGGACTCAAACATATCAATAGTCATGATGATGGCACAAGACCAGGAACTGTTTTATTCTGCTATGCTTAAGGTCTCCATGAGTTGGATCAAATTCAGTGGCAATAACAACAAGATGGGTCAATGGCTTCTTTGTGTCATTCATTCCCTTGTTTTCCAAAACAGGAGGTTTTATTTGAGTATTCCTTTCCTGCTCCAATGAGTACCACTGAGTATTTTAGGGATGAAGGTGGTGGTGGGCAATAGCATGGTGACATCATGGGAAGCCACATATAAACCCAATAGAAATGTGCCTCACTAACCAGACTAAATTCTGGTTAATAGAAAGAAGTCCAAGTGATGTAATCTATTTTAAAGTTTGACCCATGAAAAATTTCTGCAGAAACCATCGCACTTCATCTTTCTCAGTCTGCTGGTGGAATTTTAGGACAATGCTGAGGATGAATAAGAAGGCAAGACTAAATTAAGGAAGGACAACAGGGTGATCACACAGAAGACTATCTAACTGTAAAATTTTATAGCACTGGGATGTGAAATATAAATGTTTTATAATCTTAAGTTATTTAGCAAATTTTAAAAAAGGAACCAGTTTTACATCAAGAAATGCAGAAATTATTACAGAGGTGGAGAAGAATGACAAGTTTCAACTGAAACAGAGAACCTACAAAAACAAAATGATATTTTAAGGCTTTAAATTTTAACATCCAGACAGAGTTAGAAAACCAAGAAATCTTTATGAATATCCTAAAATAATTTCTCACCTCTTATAATCATAGGGGCAATATGCCCTATAATCCATTGCAAAATTGATCCTATAGGTAGCAAAATTATAACACAATTAAGTTCATTTACCTAGCTAGCTCTTGTATATTAGACAGTGATTGAGAAAAGGTGGTACTCTAAGAATTAGAATAGGAACAAATGAACAAGTTCAGATAATCTTGACCATTCATATTTCATTTAACCTCCCTTGCCAACAGAAGTAGCCTCCACTATCCCATTTGAAAATGTCAGCCACAGAGTTTGCAGACTCTTTAATAACATCACTTGCAAGGTGATGTTAATACCCCTCAAGACACTCACCAGTTTTCTTGACTTCCAAACCGTAACTAAGGGTGATAGTTCAGCTGAAGGAGTCTAGTACAATGTGTGACCTTGGAGAAGATAATTCTCAAACCTAAAAGATTGCAAATTTTTCTTATTTGCAAGATTTGAATATCAGAGAATTTATGTGGGAATGAATTGTTAGGGTGTTTGACCAAAGAAGAAAAAAGCATTTTATTGGACTGGGTTGAATTTTTTGATGGGTTTGTTTATCATAAATTTTGATTCAAGGTTTTAGGTCAAGGAAATATGAGTTAATCATAATAATTTCTTAGTTAATTAGAAATCATATTAATTTCTAAAACTTGGAATGAATGATCACTTACTTTAAATGAAGTTGAGATTCCGTAATTTCCTTGGTAAAATAAAAAGAAAGGAATCTGAGAACTGAATGGTATAGGAATGTTGGAGTGGAATTATCATATGCAACCCAATCACTTGCTCCCTCATATTCCATAGGAGATAAGAAGATACCGCTTTTACAAAATCATTGAAAAATATATTTGTAAGGGGGCACTAATATCTTTCAAAATCTCTGCAGTGACTTTTCTTAGCAAGCTGGGGATAATTGGTAGCAGCATGTGTCTCCACTGGAATAGAATACCAGAGGCTTGATGGGACACTGGAGAGCTTGTATTCAGCCAGATGAGAAAAATAAGGGTGGTTACCCAATTTCTGATAAACATAATGGTCTTACTGATAAGATACTTGATTATGCTGTCCTACAGTACAATATAAGGGGAATCTACTAAAACTTGACCTATATTATTGGAAAAACTTTTTAAAATATAGTTTAAGTGAACAAGGACCCAATTTAAAACTATTCTTAGACTTGTTTTCCATGTAACCCTTAAGGCTTCTGAGTTTGAGTGGATCCCACAGCAAGAAATGTTTCTACAGTTGGCCAGTAGAAGATTCCATGGTGCATAAAGTGTCAATGGAAGACAGAGATGTTGTATGAAACATCTGGCAAGCCCTAGTATGAGAATTATAGCATAGAAATCTAGAGTTTTGGCATAATGTCATGCACTTTGCAGATGTAATTAAGGTTGTCCATATGTTGAATTTGAAATAGGGATTATCCTGGATTAATCCAGTCAAATAAAATGAACCCTTTAAAAGCAGAATATTTTCTACAACTAACTTGAAGGAGGAAGCAGAGATGTGAAGCATGAAGAGGACTTTATGCTCTGTTGTTTACTTGAGGATTGGGAGGGCTTTGTGTCACGGAAATGGGGACCTCAGTCTTCTGGTTTTTAAGGAACAGTATTTTGCCAAAAATCTGTATGTTCTTGGAAGCAAATTCTTTCCCAAAGCCTCCAGAAAGGAACATAGTCCTATGGATACCTTGATTTAAACCTTGTGTGACCCATTCATGCAGTGACTTCTGACTTACAGACTGGTGTACTAACTATTGGTTGCTGTTTAAGCCAGTAAATTTGTAGTAATTTGTATGCAACATGTAAAACAAACACATTATCTCACTGATTGCCTAATATCAGACATATACAGCCACTCCTCGGAAGGAAGGTTGGGCAATCCTACTTCCGTAGTGATACTGCCTCGGAAATCCAAGGAGGGGTCGCTATGAGTCAGGGCCGACTCGACGGCAAACAACAACAACAACAACAACAGTCAAGCATATACAGTAGCACTTCATTAACAAGTCAAAGTAGTATATATAAGACTAAGTTTGAACAGGTATAAGTAAATAAAACCAAGTTATTTAATTCCAAAATACCAAGATATCTGGTACAGCTACATTACTACCTCTCTCTTTTAGTCCCACCTATGGCCCCATTTTCATGACACAAAGCCCTCTCCATCCTCAAGTGAGCAACAGAGCATAAAGTCCTCTTCATGTTTCACATCTCTGCTTCCTCCTCCAAGTTACTTGTAGAAAATGCTCTGCTTTTAAAGAGTTCATTTTATTTGGCAAAGCCCACTACATTAATCCAGGATAATTCCTATTTCAAATCACACACAATCATCCAACAAAGAAAAAACTACACTCTTGGGCCTTGTTTACAAATAGTGTCATGGGTTAACTTGGCAACAACCTGAAATAACAGCGTTATAGTCCTACTAAGCAGTGGCCATGAAAGATTGGTCAATAGGAAGAAGGAACATCATAGTAATTGGCTAAACACCTGTATGTTCACTTTGTGTTAAGAAGTGATATGGGTCTACATCTATTTATGGGCAAGGGCTAATTTGGCTGAGTGGCCAGGGACTGTGAAAAAACAAAATTGGAGAATTATTGTCAAAACAAGAATGGAGAAGAGATCTGTGAGTGGAATCTCAGAATGGAAACAGTATATCACCAGGGGGTATCTACTCAATAGAAGCTCACAGTATTCAAATAAGTAAGATGATCCATTTTGTGAATGCAAAGCAGCTTCTTTCTTAATTCACTCTTATGCTTGCTAAATGGGCTCAGTGTCAAAATATCCATGATGACAGCAACAGAGGTTATCTGTGACTTAAAACTATGCACACCACTTTACTAAGCCTGCTATGACTATTGCCATTGTTAAATGGTCAACCTGCCAACAATAAAGGCCAGGCTACTCCTGCGCTTCTTATTTGATACCATATCTTGGGGGAACCAGCCCATTTCAGATGAAAAATTGATTACATTTGATCTCTTCATTTTAGAAGAGGTAACAATTTGAAATAGACACTAGATTTGCCTTTCCTATCCATAATGCTGGGAGCTCTGGTGGTGTAGTGCTGGCAGCGAGGTTTTTTTTTTTTTTTTGGTTTATCCATAATGCTACTGCTTACATCATCATGGGTATAGTTACTGAATGTCCTGCTTATGTCATGTCTGACAGACCAAGTTAGGTTTTTAAAGGAAAAGGCAATGTGATTCATCTACAGAATTAATCCATAGGATACTAATTTTATCATTTACCAAAATCAGCCATTGTAGTAGAAAAATTATTTAATGGAACATTGCAATAACCTACTAAAGAAACATTAACAGTCTTGTTGGGTGATAACAAATTTCAATGTTGGGATACTTCCCAGAAGATGTCCCATATTGTCTACCCAATGACACCTGGCTTTCTCCTCCATGGGCTGGTAAACTTATTGCTATTTAATGCCAGTCTTGGGGCTCTGCTACTGCCATCTCTCATGCTGGTCTCACATGCTGGTCTCTCTGACAGTCTCTTAGCTCTGCTGCTGTTGTCTCTCATGCCACTTGCCGGGGTCTCTCTGCTGGTGTCTCAGGTCAAGGATGCACTCCACTCCTATTTCCACATTTGAGGTATCTGTCAGAGCAGCACTCCATTTCTCAGTACTATATTCTGTTCTTGTTACCTAGAGCCACTCTAACAGGAATATACTACAAATGGGATGCTTGAACAAACAGGAGTTTATTCTATTACAGTTTGGAGGCTTTAACTCTGAGTTCAAATTGCCAGGCTCCAGGGGTTGGGTGAAAGTCCCTCAACCTTGGGCTTCAGTTCTGCCTCCTGCTACTGGCCCACTGGAGCTAGAGGCTTTTCTTCACTCAGACAGTTACTGGCTGGTGAGACTGACAAGCCCATGGTAGACAAGTAAAAAGACACGGTCCCGATCTTACTAAATCACAGAGCAGGCCATTAATTCAAGTCCATTGAAAGTCCCAAGGTCAGCAGAGCATGCCAGGCTGCTGAACAATGATGTGGCAACATGCAGGGTTCAAGTGTGCCATAAGCTAGAGAACATTCCCCACGTTGTTAATTATATACAGGAAGCAGACCACATACCCAAAGCAGCTATTCAGCTGCTCCAATAGATTCCACCATGCAGTTAATTACCAATCTCACTATGGGGAATAACTACATTCAGCTACCCAGCCACTCCACCAGGCTCAGCCAAATTGACACACAAACTTAACCACCACACAAATATTCTGAATCAGTGACTGATGTGCATAAGATTGGAGGTATCCTGTGTCACTAATAAATCACTCAAAAATATTTTGCTCTTTATTTCCATACCTTGGACTCAGCTGGTTTAAATGCAAACAGGCATGCTTCTATCAGAAGACACAACCATGGTTCACTGAACCATAAGTTGTGACTGACACTTAGCCACTTCTGTATTCTCATGTCATTGAACCAATAGTCAAGAAAGGAGTGAATGTACTAGCTAAGGTGATTTTATTTGATTATAAAAATAAAACATGGTTAATTTTTGGAGTAAGATGGCTGAAGTATAGGATACAAAATTAAATTTGAATTTTAGGTAAATAATAAATGCAATATTTGGAATATATATTAACTAATTAATTTATATATTTTGAATTTAAATGTGAATGTCTTGCATTTTTATATTCTAAATCTGTCAATTCTAATTGAGGGTATGGTGATATGTTTCTGGAATCCAGTAATTCTATTCTCAAGTAATATTGATTTTTCCTTTTGCAGCCATTGTAGTTCATATCTTCATCAAATACAAACTTTCTGCAGTCATAACTGGTTTTCTTGCTGTTGTTTTTTCCTCTCTAGTCAATCCTGTGTACTGAGAATATAAAAGTCAACCCAAAACAGCTTAAACACTGTGATTTTCCTCTCCGCTAAAAGCATGAAGTATTCTTCTTTCTTGCAGAGATAAAGTTCAAGCCCCTAAGCATCAAATTCAAAACCTTTCATGCTTTATGCTTTTCTCTCACAACATTCCTAAGTGAAACCCTTAATCAAGTCAGATGTTTTCTTCACTGATGCATGGATCCTCCCATGAATCTATCTAAATCTAAGACTGAGTTAAGAGTCCCCATCTTTTGCTAAAATTTTAGTTATCATTATAACAATAAAAGGTCACTCTTTCTGAAATAATGCAATAGGAGAATGTACATTTTTACTTATCTTTCTTGTATAGTTCCAAAAATTTATAGTAATCTCTTTGATTTGAATCATATTCAAT
>NW_006921740.1:7924338-7961337 GCF_000298275.1 Orycteropus afer afer
GACTGCTAACCAGAAGTCTGGCTTTTCAAACCCACCAGCCACTCCTCAGAAGGAAGGTTGGGCAATCTACTTCTGTAGTGATACCACCTCAGAAACTCAAGGAGGGGTCACTATGAGTCTGGTCTGACTCAATGGCACATAACAACAACAACACACACACACACACATATATATACACACATATACATATATATATATAACTCAGTTCGTCATTCAATGTACTGAAAACAACTTATATGTACATTCATTTACCATATCTGTTTTTCAGATAAAAAAATTGAGGAACAAAGAAATTAAGGAACTTAGCAAAGTCACACAAGTGTAAAAGGCAGAGTTGGAATTCAAACCCAAGCAGTCTGACTCCAGAGTCTATACTTCTAATCTCTTATTATACTGTCTATATAAGAATTGCATGTTTCTTGTTGAAAAATATTGAAACAATAAAATTAAATTACATTCCCCTTTGGTTTGCAAATTTTTGAAGTCCAGTTACACAACAAAAGATAGCTATTATAGTCAGTGTAGTGCATATTTCTTCAGACTTTTTTTGTGTGTATTTACATGATTATGAATATCAATCTGTAGAACATAAATATTATTGTTTGAATATTTTGACATATATATAAATATATATAATAACATTTCACTGAACATCATTATATATACATCTTTTGGAATATGTTTCTTTAGGGTAGATCCAGAGCAAATGAATATTTAATTTCTAGAGATTGAACTGCAAAGTGCATATACCTATCCTAACTCTCAAAGGCCATTGCCTCAGTTATCTAATGCTGCCATAAGAGAAATACTATCGATGTGTCCTTGAAGAACATAATTTTCTCAGGGTTCTGGAGGCTAAAAGTACAAATCAGAATCTTGGCCATACTGATTCATTCTGTGAGCCTGTCTTAATTTCTGGTGTCTACCAGCCTTCTTTAGTATTCTTGGCATTCTTTGGTGTCTAGATTCCCCTGTGTCTGTGTGTCTGTGCATATTCTGGTCCTTCTACAACTCAAAAGTGATTAGGTTTAACATTTGGCCTACACTAGTATGACTTCATTAATATAACAAACAAAAAACCCCATTTTCAAACAGGATCACATCCACAGGAGCAAAGGCCAAAAATGTAACACATCTCTATTTGGGAACACAATTTAATCAGAAACATGGTTATATGATAGTATTTATTCATTACATCTTTGTTAATAATTAATATTATCAAACATCTAATTTTTATAAGTAAGAATTTTTAATTCATTGCTTTTATTTTCCCAAATGCTAGTAAAGTTGAACATGTTTTCAAACAGAGTTGACTACCTTCATATTCATCTACAATTTCTAGTTCATATTCTTTGTTTCTAAATTAGTTAAAAATGTTACAAAAATAAAAGGGAAGTACAAGATAAGCATTTTTGAAACTGAAAGAACTGAAGAGAAAATTTAAGTCTCCAGTGCAATACTTGAAGATTATAGAGACCAAAAATCTAATGACTTAGGAAGCATCAAAAGAAGTTGGATGTAATATACAGAGTCTCTATACCAAAAAGAATTGGTTGTTATGCAAACATTTCAGGAGATAGAATATTATTAAGAACCACTAGTACCGACAGAAGATGTTCAAGCTGCATTGAAGGTTTTGGCAAAAAACAAGTCTTCAGGAATTCATGGAATACCATTTGAGATGCTTCAACAAATGCATGCAACACTGGGAATGCTTACTCAGCTGTATTAAGAAATTTGGAAGAGAGTGAGCTGGCCAACAGACTGAAAAATATTTATGCTTGCCCTCATTCCAAAGATGACTATCAAATGGAATGTAAAAGTTGAACAATATCATTCATATCATATGGTAGGAAAAATTTGTGGAAGATCATTTTAAAAAATTACTGCACTTGTACTTGATGTGGAACTGTCAGAAGTTCAAGCTAAATTCAGAAGATGATTTAGAATGAGAGATATCATTGCTGATGTCAGATGGTCCTTGGCCAAAAGTAGAGAATACTAGAAAGATGTTTACCTGTGTTTTATTGACTACATGAAGACATCTGAGTGTGTATCATAACAACATATGGATAACATTATGAAGGATGGGAATTCCAGAACACTTAATTATGCTCATAAGAAACCTGTACATGAATCAAGGTATATTCATTTTAATAGAACACAGTGTCACTATGTGGTTCACAATTGAAAAAAGATATATATCAGGGTTGTATCCTTTCACCTTACTTATTTGAATTGTATGCTGAACAAAGAATCTGAGAAGCTGGACTGTATGAAGAAGAATGTGGCATCAGAATTGGAGGGAGAATAGTTAAAAACCCATGATATGCAGATGGCACAACCTTGCTTTTTGAAAGTGAAGATGACTTGAAGCATTTACTGATGAAAGACTACAGCCTTCAGTACTGATTATACCTCAAAATAAAGAAAACAAAAATCCTCACAACTGAATCAATAAACATCATGACAAATGGAGAAAAGTTAGAAGTTGTCAAAGATTTCATTTTATGTGAATCTACAATCAACACCCATAGAAGCAGCAGTCCAGAAATCTGATGATATATTGCACTGGGAAATCTGCTGTCTGCTGTAAAAGACTTCTATAATATGTTTAAGAGCAAAGATGTTGTTTTGATGACTAAGATCTGACCCAAGCCATGGTTTTCTCAGTTCCTGCATATGCATGCAAATGAAAAAGAAAACCCAAAAAATTGACACATTCAAATTGTGGTGTTAGTGAAGAATATTGAATATATTGTCTTTGCAGGAAGAAGGAACAATTCAGCCTTAGAAGAAATACGACTAGAGTACCTTTTAGAAATGAGGGTGGCAAGCCTTTCTCTTGCTTACTTTGGGCAAGTCATCAGGAAAGGCTAATTATTGGAAAAGGACATCATGTTTGGTAAATAGAGGGTCAGTGAAAATGAGGGAAACGCTTAATGAGATGGATTGTAACAAGAGAGAAAGTAATCAGCTCAAACATAGCAATAACCATGAAGGCATGGCAAGACGTAGCAACATTTCTTTCTGTTATGCATAAGGTTGCTGTGAGTTAGAGCTAACTTGATGGCATCAAATAGCAATTTCTCATCTATTTATACTAAATTTTTTTTACCTTTCTCTTACTGACTTTATGGTTTTTATATATACTAAGTTTGTCTAACACAAACACTGTAAATGATTTTTCTGTAATTTATTTAAATTTTAATTCTGTTTATCACATTTTCTGGTTATTTATAGTATCTTTCCCTTCCAAATATTTTTCTATATTTAAATTTGATACATCCCACCTCTTATGGTCCATGTTATGAAGAATACTTGGAGAGATCTTTTTAAAATCATGTTTCTTCTCTTCTTGGAATATTTGGGAGTCTTGCAAGGCAAGTACTTTATTATGACTGTTAGTGACCTACAGTCTTTTCTTTTTCTGGACTTCTCCACAACAACATATTATACTATTCTTCTCCTCAATCTCTCTTCTCTAACTAAGGAACCTCTTCGCTTGTCCCTGAACATGATTTCTTTCCAAAATCAATTGCTTTTCATTTGCTGTTCCCTCAGTGTGGAATGTTCTCCCTCTCATCTTACCTGGTGAATTTCTTTCCATCCTTTATATCTCACAACTCCAGTGTCACACCACTCCTCACCACTTCCCACAAGAAGGTGCCTTATCCTCAAAGAAGCTGCTATTCTTTAACCACTCTGGATCACAGAACTCTACTTACTTCATAACGTGTGTCAGTAATGATTAGGTAAGGAAAACAAATTATTTAATATAAGAAGGAAGGGCTTTAATTTAGGGGATTATGTACAAATATTGGAAAGGAAAGGAATGAAGGAATGTCATTGTTCATCTGGGAAGTCAGGAACTGCAGATTATCAACCTCGATCACCACAGGTACCTCCAATCCTCAAGTAATCCTTAGAATCCATTGGAAGCTATTGTGAAATCTCACATCTGCTGAAACACATACATCTGTCCATCACTATTAGAAAAAATGATATTACAGCTTTGGCTTCCCTTCCTCATTCTAAATCTTTCAACATATCTATTGTTGACAAAATGTAACCTAAACTTCTTGTCCTATCCAAACCTTTTGTTGATTGGGAAACATAGACAAAATGGCATTGAGTTCCCAATAGACAATAAGTCCATTAAACGTTTGGTTACTATACATCTATACACAAGCTTCTACTAATATTTAATTTCCAAAATAATGGTAACAACATCATGCAAAAACCTAAGGTATGGAAAGTATCTGATTGTAAAGATACTCTGATCATTAAGTGGATAAATATCCCATCTGTATTTCTATTGATAACTATCCAGGTTTCATCCTTTTCTGATTCAATCATAATCTGTCATAGGTATACTACCTATTAATAACTAAATTGTATGTTTGAGTGCCACAGGCATACCTTATATATAATAATGAGCAAAGGGTAAAGGATGAAAAAACAGAAAGTGATTAATATATACAATTGCATGCATAGCAAAGCAAAACAATATTAAGCCTGGGCACTAAAATTCTAATTTTCACAATTGGGAGGAGAATATTGTAGATCGCCATATCCTTCTTCTTTCTCTATCATTCCATGTTCCCTTCAAATCCAGTTGTTTTGGGGTAAGGTGATACAAACCTTTAATTTGAAGCATGTGAGCCATTAATGATGATACAAATGAAGAATTGGTCTAGTCTTCCATTAACTTTTAACAATGGACCTGGAAATACAAAGAGAAATTCACAAAGGGATATTATTACTAATTAGCATGGAGTATAAAAGACTTTGAATTCAGCATTTAAGGGTTTGAACTTTATAGCACAGAAGAATCCTTGATGTTATCAGAGAAAGGGAAGGACATGGTATGCTAGATATTTTAGGTTGATTTTTCTATTCTTGGTATAGAGTATAGACTATAGAGGGAAAAGGAGAGAAATGAGGCCAGTATGGTTATTGCAATAGTTCATTTGTGATGGAGAATTTTTTGATAGTTAGAGATAGAGAAAAGTAAGAGTACTTGAGATTTGATGTAATATGAAATCTAAGGGGGAAGGAAGAGACTAACATTATAATGAGCTTTTGAGTGTATGTCTAGTGGTTGGAAATAAGCATTAAGGCCAACATACTAGCTTTTAATGGGATTTTAAGTACACCAGTGAAAAGATCTCAAAGGCATAGTCAACTATCAAAATGAGTTTGTTTTTTTGTTTTTTTTTTTTTAATCTTCCTACTTCTTCTCTATGGTTACTATTTCTCTCATTATCAGAGTTTTTTAAAGCAGATTACTGAAGCAGATGATTTCTTTTCAGGACAAGAGGAGAAATATTAACTAAAAGAGGTAAAATATTTTTTAAAATTTGTTTTCCTTTTAATTAAGAATTTGATAATTTGGCAAAGAGATTTATAGAAAAGAATTATAGAAATAATTGATTGAAATTAGAAAACTAGATTATCTAAGAATAGGAAGTTAAACCTTTTTGCTTTCAATATTTAAGGTGTAAAAACGTTGTTATTGTCATATTAAGGATGTTAATGATGAATTACTTTTGAAAAGAGTGTACTTTAAGGCATAAATTAGACATTGTTCCCAACTGAATTTTTATTTGACTGAGAAATACATCAGTTAGGGTTCAGTCACAGAATCAGAACCATTATGATCAGTACAGAGTTGCTTATTGTACCATTAAGACTATCAAAATTTTGAGAGCTAGTAAGGAATCTATGGAGTACCTCCTCAGAAGGAACGTTGGGCAATCTACTTCTGTAGAGATACTGCCTCAGAAACCCAAGGAGGGGTTGGTATGAGTCAGGTCCGACTCAAAGGCACATAGCAACAACAACATCAGTGCTGCTCTAACAGAAAATACCACAAATGGGATGGCTTTTGCAAACAAGGATTTATTCTTTTACAGTTTAGGAGGCTGGACATCTGAGTTCAAAGTCCCAGCTCTAAGGGCTGGGTAAAAGCCCCTCGACCTTGGTGTCAGCTCTACCTCTTGCTCCTGGCCCACTGAATCTGGAGGCAACTCTTCACTCAAGCACCTTCTGACTGCTGAGGCTGACAAACCTAGTGTTGACAAGTACAATGGCACAGTCCCAAAATTATCAAACCACACTGCAGGCCACTAGTTCATGTCCAGAAACAATCTTAAGATCAGCAGGAAACATGGCAGGTTGCTGAATGAAGACTCAGAAACATGAAGGGCTCAAGTATGCAAAAGAGCTCAGAGACCTTTCTCAAAGCTGTCTTCTTATATACTGGAAGCAGCCTACATCCCTAAGGCAGTTATCCAGCTGCTTCCGTAGATTCCACCATGGAGCTGATTACCTGTCTCATCATGGGGAATAACTACATCCTGTTATTCAGCCACTCAAAACCAGGCCCAGCCAAGTTGACACTCAACTTAACTACCATGATGGTGCAAAATCTTAGCATGCTCAGATGCTACTCAAACACGATTCCACCAAGAGCCATCATGGAAGAAAGACCTTGTGATCTGAAAGATCAACCAATGAAAACACTACATAACATAGTTCTATTCTGACACACACGGGATCACCATGAGTTGGAGTCTTCTCAATGATGTGATGAACCACAATAAAATATGAGCTTGTAGAGAGTTGTAGCTCTCAGCAATGAAATTATACTACTAAATGGAGAGATCATACACTTTTATTTACTTACATGGTTATTGGGATGCACATGAATGGGATAAGATGCACTGTGAAGTCAGTCTCCCTTAGGTCCCATTGCAGAGTGAGCTGATACAGGAAATCTCTTCTGCACACATAAATCTCCAAGATTACATTGCAAGTGAAAGACCGCGAGGCAAAAGGCTCAATGGGTTTTATACCTTAGAGTGTATGGAAACAGGGAAGAGGCTTTTGTTCATTTGCAGCCTGCCTTTCATTCCTGTTGCCAACCTTTATTCAAATTCAGACAGAATGGTATTCCTAGGACCATGGCTTCCAGACCTGGGGGTGTGGGATAGATCCCCTGCTAGCTACAAGATTAAATACTTTAGTACAATTAAGTAGTCACCAGTAATCATAAAGACAAATAAATCACTGTGGGTTCAGAACAAGAAGAAAGATTTCTTTGACAAGGACTAGAAGAGAGATACCCAATTACTAGCCTTTCTCTCAGAGAATACTCTGAGCATAAAGCCTCAGTTTACCCAAACTGGATGAGCATTGTAAATGTAGACTGCCCCCCTAGCAGATGGCAACTGGTATAGGTAAAGAATCTATGAAAGGCTATTGTCTCTGTGACTGGAGGTGGGTCTGAAATTGCTGGTAGGTTAGCAGGGCTTAGTGTAATGTTGGGCAGAAGAGTGTAAAGTGGAATCTATGAAGACCAGCTTGAGGCCACATCTGTCTCTCATCACTTCCAAACTTGGGCTACCTTCAAGAGAACCTTGAGTTCTTTACCACAGAGCTTCACGCATGCCTGGTCCAGAGCTCACAGAAGTTGTTGGAGGAGGTCAGACAAGAATGGAAGGATCTGCTCCCTCACACTCACAGTAAGCCATCAGATCAGCAACGTAAAGTGGCGGCTGGTGTGACACTCAGAACTCTATACTGATTTTCAGAGAATAATGGTTGTTTCTTCATTTCCACCTTCCAATATTTCATGATATGCACACAAATACAGCATTTGGGGGGCATCACAGTAATGCTGTGCATCTGTAACATGCTTATACACTCCACAGTAGATTCACTGCCTTTTCCTTATTGTGAATTATACATTGCCTCTGCCTCATTCAAAATTCTGTTCAGTAAGATACAAGTGTCAACCTGATGTAACCTACAATGACTTCATCCTCTTTCATACCTTACCCTAAAGATACCTAATTATCTCTGAGTTCCGCAACTGGTCTATCAGTTTGTTGCACTGTGGTGCCTGGCATGTTGTTATGAAGGTGGAGTCTATGCCATCAGTATTTCAAATACTTTCAGGTCACCCATAATGGACAGGTTTCAGTGGAGATTCCAGACTAAGAGAACATAGGAAGGATGGGGCCATCCCCTTCTGAAAACATTGACCAGTGAAAACCTTTAGAACAAGATTGAAACACTGTAGGATATATTACTGGAAAACTATGAAAAACCCTGAAACATTGTCTGATGTAGTGCAAGAAATGAGCTGCTCAGGTTGGAAGGCACTCAAAATATGACTGGGGAAAATCTGTCTCCTAAAAGAAGAGTTGACCTTAATGACAAAGATGCAGTAAAGCTTTGCCTCCATTTGCTGGGATATGACTCAAAGTGGGAAGAAAGAGCTGCAAACATCCATAAATAATTGGAATGTGGAAAGTATGAAGTATCAATCTAGGAAAATAAGGAGTTGTCAAAAGTGAAATGGAACGCATAAAGATCCATATCCTAGGTATAAGTGAGTTGAAATGGACTGATTTTGGCCATTTTCAATAAAATGATCATATGGTCTACTATGCTGGGAATGACAAATTGAAGAGGAATGGTATTACATGAATTATCAAAAAGAATGTTTCAATGTCTATCCTGAAGTACAATGCTGTCACTAATAGGATAATATCCATATACCTACAAGGAAGACCAGTTATACTACTCTTACTCAAATTTATGCACCAACCACTACATGGGATTCAGATTGACTACATCTATGGAAAAAAGTGATTGGAAAATCAATATCTTCATCAAAAACAAGGTCAGGAGTTGACTGTGGAACATCAACTTCTCATATGCAAGTTTAAGCTGAAACACAAGAAAATTAAAACAAGTCTACGTGAACCAAAATACGACCTTGATTGTATCTCACCTGAATTCAGAGACCATCTGAAGAATATATTTGATGTACTGAACACAAATGACCAAAAACCAGATGAGTTGAGGGATGACACCAAGAACATCTTATATGAAGAAAGCAAACAGACGTTAGAAAGAAAGGAAAGGAAGAAAAGACCAAAATGGATGTCAGAAGAGACTCTGAAACTTGCTCTTTAATAGAGAATAGCTGAAGCAAATAGAGGAAATGACAAGATAAAAGAACTGAGCAGAAGATTTCAAGGAGCAGCTCATAAAAACTAAGTTAATTATTATAATGAAATGTGCAAAGACCTGGAGTAGAAAACCAAAATGGAAGAATGTGCTCAGTGTTTCTCAAACTGAAAGAACTGAAGGAACAAAAAAAAAAAAAAAAAAAAAAAAAAAAAATCAAGCCTCTATTTGCAATATTCGGAAGCAAGACTGGGCAATCTACTACCATAGATAAACAGCCTCAGGAACCCAAGGAGGGGTCATTATGAATTAGATCTGACTCAAGAGCAGTGAGTATGGTTTTTGTGGGAATTTACAATATAGAAAGATTTTATAGGTAAATGATACAGGAAACATCAAAAGAAGATGGAAGGGATACATAAAGCCACTGTACAAAAAAGATTTAGTTGATATTCAAACTTTCAAGAGATGGTATATGATCAAGAACCAATGGTATTTAAGGAGGAAGTCAAAGCTACACTGAAAGAATTGGCAAAAAAAAAAAAAAAAAAAAGTCCCCAGGAATTGCCAGAACAGCCACTGAGGTGTTTCATCCAATGGACACAGCACTTCAGGTGCTTACTTGTGTATGACAAGAAATTTGGAAGACAGTTACCCAGTCAACTGACTGGAAGAGGTCCATATTTATGCCCATTCCAGAGAAAGGTGATACAACAGAATGTGGAAATTATTGAACAATATCACTAATATCACATGTAAATACAATACTGCTGAAGATAATGCAAAAAAGGTTGCAGCCGCATAATGATAGGGAACTTCCAGAAATTCCAGCTGGATTCAGAAGAGGATGTGGAATGAGGGATATCATTGATGATGTCAGATCAATCTTGGCTGAAAGCAAAGAATACCAGAAAGATGTTTACTTTTGTTTTATTGACTATGCAAAGGCATTTGACTGTGTGGAAAGTAATAAATTTTGGATAACATTGTGAATTATAGGAATTCCAGAACACTTAATTGTGTTCATGAAGAAGCTGTACATAGACCAGGAGGCTGTCATTCAAACAGAACAAAGAGATAATGCATAGTTTAAAATCAGGAGGGGTGTGCATCTTGATTGTATCCTTCCACCATACCTATTCAATCTGTATGTTGAGCAAATAATCTGAGAAGCTGGACTATATGAAGAAAAATGTAGTGTCAGAATTGGAGGAAGAATCATTGACAAGCTGTGATTTGCAGATGATATGAGCTTACTTACTGAAAGTGACGATGACTTGAAGCAATTACTGATAAAGATTAAAGACAACAGTCTTCAGTATCGATTACACTTCAACACAAAGAAAATGAAAATCCTTACAACTGGACCAATAAGCAAAATCGTGATAAATGGAGAAAAGACTGATGGTGTCAATGATTTTATATTACTTGGATCCACCATAAACATCCATGAAAGCAGCAGTCAAGAAATCAGATATATTGGGCAAATCTGCTGCAAAAGATCCCTTTAAAGTGTCGAAGAGCAAAGATGTCCCTTTAAAGACTAAGGTATGCCTAACCCAGGCCATGGTATTTTCATTTGCCTCATATGCATGTGCATGTGAAAGGTGGACAATGAATAAGGAAGACTGAAGAAGAATTGATGGCTTTGAATTGTGTCGCTGGTGAAAAATACTGAAAATACCATGAACTGCCAGAGAAATGAACAAATTTGTCCTTGAAGAAGTCAGCTGGAACGCTCCTTAGAAATGAGAATGGCCAGACTTCTTCTCACCTACTTTGGCCATGTTGTCAGAAGGGCCCATTCCCTGGAGAAGGATATCATGCTTGGTAAAGAGGAGGGTAAGCAAAAAAGGGGAAGGTCCTCAATGAGGTAGATTGATGCAGTGGCTGTGATGATGGGCTCAATTATAGCAAGCATTGTGGGCATGGCACATGACTAGGCTGTGTTTTGTTCTGTTGTACATAGGGTCACTTTGAGTTGGAGGTAACTTGATGGCACCTAACAACATCTCTGAGCTGATACCTTAACGTGCCTCTCCTATTTCCATCCCCATCTCCTCCTAACCCTTGCTCCTCCCAGTCATAAACCCCTAACTATTCTGAGAAGCTTTCTGGTTTCTCAACACTTACAAGAAAGTCGGTTGCCCCTCACTCTTATAGCTTCAAATGATGATAATCAAAAAGCCCATAAAGTATTTGCCAGTAGTTAGTTGTCTTTGATTGTAACCCAACTCATCTTGACCTCATGGGTGTCAGAACAGAACTGTGGTTCATAGGATTTTCTTTTATTTGTTTACTTTTTATATTGATTTGGTTGGAAGTTTACAGAGCACATTCACTTTTCATTCAACTCTTCATACACAGTTTGTTACATGACATTGATTGCAATCCCCACAATGTGAGAGCTCTGTTCCTGTTTTATCTCTGTGGTTACCTTTTCCCTGAGTTCTTCTTTCCTATGCATTCCTGCCTTCTGAGCTTTATCCACGCTTATATGCTGCTCTTGAGATCTTCATGATCGATTAGTCTAAAGAGTATGTATTCTCCTGGTATAATTGTTCATCTTGTAGGGCTGTCTATTTTTTGGCTAAAAGTTGCACTACAGGAGTGACTTCCATTCCAGGCCTGTGGCATGACTAAGGGCCGCAGTCTAGGAGGTTTCACCAGTCTCTATCAGACTAGTAAACCTGGTCTTTTCATGATTTTATGTCTTGTTCCACATATTTCTCTCACTCAATCAGTATCTCCAGTTTTTATCCCTTTCTGAGTGTCCAGCAGTGAAATTCAGACACCATCTCATTCTTCTTGTCTCAGGGACTTGTAGTTTGAGGTTATCATGGTCCACCAGTCCCTTGGAATAATTTTTTCCATGTGTCCTTTATTTTCTTCACTCTTCTTTGCCTAATGAGGAGAGGCCAACAGTTGTACCTCAGATGTCCAGTTGCAAGCTTTTAAGACTCCACTGTCTACTTACTCAATTATGATGTAGAACAGCATATTTGTGTATTATGTTATGACAGTTGAGCTTGATATCCCCTGTGACTATGATTCTGAGACCACAGGATCAATGACTCATTCTCTCAAGGTGTTTGGTTGTGGCTAAGCAGTAATCATAACTTCACCCCCGATAACTCTATTGTACATATGGACATTTTTATAGCACATACAAATATGTATGTAGAGATATCATCTGCCAGACCTAAAAAAGATCATGAGTATAGTCTCTTTTGCCTACCATACCAGTGCATCTTTTCTGTCTTCCCAAGTACCCCTTGTAGGTTAATGTTTGTTATTACTGATAATACAATATTGTGTATGTAATAGTGTTTACCTTTGTAGTCTGTACCTCTTGTGCACCGCTCTGTGTATTTCTTTCCTTAGTAACATTGTACTAGTCATCTTCTTTTGGTATATTGCCTTTCCCTTCACCCAAATTAATATGTCTCTTACCAGGCTAGCTATTTTCCCTCCCCATTTATCCCTGGTAACCATTAAAGAATGTTTCTTTCCATGTGTAAACATTTCCATGACATTTTATGATAGTGAACTCATACAATATTTGTCTTTCAGGAGCTCTGGTGACATAGTGCCTAAGGTGTTTGACTGCTAACCATAAGGCTGGTGGTTCAAACCCACCAATACCACTCCTTGGAAAGAAGATTGGGTAATCTACTTCTGTGAAGATACCATCTCAGAAACCCAAGGAGGGGTTGCTATGAGTTGGAAATTACTCAACAGCAGTGGCTGTTTTGGCTGTGATCAACATCTCACTGAGCAAAATGTGCTCCAAGTTCATTCACATAATGAGATGTTTCATGATTCTTCATTATGCTTTAATGTTGCATAGTGTTCCATTGTATGTATGTATCATAATTTGATTATCTATACATTCATTGATGGGGAGCTCTGGTAACATAGTGCCTAAGGCATTTGCTTGCTAACCAGAAGGCTGGTGGTTCAAACTCACCAGCCATTCCTCAGAAGGAAGATGGGGCAACCTACTTCCGTAGTCATACTGCCTCAGAAACCCAAGGAGGGGTCGCTATGAGTCGGGTCCGACTCGATGGCACATAACAACAATGCATTCATTGATAGGCATTTAGATTGTTTCCATTTCTTTGCTATTGTGAATAGTGCAATGTGCATATATCTAGTAGTGTCCTGGTTTGCACTTCTTTATGATATATATTTAACAGTGAGATTCTTGGTTAAAATTGTATTTCTATTTCCAGATTTTTAAGGAAATGCCATACCAATTTCCACATTGGTTGTATCATTTTACAGTCTCATCAACAGTGTGTGATGGTTCCAATCTCTCAACACCCTTGACAGTATTTATTGCTTTCTGACTTGTAGAATTTTGCTATTATTGCTGGGGTGAGATGATATCTCACTGTTGTTTTGTTTTGCATCTCTCTAATGGCTAAGGGAGCTCTGGTAGCATAGTGGCTAAGACACTTGCCTGCTAACCAGACGGCTGGCAGTTCAAACCCACCAGCCACTCCTCAGAAGGAAGCTTGGGCAATCCTACTTCCGTAGTGATACTGCCTCGGAAACCCAAGGAGTCATCACTATGAGTTGGGTCCGACTTGATAGCATGTAACAACGACAACAACAACAATGGCTAATGAATGTGAACATTTTTTCAGGTGTTTGTTTGCCTTCTTTTGGTAAAGTGTCTGTTCATGTCCTCTGCTCTTTTATGAACTGGATTGTTTGCCTTTTTGATGTTGAGGTGTTGAAGTTTTCTATAAATTTTAGAAATAATCCCTTCCATAATATGTTGTTGCCAAATATTTTTTCCCAATCTGTAGGTACTCTTGTTACTCTTTTGAAGAAGTCTTTTGATTCACATAAAAATTTAAGTTTTAGAAGGTCTCATTCACCTAGTTTATCATCTGCTGTATGTTTGAGAGTCTATTTATGCCATAAATTAGGGCCCTTAATCCTCCCCCCCCCCTTTTTATTGATTATCTTTAAATTTTAGGTTTTACATTTAGGTTGTATCATTTTACATAAAATTAGAAATCAACAATAGGAAGATCAATGGGAAAAGAGTAAACACATGGAAACTGAATAACACCGTCCTTGAAAAAGATTGGGTAATAGAGAATTAAAAAATGAAATTAAAACATTCCTTTAATCAAATGAGAATGGAAACACAACATACCAAAATATTTAGGATACAGTAAAAGCAGTGATCAGAAGCCAATTTATAGCAATAAATATAAACATCAAAAAAGAAGAAAGAGCCAAGTTCAATACCTTAATCCGACCTATTTTGAGTTAGTTTTCTTATATAATATAAGATGTGGATTTCATTTTAATTTTCTTCAAATGGATATCCAGTTTTTCAGGCATCATTTGTTAAAGAGAATGTGTCTTCCCCATTTAGTGGGTTATGACCCTTTATCAAAGATCAATTGTCCATAGGTAGATGGATCTATTTCTGGGTTTTCGATTCTGTTCTACTGGTCTATGTGTCTTTCATTGTAGCAATACCAGTACTTTATAGATTTGAGATTGGGGAATGTAAAACCTCTTGCTTTTTTCTTCTTGACTATTGCTTTGCTTATCCTATGTTTCTTTCCTTTCCATATAAAATTGCCAATTGGTTTTTCCATGTCCTTAAAGAATGTTGATGGAAACTGGGAAGGGATTGCATTAAATGTATAGATTGGTTTGAGTAACATTGACATTTTCACAACATTCAGTCTTGCTATCCATGAGCATGCTATGTACTTCCATTTATAGAGGCCTGTTACAGTTTCTTGTAGTAGTGTTTTGCAGTATTCTTTTTAAAGGTGTTTTGCACATCTAGTAAAATTTATTCTTATTTATATTTTTGGTAACTTTTGTAAATCATCTGTCATTTTGTGTGTTATTATGGTGACTTGTGTTTTGCTGAGAAGCTGAAGGCTATGACACTGGCATTTCAAATACCAGCAGGGCCACTCACGATGGACTGGTTTCAGCAGAGCTTCCAGACTGAGAGAGACTGGGCAGGCTATTTACTTCTGAAAAATTGGCCACTGAAAACCTTATAAATAGCACTGAAACAATGTCATATATAGTTCTGAAAGATGAACCCCTCAGGTTAGAAGACTCTCAAAATATGACTGGGGAAAAGCTGTCTCCTCAAAGTAGAGTCATCTGTAATAATGTGAATGGAGTGAAGCTCATTTGCTATGGGGCATGACTCAAAATAGGAAGAGACATCTGCAAACATTCACTAATAATTAGAGCATGGAATGTACAAAGTATGAATGTAGGAAAATTGGCAGTTGTCAAAAATGTAATGGAATGCATTAAGATTGATATCCTAGTCATTGGTGAGCTGAAATGGACTGTAATTGATATCAATTTGAATCAATCAAATTGAAGAGGGATGGTGTTGTATTCATTGTTAAAAACCTGTTTTAGTCATGTTGTCAGAAGGGACCAGTCCCTGGGGAAGGATATCATGCTTGGCAAGGTAAGGGTCAGTGAAAAGGATTGACACAGTGGCTGCAGTGATGGGTCAAGAATAGCAAATATTATGAGTATACTGCAGAACTGGGCAGTGTTTTGTTCTATTGATATGTGGTTGTTACGAGTTGGAGTACAGTTCATGGCTTGATTGCATCTAACAACAACCGCAACATTGCAAATGGCTTTGTTTCCCTTATTTCCTTCTCAGAGATCTCTTTGTTGATACAGAGGAATCCCATTGATTTTCATGTGTCGATCTTATATCCTGACACCTTGCTGAATCTTTTAATTACTCCTAGTACTTTTCTTGCTGAGTCAATTCAATTTCTTATGCATAAGAAGTTATGATCTGCAAATGGAGATAGTTTTACTTCTTTTTTGCCAATTTGGATGATTTTATTTCTCTTTCTTGCCTTATTGCCCTGGCCAGCACTTCTGATACAATATTGAATAGGAATGATAATATAGGACATCCTTTTCTGGTTCCCATTCACAAAGGGAATGCTTTCAGTCTCTCTCCCTTGAGAATAATGTTGGCTGTTGATTTTGCATGCATGCCCTTCTATTGCTATTTTTAGGAGCTGTAGAGGCATAGTGCCTAAGGCATTTGACTGCTAACCAGAAGGCTGCTGGTTCAAACCCACCAGCCACTTATCAGAAGGAAGATTGGGCAATCTACTTCCTTAGAGATATGGCCTTGGAAACACAAGGAAGGTCACTATGAGTTGAGATCAACTCGATAAAAGTGAGTTTTTTTTTTTGGTTGATTCCTATTTTTCTAAGCTTTTGTCAGGAATGGGTTTGGATTATATCAAGTGCCTTTTCTTCACCAATTGATATGATAATGTGGTTCTTTCTCTTTGTATTATTTACCTAAAGGATTAACTTGACAGTTTTTCTAATGTTGAACTGTCCTTGCATATCTAGTATGAATCCTACTTGGTTACGATATCTTACATTTTTGATATAGTGTTGGATTCTATTGGCTACAATTTTGTTGATTTTTGTGTCTATGTCCATGAAGGATATTGGTTTGTAATTTGCATTTTTAGCAGTGTCTTTTATTGGTTTTAGTATCAGGGTTATGCTTGTTTAATAAAATGAATTTGGAAGTATTCCATCCTTTTTTATGTTCTGGAATAGTTTGAGTGGATAAGTGTCAGCTATTCTACCAATGCTTGGTAGAATTCTCCAGTGAAGCCATCCACGCCAGGACTTCTTATTGTTGTTGTTGTTGGGATTTTTTTTTTTTTTTTTTTTTAATGACCTGTTCAATTTATTTGTTTCGTCATGGGTTTGTACAAATTTTCTACCGCAGTCTCCATTAGTTTTGGTAGTTTGTGTGTTTCTAGAGAATTTTCCATTTCTTCTTGGTTTTCAAATTTGTTGGCATATAGTTCTTAATAATCAAACCAAACCCACTGCCATTGAATCAATTATGACTCATAGCTGACCCACATTGTGTTTCTAAGACTGTAAATCATTACAGAAATAGATTGCCTCGTCTTCCTCCCACAAAGCAGCTGGTGGGTTTGAACCACAGACCTTTTGGTTAGCAGTGCCTTACCCACTACACCACCAGAACTTCTTACAGTTGTCACGACATCCTGTTATTATCCATTTTTCTTTGGTTGGTTTTGTTCTGATGTTGCTCATTTCATCTCTTATTCCTTTTATTTGCATCATCTTTCTTTTCCTTAGTTAAATTTGCCAATGCTTTGTCAATTTAGCTAATCTTTTTCAAGAACGTACTTCTAGTGTTGTTGATTTTTTCTATTGTTTTTCTGCTTTATTTATCTTTGTTCTAATATTTATTATTTCCTTTCTTCTGGAGGCTATAGATTTCTTTTGTTGCTCTTTTACTCATTATTGTAATTGTTGGTTAAGGTTTTGAATGTGATTCTTTTTTCTTTTTAGATGTGTGCATTTATTGCTATAAATAGACCTCTGAGTATTGCTTTCACTGTTTCTCAAAACTTTTGGTATGTTGTGTTATCATTTTCATTACTCCTAGGAATTTTTTTTAATTTAATTTTTGTTTTTTTCTTTTACCCAGTAGTTTTAAAGCAGAGTTTTATTCAGTTTCCATGTATTTATTGATTTTCCTGATTTCCAATTATTGATTTCTAATTTTATACCATTAATACTACTATTATTCAAATTTATGAACCAGCTACATATGCAAAAGATGGAGAAATTGAAGATTTTTATCAATTTCTGCAGTCTGGAATAGACCAAACATGTAATCAACGTCTATTGATAACTACTGGTGATTGGAAAGCAAAAGTTGGAAACAAAGAAGAAGGACTGGTAGTTGGAAAATATGACCTTAGTGAAAAATAATGCTGAAGATAGCATGATGGAATTTTGTAATACCAATAAAATAGACTAGATCTGTGGAAAGAGGTGATGGAGAACTCAATAACATCAACTAAAACAAGGCCAGGTGCTGATGTGGAACAAACCATCAATCATCATATGCAAGTTCAAACTGAAACTGAAGAAAATTAAAACAAATTCACAAGAGCAAAAATTCAAACTTGATTATATCTCAAATGAATTGAGAGACCATTTGAAGAATAGATTTGATTCATTGAACACTAAGGACCAAAGACCAGACAAGTTGTGGATTGACATCAAGAAAATCATACATGAAGAAAGCAAAAGGTTATTAAAAATTCAAGAAAGGAAGTAAAGGCAAAAATGGATGTCAGAAGAGACTTTTGAATGGAAAATAGATAAAACAAAAGAAAAAAATGAAAGATCTGAACAGAAGTTATTAAAGGGCAGTTCGAGAAAATAAAGTAACATATTATAATAAAATGTGCAAAAACCTGCAATTAGAAAATCAAAAGGGAAGAATGCACTCAGCATTTTTCAAGCTGTAAAAACTGATGAAAAATTCAAGCCTTGACTTGCAATATGGAGAAATTCTATGGGAAAAATATTGAATTATGTGGGAAGCATCAAAAGAAGATGGAAGAAATATATAGAATCACTGTACAAAATAGAATTGATCAACATTCAACCATTTCAGGGGGTAACATATGGTAAAGAATTGATGGTAATGAAGAAAGAAGTTCAAGCTACACTGATGGAATTAGCTAAAAGCAAGGCTTTAGGAATTCATTGAGAGATTTCAACAAAAAGATGCAGCACTGAAGGTGCTCACTTGTTTATGCCAAGGGATTTGGAAGAAAGGTGATCCAACAGAATGAGGAAATTATTTAGCCATATCATTAATATCACATGCAACTAAAACTTTGGTAAAAGTATTTCAAAGATGTTTGCAGTAATATATTGACAGGGAACTTCCACAAATTCAAGCTGAATTCAGAAGAGGACATGGAATGAGGAATATCATTGATGATGTCATATGGATCTTGGCTGAAAGCAAAGAATAACAGAAAGATGTCCATGGCTTTTATTGACTATACAAATGCATTCAACTCTGGATCATAAGAAATGATGAAGAATGGGAATTCCAGAATACTTAGGTATGTTCATGAGGAACCTGTACATAGAATAAGAGGCAGTCATTCAAACAGAATAAAGGGATAGTGCTTAGTTTAAAATCAGGAATGGTTTGTGTCAGTGTTATATCCTTTCATCATACTTATTCTTGTTGATTTTTTCATCATATTAGTCTTGTTGGTTTGCTGAGCAGATAATCCAAGAAGCTGGACTATATGAAGAAGAATGTGGCATCATGATTGGAGAAAGACTCATTAACAACTGGAATTGTGCAGATGACATAACTATGTTTGCTGAAAGTGAAGACTTAAGCACTTACTGATCAAGATCAAAGACCACAGTCTTTGTTGAGGATTGCACCTCAACATAAAGAAAATAAAAATCCTCACAACTGGAGCAATAAACAACATAAAGAAAATAAAAATCCTCACAACTGGAGCAATAAACAACATCATGATAAGTGGAGAAAAGATTGACAGTGTCAGGAATTTCATTTTACTTGGATCCACAATCAATACCCATTGAAACAGCAGTCAAGATATCAGAAGACATTGCTTTAGGGAAGCCTGCTGTGAAAGACTTCTTTAAAATGTTAAAAAGTAAAAATATCACTCTGAAGACAGCTTCACATAACCCAAACCATGGTATTTTCAGTTGTCTCATATGCACGCGAAAGTTGGACAATGGATAAGGAAGACCCAAGAAGAATCAATGCATTTGAATTGTGGTTTTGCATGTACCATGGACTGCCACAGAAGGAACAAATTTGCCTTGGAAATAATACATAAGGGATGCTCCTTAGAAGAAAGGCCTGACTTCATCTCACATACTTCATTCATGTTGTCCAAAGGAACTAGTCCATCGACAAGGATATGTTTGGTAAAGTAGAGGATCAGGGAAAGAGGGGAAGATTCTCAATGAGATGGATTGATACAGTGGCTGTGATGCTAGGCTCAAGTATAGCAAGTATTGTGAGGATGGAACAGGACCAGACAGTGTTTTGTTCTGTTGTACATAGGATTGTTATACATTGGAGCCAAACCTATGGCACCTAACTTCAGCAACAACAATTTTATACTGTTGTAATTTCAGAAGATGCTTTGTAGTGTTTCAATGTTTTTAAATTTATTGAAATTGTTTTCTGGCCTAACATAGGTATGTGCTATAGAATTATCTATGTTCACTGGAAAAAAAAAAAATGTGTGTTACAATTTTGTTGGGTAGAGTGTTCTGGATGTCTATGAGGTCAAGTAGGTTAAATGAGTTTTTGAAATCTTCTGTAACTTTGTTGAGCTTTTTTCTAATTGTTCTGTCCTTCATCTAAAGTAGTGTTTTAAAGTGTCCTACCACTTTTATAGAATTGTCTATTTTTCCTTTCAATTCAGATAATGTCTACTTTATATATTTTAGAGTCTAAGGTATTTGACTGCTAACCAGAGGCTGACAGTTTAAACCCACCAGCCACTCCTCAAAAGGAAGATTGGGCAATCTACTTCCGTAGCGATACCACCTCCAAAACACAAGGAGGGGTAGCTGTGAGTGGGATCTGATTTGACTACATTGAGTTTGGTTTGGTTTTGGTTTTCACTGGGTCCACAGATATTTATTATGATTATTTCCTCTTGGTGGATGGACACTTCTTTCATTATATAATGTCCTTCCTTCTTCCTTATGCTGGTTTTCACCTTGAATTCTATTTTATCATAGATTAATATTGACACTCTTCCTCTTTTTTTTTTTCTTGGTCCCAGTAGCTTGAAATATTTTTATCCATCCCTTGATTCTTAATTTATTTTTATCTTTGTGTCTGAGATGAGTCCCTTATAGGCAGCACATTGATGGATTTTGTTTTCTTATCCATTCTGCCACTAACCTTCTCTTGATTTGTATATTTAATTCATTCACATTCAGTGTAATTGATGACAGGTATGAATTTAGTGTTGCATATGTTTTTTTCAATTTGTTATTGATGGTTTCTTTGTTCTGAATATTTTTCTGTGCTGACTTCATTTTGTTACCATGCTTTCTTTCCTTTTTCTTCATTCTATTTGATTTTGTGTTTACTAAGTTCTTATAATTTTCTTCTTTCTTATTTTCATTAGAAGGCTTATGAATTTTCTTTGTGGTTACCTTGAAGTAAATTTTTATCTTCCTAAGTTTGGAATGGGAGTTCTGGTGGTGTAGTCACTGATGTATTTGACTGCTAAGCAGAAGGCTGGCTGTTCAAACCCACCAGCTGCTCCTCAGAAGGAAGACTAGGCAATCTACTTCCATAGAGATACTGCCTTGGAAACCCAAAGAGGGGTTGCTATGAATCAGGTCAATTCGATGGCAGTGAGTGAGTTTTGGTAAATTCGGAACAATGTCTTCTATAGTGATATATTTCTAACTTCCTTCCTATTTGGAAGTTGTATAAATATACCATTTTTTCCTTCTTTTTGATTTGTAGTTCTTACTGTATAGATTGATACCTCTGGTTCCTATTTTCCTTTTTTTTTTTTTGTAATTGTGATTTGGGTGAAGATTTACAGAGCAAATTCACTTTCCATACAGCAGTTTACATATACTTTGTCTAATGACGTTGACCACAGTTTACCACGCAACAACTCCCCTCCCACTTCCTCCCCATAGTTACCTCTTCCCTGTGTCCATCCCTCCATTCACTCCTGCCCCCTGAGCTGTCTCCCTGTGCATAGGCAGCCCTTCTTTCTCAATGATTATTCTCTCTAAGGGGTTTACCTACTTTAGGTAAATATTCAACCCATATGCCTGTCTTCTGTTTGGCTGGAAACCACAGGTGTGGGTTCAGTTCCAGACCTGACCCTTCTCTTCACCCAAATCAATATTTATCTCTATCTATCTACCAGCATTCCCTCCCCTCCCACCCCTCATAACCAACAAAGAAAATTTCCTTCTTAGATAAACCTTTCCTTAACTTTTACAATAACGGACTAATGCAATATTTGTTCTTTTTCTTTTTTTTCCTTTTCTTTCCCCTCTCTTGCTCTGGAGTTCCAATCACATGTAGGTTACATTCTCTTGATATGATTCCATAGAACTCTTAAAATTTTCTTCCTCTTTCTGCAATCTTTTTTCTGTTGTTTCCTCATACAACCTGGTGTCAAGGGATTTGTCTTCAAGCTGGTTAATGTGTTATTCAGTCAATTCAGTTCTACTCTTTTTTCCTTCTAATGTGTTATCAACCTCGTAGTTTTCATGCTGCCCTTCTGGATTCCTAATTATTTTTGTATGATTTCTACTTGTCTATTCATTTCATTGTTTTGCTCTTGCATTGTTTTGCTCAATTTGGTTATTATCTGTCTTTTCCTTGCTTTTGTTTATGGTTTACTTGAGGTCTTGGAAGGTCTTATGTATATATCTTTTGATTCCTTATCAGATAATTCTAGTACCTGTTCTTCTTCAGAAATATTTCCCAGTTCTTTATTTTGATCACTCGCTTATGCTGTCATGTCCTGTTTCTTTGTTTGAATTGAAGTTGTGTGTTGTCTCTGAGGTATTTTGAAGTTTTTTTTTTTTTTTTTTTTGTTGGTTATATGTTGATTTGTTTCACCTTGATTTTTTACATGTTCAGATAGGTGGGGGATTTATGCTTCTTTGCTTGTTAGCATGGCAGCACTGAGGCATTGCCCAGATCTCTCCAGGTGGGAGAAATAACTATTTGGAGTATGCGCACAGGTCTCTGTTTGTTATGAAGAAGAGCTGCAAGTCAGAGGAGCAGGTGTTGTCTGTTATCTGTCATTGATCAAGTGGTACGGGATGCTTGCCCAAGGGTGAGATGGTAGGTGTAGTAGATATGGCTCACTAGTGAAGGGTTAATGCCCTCCTACTTTTGTTGGGTCCCTGCTTCTTCTCTCTTCCCAGTCTCTGTCCTCACTCCATCTCCCTTTCCAATCAGCATTCAGTCTACTTATTTGTCCTCTTATTTGATGTTCAGAGTTCCAGGATCATTCTTTGCCTCTGTTTAATTAGTTTTCCTGGGTCTCTGTTGCGGAGGAATTGTGTAAAGTGTATTAGCAGGACACCATCTTATCTTCCTATACAACCCTGTAGTCATTAATATAATAATAAGTTCAACCAGTTGCCAGAAAGACCTAGCCTAACAGCTCCAGCTGTGCCTCAGGGTCATGAGATATTCATGGGCTGTGATATTTCAGAAGTAGATTGATAAGTGTTTTTTATGAGGCACCTCTGGGCAGATTTGATCTGCCACCCTTTCGGTTAGAAGTTGGGTGTTTAACCATTTGCAACAATAAGAGATGTTTTGCATCCCAAGTCTCTACTATTGGGTAGCCTCATATCTTCCCACCTACATTTAATCTACTCCTATAATTGTCTTCACTTGTGCTAATGCCAATTAATCTCCATCCTAGTATAATATTTCCATATAATAAATTATACATAACCCTTAATTTATTTAACAAATTTAAATATTGGTTACCATGTAATAGGCACTTTTCTAAGTGACTTACAAGGATGAATCTTATAAAGCTCACAAAAACATTATGAGGAATTTGATATCACTATCTTCATTTTAGAGATGAGAAAATAGAAGCACACAGGGGTTGACTAATTTACCCACATTATAGCTAATAAGTGTCAGGTAAGGATTCAAACCTGAGAAGTCTGGTTCACAGACCAGACTCACTTCAGCACTATATTGCCCTCTATGAATGCAGAATGGAAAGAGAAAAGAAAAGATATAAAAAGCAACTTCATAAAATGACAAAAACTGAAAGACAGATTAAGAAATGGACCTGAAAAGATGAACAATGACAGAATGACAATAATCAGGGGAAAAAAGAGAGAAGGTAGGAATGGAGACTGAAAGACAGAAACAGATAGAGAGACTTGAAGCAGAGAAAAATAGTCAAAAAAAGCAGCAGTTCAGAGGCCAAGATATTCAAGTTAAATAAAATAAAATAAAATCTTGCCTATTTGTAAAGAACAGTTTTTTTCCTCCCTTAGCTTCAAATCATCAGGAGTTAAAATTAGAATGTTTTAAACATAAATAAAGAGGTTTACATTTTCATATAGATAATCTACAAATAAGAATGGTGAGGAATAATTTAAAAGAAATTGGGAGAAAAGAATGACAAAACGTGTAGCTTAGCAACAGTAGAATGCCAGTGACACATTCAGAAATAATTGGAAATATTGGTTGTTTGTAGAGAGATGCTAGACTTTAGAATGCTAAAGGAATGTGTGTGTGTGTGTGTGTGTGTGTGTGTAAAAGTTACTTGGTAGCATATATGCTAACAAAGCTTGTGAAGCTATATACTTTTTAACCAGGTTAACCATTAACCACAGTCTCTAACTTGCCTGCACAAGTGCCCTTGTGGTGATACCCTCCATCCATCTATTGCCATCAAGTTGATTCCAACTTATAGCAACCCCCATTGGGTGTCTGAGGTGGTCAATCTTTACAGATGTAGGTTGTCCCATCTTCCTTCCTTGAAGTGGCTGATGGGTTTGAACCACCAACATTCTCATTAGCAGTCAAATGCCTTCAGCACTGCACCACCAGAGCTCCTCTGGTGTATCATTTTAATTTTATACCAGAAAAATGTACCAACTTCTTTCAGGCCATGATGGCTTTAAGCAAATTGGGATGAAGTAAACATGTAAAAGGAAAACAGCAATAGCTATAATGAGAAAATATTCTGCTTCCTTCTTCAGGGAGAACAAATTCATAAACTGCTGGAGGATCACCTGGGTGTCATCTCCATTTTTTGCACATGCTTCATTTCTGAAGTGAGGACTTGACTACAGTAAAGTACCAATGTCATAAAACTGTCAGCCTGTGCTACTGTCAGATGCCAGGTGTGGTTTTTGTCTATGATGGCACAGAAGGAATAGGTAGAGATTCCTGCCAATTTCACAAAACTCCAACTAGCTGTTGTACACTTTCAAAATGGAAGGCTTTATTTTACACAATTGTAAAAGTTCATTCATTTGCACATGAGACCAACATGTTTCCTTTACAATTTTATTGACGTTTCATTAAAACACATACATATACATACACATACATAGAATACATACATAGAACACATACATAGAATACATATAGTTAAATTATACAAATTGATCAATTTTAATACATACCTAAGAAATCAAATCCTCCTCAAAACAAGGTAAGGAACACTTCTATCAGAACCAAAAGTTTTCTTGTATCACTTTGCAATCCATTCCTCCCTGAAACTCCATCAGTGAGGGTAATCACTGAACTGCTTCCTTAAACTATAAATTCGTTTGTGTATTCTAGAATTTTATATGAATAGAACATACACTTTTTTTTCTGACTACATTTATGCAGCATAATTATTTTGAAATTTTTATATATTGATGTGTGCATCCATACATCATTCCTTTTTATTGCTGAGTATTTTTCCATTGTACATTCTCATTTACCTGATGATACATTTGATTCCAGTTTTTGGTTATTCCAAACAAAATTATTGTGAACATTTGTGTACAGATGTGTGTGGACATATGTTTTTCCCTTGCTTAAATAACTAGGAGTGGAGTGGCTGTAGCTGGTGGTAAGTATAGGTGTAGCTTTTTCAGAAATTTTCAAATTGTTTCCCAAAGTGGTTGTATTATTTTAAATTCCCACCAGCAGTGTATGAAACATGTTCTACATTCCCACTAACACTTGGTATGGCTGGGCATTAATTTTAGCCAATCTAATGACTGTATATTGGTATTTCATTGTTTTTAATTTGCATTCCCTTGATTTTTTTTTTTTTGGTCATATATTGTCTATTTTACCTATTTTGATTGGATTATCCTCTGTTATTCAAGCTTTACATTTTTTATGTTGTTGTTGTTGATAATATGTGCTGTTGAGTCAGCCCCTACTCATAGCGACCCTTCCTTGGGTTTCCGAGGCAGTATCACTACAGAAGTAGGATTGCCCAACCTTCCTTCAGAAAAGTGGCTGGTGAGTTTGAACCTCCAGCCTTCTGATTAGCAGTCAAGTGCCTTAGGCACTATGCTATAAGAGCTCCTCCATTTTTTATATATGGTAGTTAAAGTTCCTTTATCTTGTATACATATGTATTGTGAACATTTTCTATGAGTATGTGACTTTCCTTATGTTGTCTAAAAGGTATCTTTCTAAGGGCAAACATTTTTAATTTTGAAATTCAATTTTTCTATTGTGTGTGTGTGTTTGAGATTTCTCTAAGAAGTCCTACTTACCCCAAGGTCATAGACACTTTATTCTAGAATTTTATGGTATAAGGTTTATATTTAAGGCTATAATCCATTATGACTTAAATTGTATGATTGGCATGAAGCAAGGTTGATTTAATTTTTTTCTCCCATATATATATATATCCAGGGCTATTTGTTTAGAAGAATTTACCCATTTAATTGCATTGACATCAGTGTGAACAATCAATTAACCATGTATGTACAATATATTTCTGGATACTCTGTTCTGTATCATAAATTTATTTGTCAATACTATACTATCTTGATTAGTATAGCTTTGTTGTAAGTCTTGATATTAGTTAGGGTACATCTTCTAACTTTACATTTTTTTATTCTAAAAAGTTTCACCATACTAGCACATTTTCGTATTCTTATATATGTAAGGCTTGATAATTTCTGCAATATATATATATATATATATATATATATATATATATATATAGGAGCTCTGGTAGCATAGTGGCTAAAGCACTTGACTGCTAACCAGAAGGCTGGCGGTTCAAACCCACCAGCTACTCCTCGGAAGGAAGGTTGGGCAATCCTACTTCCGTAGTGATACTGCCTCGGAAACCCAAGGGGTCGCTATGAGTCGGGGCCGACTCGACGGCACATAACAACAACAACATATATATATATATATGTATATATATATATTATAATTTTGATCAGAAATATGTTGACTCAAGGTTGTAGTCACTTCTTGGCCACAGCCAGTTACCCAGAGGGAACAAGTAGTTGGACCTGTGGGCTCAGGACCATAGTTGCATGGGACATCAATTCAATTGGCATAACACTACACAAAATATTGTTCCACATCCTACTTTGGTGAGTAGTGATTGGGACCTTAGACTCATGCCAGTGGCCATCTAGACTATGGCCACTAGGTGCCCTTCAGGCATGAAATTGAACCCAGTCCTGTGGCTTCCAACCAAACAAAAGTCAGGCATATGAGGTGAACGTTTACATTAGGTAGATACATTCCTTGGAGAGAAAAAATCATGGGAGAATAGAAGGGCTGTTTATGCATAAGGAGACAGCTCAGGGGGCAGGAGTGCATGGAGGGAAGGACACAGGGAAGAGGTAACTATGGGGAGGAATGAGAGGGGAGCTCTGTTGCATTGTGGGAAATTGTAGTCAATGTCATGAGACAAAGTGTATGTGAGCTGCTGTATGGAAAGTGAATTTGCTGTAAACTTTCACCCAAATCACAATAAAAATAAAATAAAATTTTAAAAAATTATGCATTACATGGCGTAAATAGACTATCAAGCATAACCCCAAATGCAGAAATAGCAGAAGATAAACTAGATGAATGTTGTTGTTATGTGCCCTCGAGTCAGACCCGACTCATAGCAACCCCTCCTTGGGTTTCCAAGGTTATATTTCTACAGAAGTAGATTGCCCAATATTCTTCTAAGGAGTGGCTGGTGGGTTTGAACTGCCAGTCTTCTGGATAGCAGTCAAATGCCTTAGGCACTACACCACCAGATTAGCCATTACAGAGATGCAAATCAAAATAACAATGAGATAACATCTTGCCCCATCACTAGTAGCAAACTTCAAGGCAGAAAATAACAAACACTGGTGAGGATCTGGAGAGATTGGGACTCTCATACACTGCTGGTGGGACTGTCAAATGATACAACCACTGTGGAAAGCAGTATGGGTTTCCTTAAAAACTTGGAATTAGAAATACCATTTGACCCAGCAATTCCGTTACTGTGTATCCTAAAGATGTGAGAGTCAGGACAAGAACAGATATATGCACACCCTTGTTCATTTCAGCACTATTTACAATAGCCACATGATGGAAACAATCTAAATGCCCATCAACAGAAGAATGGATAACCAAATTATGGTTACATACTATTCTGATTACTTAGTGTCACTCTAACAGAAATATACCACAAATGGGATAGCTTAAGTAAACAGGAGTTTATTCTCTTACAGTCTGGGAAGCTAGAAGTCCGAGTTCCAAGTGCCAGGCTCTAGGGGCTGGGTGAAATCCCCTCAGCCTTGGGCTTCAGCTCTGCCACTTGCTCCTGGCCCACTGAAGCTAGAGGCATTTCTTTACTCAGGCAGCTACTGGCTGCTGAGTCTAACAAGTCCAAGGTCGACAAATAAAATAGCACAGTCCCAGTGTTACCAAACCACATGGCAGGCCATTAATTTAAGTCCATTATAAATCCCAAGGTGGGTAGAGCATGGCAGGCTGCTGAACAACGACATGGCTACATGCAGGGTCCAAGTGTACCGTAAATAAGCTAGAGACCATTCCCCAAGGCTTCTTCTTATATACAGGAAGCAGACCACATTCCTTAAGGCAGCTACACAGCTGCTCCCAGTAGATTCCACCATGGAGTTGATTACCAGTTTCATAATGGGGAATACTGACATCCAGCTGACCAGCCATTCAACCAGGCCTAGCTAAGTTGACATACAAACTCAACTACCACACATACACATGATGGAATACTATGCAACCCTAATGAATAATGTAGTATCTGCAAAACGCTGCATAACATGGATGAACTTGGAAGACATTATGGTGAGTGAAATAAGTTAATCACTGAAGACAAATATTGTATTTGTTCACTACTGTGAAAAGTTAAGGAAAGGTTTATACATGGAACAAAACTTTCTTTGTTGGTTACCAGGGGTGGGAAGGGAGGGAGGGAGAGAACACTGTTAGATCAGTAGAGATAAGTTTTGATTTAGATGAAGACAAGGACAATACACCAAATGTGAGATCAATACAGTGGCATTTAGGAAGAGGAAGAAAGAGAGAGGTGCATGGGAGGTACAAACAACAAAGATGAACCCCTTTGCACATACACTACTGTGTTGTCAGTGATGACAAACACTGATCTGGAGTGGATAGATGGGTGGACATGCTGAAAAAATTAGGTATGTCTAGGCAGGGTGGAGTGTGCCCATGACCATGTATATGCCCTGTTATGCTTGAGCCCAACTTTGCAGCCACTGGGTCTCTCCCTTTTTCACTGGCTGTCTACTTTACCAAGCATGATATTCTTCTCCAGGGAATAGTCCCTTCTGACAACATGACCAAAGTGTGTGAAATGAAGTATGGCCATATTCACTTCTAAGGAGCATTCTGGCTGCATTTCTTCCAAAACAGACTTTTTCATTTTTCTGGAACTCCATGGTATTTTCAACATTCTTTGCCAACACCTCAATTCAAGGGCATCAACTCTTCTTTGGTCTTCCTTATAACATTTTCCAGCTTTCCCATGCATATGAGGGCATGGGCATTGTATATATTTATATCACAAATATTCTTAGAACAAAGGGTCTGACTTGAACTGACATGCAGAAAGCTGGTAGTATTTTTCTATTCAATCACTCCAGAAAAAATTAGAATAGAATTTCCAATAGAAAGTATCACAATAAATCTGAAAGATAATGGATTAAACTTGAATAAGAGGAAAGATTAGATGTATTTGGCACTCCAGATTCTGAACAAGAAAATTTGCAATCAAAAGTAAAATCTTCATTGCTGTTTCAGGGCAATGGCCCCAATTTCCAGTTGTGGAAACTAATACCTAAAATGGTTTTTCCAGAGTAACCCAGAAGGTCGGTGTTCTGGTTACCTAGTGCCGCTCTGATGAGAAATAACACAAATGGGATGGCCTTAACAAACAGGAGTTTATTCTTACAATTTGGAGGCTTTAAGTCCAAGTTCAAAGTGCCAGGCTCTAGAGGCTGGGTGAAAGCCCCTCAACCTTGGGATCCAGCTCTGCCTCCTGCTCCTGGCCCACTGGAGCTAGAGGCATTTCTTCACTCAGACAGCTGTTGGCTGCTGAGGCTGAGAAGCCCCAAGGATAACAAGTGAAAAGGCACAGTCTCGATGTTACCAGTCCACACAACAGGCCATTAGCTTAAGTCCCAAGGTCGGCAGAGCATGGCAGGCTGCTGAGCAATGACACGGCTACATGCAGGGTCCAAGCGTGCCGTAGGTTAGATACCATTCTCAAAACTTCTCCTCATATACAGGAAGCAGACCACATTCCCAAAGGCAGCTACTCAGCTGCTTCCAGTAGATTTCACCATGGAGTTGATTACCAGTCTCATCAGGGGGAATACTCCATCCAGCTGCCCAGCCACTCAACCAGGCCCAGCCAAGTTGACATACAAACATAACTATCACAGTCAGTAACAGAGGGAGAACTAGAATCCAGAGTTTGTTATTGTCATTCCAAGGCGATTTGGAATAAATATAGCGCTTGTTTCACCACTCATTACGCTTGTGATCCTTTTCTTCTCTTTCTCACATTGTGCTAAGTCACATCACTTGATGTGACTGCCTTTCTTGGTCCAGTATGTTAGAAATCAAAGAAAGTCACAATTAAATACTTGTTCAGTTGAGATGTTAGTTCTTAACTCTCAAAAGAAGGGAAAAAAAAAAAAAAAAACCTCACTGCCATTGAGTCACTTCCAATTCATAGGGACCCCCATTGGGTTTCTGAGGTGGTAAATCTTTATGGAAGTAGATTGCCCCATCTTTCTTCCACAGAGAGGCTGATGTGTTTGAACCACCAACCTTGTGTTTAGCAGTCAAATGCCTTAGGCACTTTTCCACCAGTTGTTGTTGTTGTTATGTGCCGTTGAGTCGGACCCAACTCATAGCGACCCCTCCTTGGGTTTCTGAGGCAATATCACTATGGAAGTAGATTGCCCCATCTTCCTTCAGAGGAGTGGCTGATGGGTTCAAACCACCAGCCTTCTGGTTAGCAGTCAAGTGCCTTAGGCACTATACTCCACCAAAGCTCCTTATTTTGGTACTTCAAATTTAGACTTTATCAGTTATTATCATGTCGTAAAATGAGCCCTGCTGGTGTAATAGTTAAGATCTTGGCTGCTAACCAAAAGGTCAATGGTTTGAATCCAAGAGCCCTATGGGAATTTTGAATTGTAATCTCAAATTCAGTGTCAATCAAACACCTTTTTTTACACCGATCAGGTATGCAATGTATACTCATCAGTTACATTTTTCATGTCGGCAGTGACAAGGCATGCAATGGATTGGCACATAGTGGTGGTAGAGCAATAGTTTGAATGACCTCTTCTCCCTGGAGATTCTGAGCACCTCCCCACCTCTCCCAGCCACATACACATTCACACATAGAGAGTGATTGATGTTTGCCTTTGCATTCTAATGGGGAGTTCTTCTGGAAGAGCTCACTAACCAATTCATAAAATGCCAAGTCAGGAACTCTTCGTTCTTGTAGTTCAATTCTAAACCTGTCTCTGCACAGAGCTACCACTTAGAAATGAATCTTCCTGTAGACAGAATGTCATTCTCCATGAGTTATCTATATCCCTTGTCATGTTCAGATTTTACTTGAACTTTAGCAGAGCTAATACAAACTCTGTTTTTAGATGGGGTGACTGCAGCTAAAGTCAAAGTTCTGCTGTTGAATTTAATGACAATTACATAATTAACTGGAGTGGTCATATCATTTACTCTCCTTAAAACAGGTATAATCCAACTACATATAGGAAGTGATTGACAGCCATAATAAACTCATAAAACATGCATACTTGAGGGATTAAGTTTGTTTGCTTAAATATATCTGGGAAGAGATGAAGTTGATTTTTATAACACTTACCCTGACCTAAAGGGGCAAAGCAGGGGAGATATTTGTATTATTTCACTGTGGATTAATTTTTGCTAAAGTTATGTGCACCCTATATTGAATATTCATAACTTTGGGGCATGAGTCAAATGATTTTTTGTTGTCTTTTTTTTTTTCTTTTACTTCTTATTTTGATTTGAGTGACAGTTTCCAAAGCAAACTGGCATTCCATTCAACTGTTCATATATGTTATGTTTTGTGACGTTGAATGCAGTCCGCACAATGTAACACCACTCTTCCCATTTCCTCCCCGAAGTTACCATTTCCTTTGGGTCTTCTTTCCTACATATCCCTGTCTTCTGATCTCTACCCCTAATTTCTTCTTTTCACATTTAGAGAATTTTTATCATTTAATATTACTTAGTAGTAGATTTTAGATTGATAATTTTTAAGAAATAATTATTTTCAAATTGTTTTAAATGATTATTTTAACATGCTTGGGAATCAAACCCCACAAATCTTAGTACTTTGGGGCAATGTAAGTGAAAGGAGTTAAAAGCAAAATGAATGAAAATTTCAGTGTGAATCTCTTTTTGTATATGGAGAAAAAAAATTAAATATGTACTTTCTAATGTGCTTCAATTTCAGAGCCTAGAATAATGCCTAGAATATGCTGATGTCCAATATAAACATTAGATGTTTTCTAGTGGTTGTGTCTCCTCTGTCAGATCAAATAATACATAATAGGGAAATTATATTCCATTTGTTTCTATTCTACACTAAACCATGAACTCCTTAGGGGAGCTTTTTCCTCACAAAGTAATATAATATTTGGCATATTGTATACATGCTTCTAAATATTTGTTCAAATGAAGTAAAATGTTTGGGAAATAACAAGCATACTTGACATAAATGTGACTTATTCACATATTTTCCAGTCCAAAACTCAGTTAGATAAATGACCATTAATAGTTACATTGAACTTGATTGAATGAAATTATAAAGTAAGCTTCCTTTTCTCTACAACTGCTTCTGAACATCTACTGGACTTCTTTCTCCAGGCCCTAGAGCAGATCTCGAGTAGGCCTCATAGATTGTCCCATCACTCTGGACAGTAAAAAGTTCTGGACACAGTCAGCATAAAAGTCTTATGGAGTAATGAAATATGATATCCAAAGTACAAATATAAGCATTCTGAACATTATTTGAAGTTAAGCTTGCTTTGGTCTGGGAGGTCTGAAGTGAATTAAAGGAGTGAGCATGGTCAATTCAGTAAGTTCTTTCTGTCCTTTCCTTTTACTTGCATTGTGAACACTGCAGGCTTGCAACAGGACGAAATAGAGGAGGTAAGGGGCAAGGCAATCTAATTTAAGAAGTACTATTTTGATCTGCCATTTGTGCACTCAAGTTCAACACCAAATTTTTTCTCTTAGACTTTGATGGTTTCCTCTGAGATTTTAGGAACTACTATCTGCCTTATATCAGGCAATATCTGTTCTCTGTTGGGGACTGTACGAAACCCCTTCAACTTCTCAATGCAACCATACACCTCCAGTGTCTTTCTGATGATGAGAGCCTCTTTCACAAGATCTCTTTGAAAAAGTTACCCTAAAGGCAACATCTTTTACATGATCACATTTGGACCATGAAAAGATTTCTGTCTTCTATCATTGGAGGCAGTATAGCTTATCCAAGTATTGTCAGCTCATGATAGTTCTACCTATATCTTTTTTTTCTGTTTTTTAATTTATAAGCCATTGGTCAAACACTGGTCTCTTATGTTCTCTTAAGCTTCAGGGAACATATGTCAAGCTGTAGAAATGTCTCTTTTAAAGCCTTTCTTACTTGACAAAGAGTGAGGGTAAAGCATCTGCCTTTCCTCCCCTATGTGTTGAGGAGGGACAATGTCAAAAAATCCAATAATTTTCTCCCAAATTGCTTCTATTGACCTACACAGCCTCAATTTCCTTATAGTCTTGAGGTTCTATTGAGCTTCAGATCACAAGGTTTGCAAGACTTCTTTGCAAGTCTTGCTGAGATGGTTTAGCAGCTTTAGGTTGGAATGTGATGGTTTCTGCCTTCTATTATTTGTTCTTGGCTTTTGCAGACCTTAGCAGAAACTGAGATGGAAAGAATTCCATTCATTTATTAATATATATGGTTCATATTTTATTGAATTTATTATGTGCATATTTCCTTCATAAAAATCTCAGAATTTGTTTCAATCTAACCCAGTCTTATAAAATTTCAGATTTATAAGTATAAAAAGCCAAATGCTTTGGACAATAGCATCACTTTTACTGTCTCTATTCTGTTTAGTAAACATTAAATTTTGATATATTGTCAAGGTAGAAACAATTTTTAAAATGACAAAATATGAATGTGATCCCATTTTATCTCACCAAAAGGAAGAAAATGGATGAATGAATGAATGAATGAATGATTTAAATTGCTTTAATTTAAAATGGAACTCACATTCCTTCCACATTCTAAGTAGAATTTGCTAGGATAAATGAGTTCAGCAATGATAAGGGAGGCAAAGCATAAACCAGAAGACATTTCTGTCACCTTTTACAGATAAAAGGGTGATGTCCAGAGACAATAGGTAGCTCTGCAATTGTGTGTGTCTGGGAGTTAACAGCAAACAAATGAGCAAAAAACAAACAAAAAACAGGAGAAAGTAGGGAGTAAAATATTATATTATGAGTGTACAACAGTAAGTCAACATTTTATGTGAGGATTTATGTGAGCATTTAATTCATTTATCCTCATCTGTAAACAGTAACAACACTTCTAAAAAACATATAACTATGTGATGCCTCAGACATTATATATATATATATAAAGCAGACATCCCATGTTGTCATAGAAAATGTGTATATATATAAGTATATATGTATATATATATATACACATTTTCTATGACAACATGGGATGTCTGCTTTATTAACTATAAGATGTTAGCACCAGATTGCTGATAAGCAGCAGGCTCCCAAAACTGAGGTGTGTTCAGATACAACATGGAAATTTAAATCCAGCCTTCTCTGCTTAGATAAATAAATACATTGATGACATATAACTTGGTTGAAAGCTTATGTACATCTTAAGGAATAGAATAAATTGGAAACATAAGTCGTTACCCGGAAATTAACAGTTGCACAAAGAATAGCTCCTCATCAGAATTCCTATATTTGCGTACCTTTTCATATCCTTGCTTTAATCAGAAAGCTTAATAAAGTCCTGTGTTCAGAGCACGTTCACAAGGTCTGCAGTTTGTCAAATATTCACACATTCTTTCCCTCACAGTGCACAGACTTCTGTTAACATTCAGAGTTCATATATTCTTTTCGTCAAGAGCTTATTGGAAACAGAAGTCTATTTTGTCTGCTAAATGTGAGGAACTGAGATTCAGGTTCTGGCACGGCTCAGCTGTCAACACAATGCAACGATTGGGCTGGGGTCCAATTTTCTAGTATTGACCTGCTTCCTAAGGATACTAATAAAGCAAAGTAGCAATGGCAACTAGAGTTTAAGGCATACTTTGGACCCATTCATATTTCAACAGTTCTTATATCCATTTTCTATGACAACATGGCATATCTGCTTGATTTAACTGTAAGATGTTAGCACCAGATTCCTGAAAGCAGCAGGCTCCCAAATCTAAGGCACTGCTTTCACCATGGGTTCAAGCACCCAGATGGCTATATTCAGAGCTCATATTTCACACATTTATGAAAGGTCCAAGTGCATGTGGGATCTGTGAAAGTATTCCAATTGCTATTCTTAATAAAATATTTCTGATTCAAGTTGGAAATCATTGAATTTTCTCTCAGAAGTTAAGGATGGGAAAGAATAGAGAGTGGTGGTTTTTTAGTTTGATTTCTTCCTTCAGAGAAAGACTGACTTTTAAATAAAAGCTAGAAGCTTCAAACTCTCTTTCTCCATGTTTCTTTTAAATGTTTCAATCCCTTCATTTAAAGGTATTTCTCCTTTATATTTTGTAAACCGGATGTTAGCTGAATTCAATTAATTTGCTAAAATTGAAGTAAAATAATTCTCCATTCAATGTACAGTGGAGATGCTCGCTAAGTTTCTATGAGTTTCTAGGGGCTTACAACCTTGTGGTTCCTCTGGCTATAAGGTCCTATTTCTACTGAATTCTCTGACTGTTCTGTTCCTTTTTGTCTGTAGCTCTCTGAAGTTAACCACTATTTAATCCCTTAATTTTCTCACACTACCCATACATAACATTTGCAATGTTTTGTTAACATTTGTAATAGGCTTCAGTAACATTTTAAAGCAATGGAAGGAATTCCATATTGGATACGTTGTCTTCTTAACAATTCTTTGGCTATTTTATCCATGGGAATTTATCACTGGCCATTGTCTGCCTGTTCTAGGGTTCTTATCATTCTCCACCCTTCCTCCTCATCTCATAGGTTTTTCTTTTTACCTTTTAAAGGATTACTCAAAACCATATTTCTCTCCTTCATTTTGATTTCCTTCATCTTATTTAGCTCACTGTTTTCTTTGGAAACAAAGAAGAATCACCGGTAGTTGGAAAATTTGGCCTTGGTGACAGAAATAATGCTGGAACTTGCATGGTAGAATTTTGCAAGACCAACGACTTGTTCATTGCAAACACCTTTTATCAACAACACAATCGGTGGCTCTACACAGGGACTTCACCAGATAGAACACACAGGAATCAGATTGACTACATCTGTGGCAAGAGGTGGTGGAAAAGCTCAATATCTTCAGCCAAAATCAGGCAGGAGCTGATTGTGGAACAGACCATCAACTGCTCATATGCAAGTTCAACTTGAAGTTAAAGACAATTAAAACAAGTTCAAGAGGGCCAAAATATGATCTTGAATATATCCCTCCTGAATTTAGAGATAATCTAAAGAATAGATTTGATGCACTGAACATCAACAACCGAAAACCAGAAGAATTGTGGGAGGATATCAAGAACATTTTCCATGAAGAAAGCAAGAGATCACTGAAAAGACAAGAAAAGAAGCAAAGACCAATGTGGATGACAGAAGAGACTCTGAAACTTGCCCTTGAGTGAAGAGTAGCTAAAGCAAATGGAAGAAATAACAAGATAAAGGAGCTGAACAGAAGATTTCAAAGAGCAGCTAGAGCAGACAAAACCAATTACTATAATGAAATGTGCAAAGACCTGGAGTCTGAAAACCAAAAGGGAAGAACACGCTTGGCATTTCTC